>NW_022198836.1:415646-529687 GCF_009176525.2 Contarinia nasturtii
TTTCTCTCGTCATTCTGAACAACTTTGTAGTACATTATTTTTTGATCCGACCAAATTTTGACATGGTGGGGTACTCCCCTCCCCCCCCCCCTAATTCGATTAGGCCCCCCTTATTTTCACAATCTTATTTTTTCGGCACATTATATCGATCCATATAGGTGAAATTGAAAACTTTCAGTAACACTTTGGGTACTTTACTGGTCAGAAATATACCATTCTTCAAATAAAACTCAATATATTTTTGTTTAAATGATTGATTACATGCATATGCATAACGTATGATAGAATGAATGACTAGAAAACTATATTTATTTTCTCTTTTTCTTTGTTAAAAAGTGGAAGAATTATTAAATGAAATGTATTTTCACAGTGAAATCACTTTCGTTGCTATCATTCAGGCAGTGGGACCGTATAAACACAAAATCTGTTGACTATGCAATATAATAATAGTTTGTGTAAAGTGTTTTGGCGGTGCTACTGACATATAAGTATATCTGAAAAGTATACTTGTTCAAACATCGAACTTTTACCTGCAATATAACATTTTCGACGATCGAATTTTTCGAGAAGAAACGAGGATTTCGCCCAATTTTTTG
The DNA here is from genome assembly GCF_009176525.2 of Contarinia nasturtii. Classification (NCBI taxonomy): domain Eukaryota; kingdom Metazoa; phylum Arthropoda; class Insecta; order Diptera; family Cecidomyiidae; genus Contarinia; species Contarinia nasturtii. The sequence goes on from NW_022198836.1 coordinate 416,243, forward strand.
ACAAGATATCGTAGCATTAATGGTTGATTTTAACGTACAAATTGGGTCCAACAACACAGGATACCGTCGAATTACGGGAAAGCACGAAATATAAATACGCACCAAAGTATCATTATTTGCTGCTGCTCAGCATATGACTGAGAGCTGAGTAATGCTGAACTCGTACGGCTAACGCATACGAAACGGATGCACGATACATATTCCCCTTTCGCTTCGTATGTGCTGCCGTTGATGCTATTGCCGCTGCTGTTTCACTTACGCGTAAAATACAACGGCATCAACGGTACCACACTATACCAGCGAACATACGAAATATAATATGATTGTCCGAGAATGAATGTGAGTCTTCTCCTGAGAGTTTATTGAAATGTAACACCGCCATACAAAAAATGCTGACTGTCAGCAATTGTCACAGGAGAAGACTCACATTCATTCTCGAACATTCATATTTAAAATATCTTTGAGTTTTATTTTGGCTAGTTGACCGGCAAATTGAAGTGCCCCGAAATTTGAACCTCAAATATTAGCCAAACGAGTAAGGTACAATTAAAAATAAATTGCGGTACTATTAAGTACATTTTTGGTACAATTATTTAAACCTAGTCCCAAGTTTCGACTTTCACATGTGCGGACATTCGAATATACATCCCAGTGGATAGTACATGGATAGTGGAGTGGTTCGATTTTGTTTTTTTTTTTGAGAATCAAAAATCTTAGCCCTATAATCTCTGTAGGTAGGTCGTAGAAAAATGACTACTATGAGGTACAAAAAAAAAAAGAATTTTGGTAGGGGAGACCGGAGCTAAGTTGGCCACCCTGCGATGTCGTTGTGAAGGCGCAATTATGACATGCAATGATGGCTAGTGTCAAACTTCAATTTTTGCAAGACATTGTGTTTTTTTCTCTCAAAGTAGAAAAAAAATCTCAGATTTTTTGGATTTTATCGTTGAAATTCAATCGCACGGAAAATATGATGAGTGATTTTTGAAGCTTAAGACGAGCTGAATTGAATGATATTATTGTTTCTTCGATAAAATTAGAAATAAAAAAATGGAGTTCATGAAATCAAAATGCTCACATGGGGCTAAGTTGTCCAAAAATTTGTGGGCTAAGTTGGCCACTTCATTTTTGAATTTTCATCGATTTTGATGTTTGTAAAATATTCTGAACACTGATCATTTTCTTTTCAATTCAGTGTGTTATTAAAGCAAAATGGTTCGCACGTACAAATTTCAAACGGCTGGAGTATACAAATCAAAGATGAAAGCGGCTGTTTTTTCAGTTCGTCGTGACAAAATGTCATTTCGAAATGCAGCTTCATTACATGGTGTCAATCGAAACACATTAGCAAACTGTATAAAGAAAACATCCGATGAACAAGCATAGTGATGAATCATGGGCACAAAACATAATACTGAAAACGCAAGGACTAAAAATTTGCATAACGTCTCAAAGCACACGTCGATTGTGTACGCAACACAGACGTTGTATTCACATGCCCAAACTGTATCTCTGACGAAGATGAAAAATCAGAAGATGACTTGGAATTGGTAGAATAATATTATCTTCAAAATATTTTTTTCGAAAAATCAACATATTTTCTTTTGTCATTTCTATTGTCTATGTAAATTAAACTCACTTAAAATATAAGTTTTTTGTAATTTTTGTCTGAAATTTGCGTGGCCAACCTAGCCCCACCATTTTTGTGATTTTCGATTTCGAGGTAGTCACCTTCCGAGCGATGTAGCGTTAATACTAGTGTTTATTTTCGAAAGCATATGGATCCATTTTATAGCCAAAGGAACAAGCTTTCAAATGGCTTGAATATATTTCAGACTGACTTTTTAGCCAAAAACCCGAATCCGGCCAACTTAGCCCCGGTCTCTAATTACTTTTCGGCACAAAGTCCATAAATTTGGTTCTCTTCAGCACTAAATCCACAGATTTCATATCTGGTAATGGTTTTTTGAAGTTTCGAAAATTGCCTTATTTTTTTTTTCAATTTTTTTTAACTGATTCCAAAGTAATTGAGAAACGAGAAAGAAAAACACCTCTTAGTAGTTTGGTACCGTATTTCACATTAAGCAGTGCGGCAAATGGAGCGAGCTTATGGCTCATATTGATTTTAATTATTTGGTTTCAACTTCTATAAAAACAATATTGATTTTATCACTGTATTCTGACATAAGACAGTTATTTAGATAGCGTTCTCAAGTGTTCTTCCCAAGATGGGAGTTAAAAGGAATAAAGAGTCTTACAAGAGTAAGACGAACTTTTTCGCACGGTGGTAGATGGGTATTTTATTAATCCTCTAGTGCATAGCCCTGCATATATTACCAAGTCGTACAACAATTAATACATTGAAATTATAATTTTAATTCATAAATTTGATACCAATTATAACAAAAAATATTTAATTTCCAATGTTTTCAATAAATAAAAATTGTTTCATTAAATTGTTAAATTGGGCTCGGGAACTATTCACATAATTTGATGTATTTTCTTTCGATATTAATAGAATTACAGTACTTTGCCAAATGTCGACACACGACCAAATGTCGGAATACCGAGAGGTGAATTGAAATTAAAAATTGAAAATTCATTTTAATTGCATTTTTAAAAGTAAATTATGAAAGATCAATATCAAATCTCTTTATTATAATCCACATTTTAATCAAAAATCTATTATTGCTTTCACATATTACGTTAAAAAAAATCGGCATTTTTATCACTTTTTCACGTCAAAAGTAAAACTATGTCATTTTGTGACAAGCCGATAAAATGCATTTTTTATATGCTAAAAATAGCTAATTTGGAAAAAAAATATGTCTGCGAATTGTAGATAGTTTAATTAAATTATCGAACAGAAATATTGAAAATATAAAAAAAAAACAATTATATTTATTGGGTAACTGACATTGCTCGCACTAATCCGCCCGTATCCGTGTTCGCCAGTGTCCGTCGACCTCCGCCTATATCCGCCCATATCCGCCAATATCCCTACGGAGACGGATATATTCTTTCTCCGTATCCGTTTATATCCGCCCGGATATTGGGCGGATACAGAGTAAGTTCACACTCATATCCGTGCATTCTCCGCTTCTATTTTGACGGACACGGATACATGCTTATCCGTCTATAAAAATATTTCTATCCGTATTGTAACACACTCGCATGTCCGCCCAAAATGAATATCCGCCCGCCTGAAAAATGTCAGACGGAGATGAGCGGAGGCGGACATGATGAATATCCGCCTGCTTGAAAAATATTAGACAGAGATGGGCGAAGGCGGATAACCGTTAACAGTTGGGAAAAAACCTGTTAATAAAAAAAAATTTAATCTTTGTTTTTTGTAAATTTGATGAATCTTAAAAATATATCTATACTTCAGGGGCACGCAGAAAAATTGCCAATTGAATTCGAGTTATACCGACGTTTGCTTGAAATTTTTTAAGAACACACAGAAATTTAGTTTGCTGTACTACAGCCAGACATTATATTGGGATATTTTCGCAAGCGGAGCGCCGGTTGGTAGGGGAAGACGGGGTAAACCGACACATGGGGCAGACCGACGTACTCAAAATATCTCGAAAGCGACAATGCCAATATCTCAAGTTTTATTATTACAACAAATAAACCGTGTGAAAAAAACTTTATGTTGCAGTATTATTTGGAGAAAAATAAGAGCCACTTTGTCTCCGCAACGATTCATTTGATCCTCCATATTGGGCATGAGAAACTTTTCATTTTCAGTATTACATGAACGCTACACAGCGAAAAATATGTTTTTAGCCACTCGTGTTACAATATTTCGCACTCACAGAATTTCGATTATCGTGATCATTTCATCACTGATCTCAGCTGAAGATATGTGTTTTCCACAGTTGATGTCGTATACATTCGCGGTAATAACATGGAAAGTCTTTGGAATAAATTCAGACGTTGCCATTTGAACAACAAACACACAATATTAAATTCGTTTTTATTGGTATAAACCTTTATTCATAGGCTATCGAATAGCACATTCACTTCACACTGAACGGACCATTATCTTAGATTTTTCTCAGTATGCGTCGAACCATCAAAATTATGTTCTGGACAACCGATTTGTCGATTTCTATCAACTTTCTCTCAATCCATCCAACCAATTGTTGCACGTTTCAAGTATTTTGGACCTTCGCCTATAACAGACTAGAAATAATTAATTTGGTGTTTTTTTCTGAAGTTAAAAAGATGGTCCTTTTTTCATGGAAATGCTATTTCTCAAGAAGTGAGACATTATTGTGGTTTTTTCTGCTTGCAAAGCATAATTTTGTCTTTAATCAGATAGTTCTCAACAAATTCTATCGATTTCAACAATATTTGGTTGATAATAGAGCAAAGTAATGGAGATTAACCTTACGTTTCAGCACTAAATTTTCGAACAATTACAAATACAATTTTTGATTTTATTTGTGAGTTTTGTGATATCGAAGTTCGAAGTTCATTGTTTTTTGTTATATTTTGAATTTTATCGTGTTCTTTTTCTGTTTAGTTTGTGATTTCTGAAGAAATTCAGTGAGAATGATGTAAAAATATTAGCCAGCAGCTGAGGAAAGAAAAAAGCTGTACAGCAAAGAAAGGGGCCGCTCTAGTGGAGAAGCCAGATATTATATTGAGATATTTTTATGCAGCTGATTCAGTTTAGGAAGCAAAAATGATGGGCGAAAATGGAGTGAAAACAATAGAAGTGATTGTTATGGTTATAAAAACACTTATATTGCTCAAACACTATATCAATCACTTCTATTGTTTGCACTTCATTTCGCCTTATATTAGATCTCTGCGCTGATTCAGCTCACTGAAAATATCTCAATATAATCTCTTAAGTGATAAAAAAATATCAGCAGTGAAAGACAATTGACCATGTTAACTATACTAAAGCATTACACTCCGATTCAGAAGAAGAATGATTCTATTTCTTTAAAAAAAATTATTCTTCTCATTTTGTACTTCTTTTCACATTTCTATCTATTTTCAATTGATATTTTAATGCCATAATAATAAAAAAAAATAGCTGAAAACAGTATAGCAGTATGTTATAGCAGTATGTTTACATGGTTATGACTGCGTGTATTTGTAACAATTAAATAAAATGAAAATTGAGCTGCGTCGGTTTGCCCGTATGTATGGTGCGTCGGTTTACCCCGAAAATCAAGTGTTCAAAAAAAATGGTAATATGTTTTCTGGATGATAGCATACCATTAAAGTGCTATATCAAAGATGCGCATTTTAACTAACTACAGTATGGTACAATAAATAGCCCGAATACTTGAATGAGTCACGAGATATTTGAAGAAAATTAAAAGTGCGTCAGTTCGCCCCGTCTTCCTCTATGCTTAAACAAATTGGAAGTCAAAAGAAATCCTTATTTGCTATCGTTATGGTGTGAAACTTTGCACAGCTTATTTTTTTACAAAAAAATAACATTCGGAGAGTTTGAAGAAATTTTAATCAAAAATAAGGGTACAAAATATTTCCCACCAAATCCAAAATACATTCTTGTGACGGGCCTATCTTATTTAGCTCCTCTATAGCTATCTACAGCAATAATAAGATCCAGAAAACACATTTTTGAGGTGTCGTAAATTTTGATCCATTGCAATAGTTTCACTAGGTGTGTGCGGACAAGTAATATGAGTTGCTTACGATATATAAAAGGAAATGGATACACAGCTATTGAAAATATGTCTTCATTGCCATATCATCTAGAAAAATGTTGATGAAAGATTTTCTTTTACGAGACTTGTTTCAAAAATAGCCCGAAGTTATGTTAACAAAAAGCTCACACATTTCTGCAAGCTTGAAAATTTTCAAAAACATATTTTTTATGAGTAGAAGATAAAAAAAAAACAATCAATCGTCATATTTTATTTTTTATTTTAATTTTGATCTCGATACTTAATAACTATAAACATCGAAGTTGAAAGACGGTATTTATTACATATGTAAATAAATGTTATATGTACGTCAGCAGCTGAATGAATAGCTAGAGTATTTATTTTGATGTAATACGTTCATCTTAAAAGAAAATGAACAATATGCATGTGTCAAAATTTGTTTGTTGTAAAAAACACATTATATTAAATAATTATTTGTTCTCATTTTCTTGCGGAAACAATGAAATATCACAATACGAGTATGTTTTGCTTGAATAATTCAGAGTAAATTTATTAACTCTCAGCACCTTTAATACCCGTCATGATGTTCAAATCCGTGATGTTCGTGATGTTCGTGATGTTCGTGATGGTGTTCCGCCACAGGGACAAACTCTTTTTCCGAATAATGAAGTGGTTTCGTCAAATGATATGGTTGATGGACATCAATCTCGACAGGTTTTGGAATTGCGACTGGAACTTTTACTTTTTGGGTTAAAACAAAAAAAAAAAGAAATAGAATATACGAGCTTTTAAACAAAATATCGTATTGAATTTACTATAATTGGACGAATCTGTTTGATTAACTTAAAATAATAAACTCATTCTGAAATGAAAATGGAATTCGGTTGATTATGACTGAAAGCATGTGCAGAAGCAATGGCCATTGATATACATATGTAAAGGGAAAATGTGCATATGTCCGTTTTGACTATATATGCAGACATAAGTAGAGTCAAAATTCTAACATTATTTTCGTGTGGATATAATTAATTTTTTGCCCTGAGAAAGTGTTGACGCGTGCGATAAAAAAAATCGTTAGAATCGTTAAATAAGTTGTTCATTTACAAATCTTATTTTGTCAACATACAACGACAATAACGGCCATTGACATATGCAGCAGAAAAATATGAGAATTATATCAAAGTTTGGATTGCATATATCTGTTTTAACTATATACAGACATCCGAAAAATGTATGCCTGTATAAAGCCAAAACAGACAAGCAATTCTGATTGACAAATATGAGTGGTACAATACGTTGAGTACACTGAATAATTGTATCAGCTGCAATATTAGTTTTGCTATTCCGATTTAACCATTAAATTAATGTACACACGATGAGTGATATAGTATAACTTTTATGACTTCGGTATGATCGAACATTCTGCTCCTTGTTTTACCTGGATATGGAACGTTTTTGACGATAGGGATGTGAACGGTTTTCTAATGATAAAGAATAATAATAAAATTGGTATGAAATTTCGTCAACTTGTAACCTTTAGCTAAAATAATTTTGAACTCAACCAATCATACCTCAACCGGCACAGGCACTTCATGAGGAACCTTCAAAGATTAAATAAGAATAATTTATAAAAATAAATTATTAACAAATAATTTAAATAGTTCATTACTAACTTTAACTGTATAAGGTACTGGATTGGCAACCTCGACAGGATAACTAGGGAATAGAAATTGCAATCAATATTAGTAAGTATACTAGGGTGGTCTAAAATAAAGAAGTATTTATGTTTAAACATTCCAGGTGGTAAAAATAAAATCATAAAAAAATAAATAATTCCAGGTTGATAAATCATATTCAGGACCTATAAACACCATGTGGACCTTTGTTTTGTTCCATTGGGTTACCTCTGGTTTCGCTTTGATATGCAAACATTTAATATGATGTTTTTATTCTAGAGCAATCAACTCTTTGTAATGCAACCAAAATGGCTCCACGAGGAAAATGAGAAAAATGGATTTGTAGTGCCTGGCCCAGGCAGCCTGGGTAACCCAATCGAACAAAATAAAAATCTATATGGTAGTTTTTGACCTCGATTATGATAAAGCCGACCGGGAATGTTGAAAATTTATCACTTCTTTCTACGTTCACCCTAATGTAGTCAAAGGGATCACTTACGGTTTATCGACATGAACATGGACGGGATATGTTGTCTGTCAGATGAAAAACATAAAAATATGTATTATGATTTGATTTAAATTGATTTGTTTTGATTGTAGAATGTATATCTTACCTTCTTAATAACTGTCACAGGAACCTTCTTTTCAACTGAAATTTTATTTTGGGGTTATGAAAAAAATGTATGAAGATTTTTTTTATTCAAATACGTGTAGAAATTCACATATACTGTTGTATTGCTTAAAAGTTCTGATTAATAAAAAGTCACATATTTTTTTTCGGTCAACACCAAAAAAAAAAACATGTAACTTTTTATCAATCAGAATTTTGAGGCAATACAACAGTCTATGTGAAGATAGATTTGAATAAATTAACATTTTTGCAGCAACATAATTACCGTGTACGGCAACAGGTTTTTCAACTGGTACTATATGACATAAATAATTTCAAATTAAAAAATAGAAAATACGATAAGTTTTCAGGCACTTCCAGTATTGCAAATGAAAAAGTCTTTTCAGGTCCATAGAATTTGACATTTTTTAACAAATTTGTGATCGGATAGTAAAAAGAAATAACTGAAGTGTGCACAATTTTTTTACAATTTTCGATCGTTGCTCACGCGCCAACTAATGATTCATCCTTCGAGTAGTCTTAGGTATAGGCATCTTGTTATGGATTTGAGTCAACAGAAATATCAGGAAATTTATGTTTGCTGTCAAAATTCACTATTCACGGCCCTTATTCTTATTTGCAACACTAGAAGTGAACTATTCTAACAAATTCGTACCTGCAATGGGTCGATCAACATATTCTTTAATCGGATAATGAACAATCTATTAAGATTCGAAAGAACAAGAAAATTGTTATGAAATTTCGTTGATTTTTAACTTTAATCTATAATAATTTCAAAAACCTTTTCAACTGGATACGGCCTGTCTACAGCGATGTATTCTAAATAGAGTAGTAAAAAAAAATTCCTATGAAATTTCGTGAACTGTTAACCCAAAGCAATACTAATTTTAACGGCAGGCGGACCTTTTACTGGATAATGAACTTTTTTTTCGACATGTACTGGGGTGGGTACGTGCACGGGTACTTTGACATGGACCTCCTTCTCTACGGGATACGGTTGCGGCACGAATACCTTTTATAAAAGAGAAAAAACACACACAAAGTTACACAAACGAAGGTTTATTAATGTTATGCAAGAAATCCAAAATTTCCGTTGTACAATATACCTTAACTGGCACTGGCCGATCGACTAATAAGAAAAACAAGAAAAGAGAGACAATTTATTATTTTTTATTTCAAATGAAGAGCAATTAGCTTCATGTCTATTATTTGTCCAATGAGTGCGGGATTTAATTGATTCGATTGTGCGAATGAAATGGTATCATTACAGTTATTTTTCATCAGGTTTCTGTATTTTGTTTTAATATGATAGAAATAAAAATAACGCGTCTTACCGGGTACATGAACTGTGTAGTGTTGGATTTTTTCGACAGGATAAGGTGCTGCAATGTGTTGGGGCACTTTAACGATTTCCTTGACGGGATAATGTGTGTGTTTTACAACTGAATAAAAATAAAAATATATACAATCAAAATCAATCTTCAAATAAGTTAATATAATTTGACAGATGGGTCACTGACTTGGATAAGGATGAGGCACTCCCACTTTTACTGAAAAAAAATAATAAACAAATGATATGAAAATAACCGTACCACATCATTTTTATTTTTAAAAAAATACCTGGATATTTAACAGTTTTATAATGAGGAACAGCCACAGTTTTTACATGAGCCACAGGCACTGGGATCTAATAAACAAAAAAAAAACATAGAAATAAAAATAACCACTCATTGTTTTAACAATACTAATTACCTTTTTCACATCGACAATCGTCTTTTCATGATGGTGATGAACGTGATGGTGATCTTCTCCGAAATCATGTCCGAACCCACCACCGAAGTCACCATATCCTTCGTCGAAAATTCCACGTTTTTCATGTTTCTTTTCAGCAACATTTTCAGTTGTTTTTTGTTTTTCACCCAACACGCTTGAAATCAAGCACAGGGAAACCCCTGCTAAAACAATCTACAAATAAGGCAATAGTAGAAATTACACAGTCTTGCAAAATATAAATTAAAATAAAATATTAACACATAACGATTACACCAAAAGATATCAATTCCATTGTATTAATGTCATGAAATTTTAGTTTCATCATTCACTGTCAAATTATGTCTATTGTGATAATATTACATAAATTTTTATCCACATATTAAATAAAGATATTATTGAAAATGTCTCGAATGAGAAGAAACAATAATATACTATGTATGAGATTTATAACTTTCGATTTCAAATCGTGTTTTTATTGAATTTCATTTGAAGTTATATTTGAATCGTTGCGGCGAAAAAATCGATCTTATTTTACTTCAAATGATAATGCAATATAAAGTTTTTTTGTGGGCAGTTTATTTGTTGTAATACAAAAATATGACATTTTTATGTGAAAAAAACGTTATATTATTTGGAACAAAATAAGAACTATTTTTGCACCTCAACGATTTATTTGTAATTTTACAAACATATGCATTTATAAAATTCTATCAACAAAATGAACAATTTAAGTGGATAAAAAGCACTTCAAAGATAAATGAAATTCATCTATTAAATCACATCATTTATATACCGATAATATGCACTTTAAATCACACCAAAATCACATTGTTAAATTGAACTTCCTTATTTGCATATATTTTAGAAATTTGATTATTTTTAGTTCAAAATAATTATTTCAAACACTTTCAAAAATTATCCGTACCATGGACTTCATAACGAGTTCTTCGAAAACTCTGGCCTAGAGAATGACTATGTTGATTCTGCTTTTTAAAAAATCTCGAAACGAATGTAACGAGCTCACTAAAAATACTAGTTACGATTTTTTCGCTGTCACCACCTTTTATATGTTTTCGAACACAAAAAATTGGCAATATGATTTACTTTCCCCCTCGATTTGTTTACATTTCATTCGTATATGTATATTGTATCATAAGAGCCAACGACATGAAATTTGAAGCGAGGTAATCTGTGCATACATATGAAGGAATACACGAATTCAAAAAAACACACAAAAGCTTGGCTCTTTATAGTCAGTCGATTGAACGTATAACACTGCATCTTGAACATAGCCACAAAAGTGAGCGTCTTTTGCTGCCGTCGCAAATAGTCAGCGAGCATAACAAAGCAAATGAATGCAGCACAACATGTTCACTAAAAAAAAGTCCAACGTGATATTGCAGTGACGAATGTAATTCAAATAAAATCGAATGCTGTAATATAGCGTGCATTGCCATTAAAACTTAATTTTTAATCTTTGCTTTTTTCGGTTGACATTTTTGCAACCGTCGTTCTTCACAAATGATGCAAACTAACGGGAACAGAGTAATACATGATTCGTGAAAGGAACCATATTATTTTGCTCGATTTTGTCAATGATTGTTTTTTCTTTCGAAAAATACACAAATGCTTACTTTTCAATATAGTTTATTTGTCTTGAGTATTACCATGAATCATGATGTACACAATACAATAAACCATTATTCTATTTGAAATTTATGATAACTAATCAAATATAGCAGCAAACAATTAAATTGAGGTTTGGAGAGTATTTAGGTCTATTCAGTATCCGAGTGCGCTGAAAAAAAGTCGAAAAATATATTTCGTGTGTTACATGTATTTCAAAATTTTGTTCACTTTATTTTTATTGCTGATATAAGCGTCATTTCAGTGAAATTTTCTTTCAATTCAATCATTTCTCTATCGAAAATTCTTCTGTATTCATTTATTAAGTCGAAACCACCATATGCGTCGCTTCTGCATAATTCAGAAAAAGATCTTTCACTTCTTTATTTCGATTACATAATAATGTAAATGCATTCGAATTACATACAATTTCCATTTGTATACTATATATACTCTATGTATGTGTATGTGTATGTGTAATTTTATTTGTCGGCATAATACAGTGAATACAGTGTTCGCTTAAAAAAATTAACATCAATATTATTGTTACATCACTTATTGTATCAACGTAGCAAAGACAATGAACGTCTGAAATGAGGTATATACCTCGAGGAAGCGAGAAAGATAAATGAACGCATGTACTTATGATTCTTAAATGAGAAAGTGGTTATAATTAGTAGAAATATCTGAATATATATTTTAGTGAATTTGGAGTGAAAATCAGCATACATTTCTTTGTTTGAGTTAAAGAACTTATTCATATCTTATTTCGTTATTCACCTGAATGTTTAAATTACAAGTCAACATTAAATTCACGAGATTATAGAGAAGAAAATTGACAGACATTTGATAATATTGATAATAATTTTTTCATCATCGTAACCGATGAATAGATTTTAATGTAAAATCCACCGCTTTGTATAAAAGAGTTTTCAAATTTATGGCGCGAGACAAATGAAGAAAGACTGGTTTTGGTTGAGTCCGCGATTTTACCATGAATATATATATGTTAGTATATTAATTGGTGTTTTAACTGAAAATGATGGTGAAGCACAGCGGATGCGACATAACTATGTCGGTAGACATTTCATTCATTACTTTTTGTAAATAATAGCAAGTTTACCTAATCATAAGTTTGTTCCGTTACCACAGCAAGACGATTACTTTTTTTATTTCAAATTATTTTGCAACTTACAGTGTCTTATCTTTTTCGATGTGAAAACTGAAAATATCAATCGCATTTATTTTAAAATCTTTTTTTTTTAAATCAGTCAGTCTTTTGAAAAAAAAAAAAAACATTATGTAATCTTGTATATTTTCAAATATTGCGTGTTATTCTTGATGAACAATTTCGTACATACTATGAGTATGAGTAGAAAATAAAATGAGTTTATAGATAACATGTTTTCTTTACCCACATTCAAATCTATAATTATGCTGTAGTGATTGCATACATATAACAACATTTTATCTTTTCATGATCTTACTTTTTTCTTTATTTCCAAACAAAAATTTTGCATAGTTGGTTACGAAATGTGAGAAAGTGTTCAATTCTTATTGTCTTGTATAGGTTATTTCTTATTTAAAAAAAAGTTGAGTAGATCGACATAACGGTACTGATTGTAATCCGTTTCAATAAATCTTTTTATAGTCAATTTAAATGCAAAAAATACCAATATGGCATCTTTTCTGTTTCATCGTTGTGTGCTAAATCAATTCCATCAAACTTTTTATGATAATGAATCACACTTTGCTTCATAGTTGATTGAATTTCAAACTACTAAAAAGGTGTGATTTGACTTTGAACTTGACACGTATTGGAAGATTTTTTCTCCATTTGTCAAATGAAATCAAGTTTTTTGCGACCGTACTAAAATATGAGAGTAAATTCTGCACACTGAATATAATAATGGCCGAAGTGAATATAAAAACTATTCATCTTTGGCTCATAATATCAAAATAATACAGTATTGGGTAATAGACAGTGTGAAGGTCAGGTTTTGTGATCACGCAAAGCCCGCGGACAACCATCATTGAGACGCCACTATAGACCGATCAATGCAAAAAATAAACAAATTGTTTTTTATTTTCAAACCTCTATGCCGTATAAGAAAGTTATGTCGAAAATAGAAATCATGACTCACAATTTTCAATTCATAAACTGTATATATTTGTTGTTGTTTTTTAATCAATATTATTGAAAATTGAAATAAGTTTAAAGTATTGACCTTAATTTCTAGTGAACCTCATTTTTACATTTGTTCTTTCGATTTTGTCTTAACGCCCAATCATAATATAATATGAATTTATAAAAAAATCATCAAAAACAAAGGTCCACAAAACATAGGATAATATAACAGGTTTTTTTTTATCGAAATTGAAACTTGAGTTAATATAAATAAAAATATAACATGATTATTTTAGTGAGTGAGCAAACTTGCTATAACGTAATATTTTAGTGAATTTGCCTGACCGTTAACTATTGTGACGAATTACCTTGATTGAGCAAACCGATGTAAAACAAAGTTAATAATAATCAAATTGTATAAAATTATTGCTACATTACTATGCGACGCATACTTTGACAATATAAAAAAAAAAACAAAAGCTTCAACATTTGTTGAAAGATATTCGTTGTCATAATTAAAACAATTGTTTACTATAAACGTTCTTTACATTTATTTATTTCTTGAGCTTAGTTTGAATAGTATACACTTAGTACATGAATGTGGCGAAATTCTCTAAAACAATAATTGATATGTTTTTTCCCTTTTGCCAAGACTTAAAAATCATTTAAATTCAATATACCATTATATATTAGTCGATGTCATTGAAGTGCAAAGCTTCCATTGATATACTTTGAATACTAACCGCTCTAAAAAGGTCTCGAACAATAAAAATGTAGACACACAGCGAGCGTCACATATTATTACTTTCACTGTCTGCAGGTTTGTTTTGCAAACACAAGTAATCAGAAACATCGTTGGAGCGATGGTTTTCGGTTGTAGTCTCAATTTTATTACGTTTATTCACTGTATGCAATATAAAATCGCGTAATATAATGTTGTAGTCCATAAGTCAAGATATTAGTTTTAGAGTAGAGCAACAGCAATAACAACACAGAAGTTCACCAAAACTAATAACAATACTGCACAAAGCGTGCCGCTAATAGCATTTGAATCGGTTGTGGAGCAGTTATGTAATTGTGAATTAGATCGAAGCGTTTCTACTAATAGTTTTCTTTCTACAAAAAATACATTTTGATTGCATTTTTATAGGCATATTCACAGCAATCAATCCGCACCATGCTCGATGATTTTTATTTAGCAAATTGTTTTATTTATAATAATGATACATTGGTGAACATATAATTGTTTCATCATGTTTAGTTGCCTTATGTTGATTTATATGCTCATTTGTGTTGGATGCATCCGTTCTATTTTAAATTTATATTTTTGCTTTTAAAATCTCAGAATATTCAACAAAAATGACATGACGATTTCTTTTCTTTTTTTTGTTTTGAAAAGTTACCCTTGAACATATTCATAAATGCTTAATCGCAAAATTTACCTTCACGTATAGTAATCGGATCACAATTAAATTGTTATCGCCAGTTAAATTATACTGATATCATGTATACTGTTAATAAAGTAAGTGAAAATAGTAGGTTAAAAACAACAGCACAATCCATTCACCGAATCTTTTTTAACATGAAGAAAATTGCAAAATAAGACATCCAAACAATATTAGCAAAAAAAAAAAAATGGGTCCAACGTTACACACAAAAACATTCCAATTGTAGTTTCAGTATAAAAAAGATCAAGATACTCTTGGTGATAAAACCTTACTTTTTACATTGTATAACGCTTAAAATGAATGACACCGATCAATTTCGATGTTGATATAAACATGGATACTAACTTGCGATTACACGAATTGAATCGGCTAAAAATTAAATGCACCATTTCATCCACAATGGGTCTCTTAACAATGTATGTGTGAATGATATAAAAAGTATTTCACAATAAAAATGAAACATGTTACGCACATCTTTTGTTTACACAAATTTATACATTCATTTTTATTATTGATTTAAAAAAGTTCATTTCACCAAAATAACAACCATTATTTGGCTATAAATTGTTAAACCCCAAGAGTTAAATTAAGTTTTAGCTTTTTTGAAACATCCACTTCTTTGAAATAAATATGAGGAACTTACATTTTATCGCCGGAATGTAGTCATTTTAAATAGTACCCGTGTTAATGGTGAAAAGAATTCCACCTCACGTCGATTCGTTGAAGTGTGGTAATATATACAATATATTAATATATTAATCGGCATAAATCGAATCATAGATGTTTGAAAACAGATCTATCATAGAACTTCTATGTTCTGGATTTTTAGTAATGTGAAATTTTAGATAATTTATTCAAGAGATTAAAATACTAAGTCACTATGATTACAAAAATGTTGATCAATAGCTTCGATGAATTTGTAGTTTCAAATGCATGTCTGCATATTTATAACTCAGCTGTTTCTTTCAAATTTTTTTGTCATAAACCTTGGACATGGTAGTTTTGTCAGAAACAATTGAGCTAAATTTTAGAGTCTTCTCAGAAAAACACGAAAAGAATTGTAAAATCGTAACTTTTAACGATTAACCTTGGCTTATCGAAAAATCATGCTATGTATGAACGCTCCAGAATAAAAACAACTTATTGTTTGGTCGCATATCGAAACGCGACTCAAAACGGTTGCATATCAAAGCGAGTCAATATTTTGTTAAAAAAAGAATAAAGAACATTGACTTTTTATTATACAAAATATGTAAGTTTCGTTTTGTGCTGATAACTAGCTACTGTTCTGCCATGTTTTAGTAACAGAATTTTGTTTCGCTTTGATATGCGACGCAGTTTAACGGTATAAATATGTCACACTTTCAGGCTCGGTAATTCTCAAATCACAGCGGACGGCAGTTCGCGCGAGTGACGAAACCACATTAGTGTAAAAAGTCAATGTTCTTTATTCCTTTGTCAACAAAATATTGTCTCGCTTTGATATGCAACCGTTTGAGTCGCGTTTCGATATGTGAACAAACAATAAGTTGTTTTTATTCTAGAGCATTCATATACAATTCATTTTTTGTTTTTGTTTTTTTGTATAAAAGAATGGACGCCATTAAGCAAAATGTATCCATTCAATATAGTCAAATCACAATGAGATTTTTATATTATTATCGAAAATTAATAAATATTAAATGAATTAACAGAGTGTATTGTATTTGAATGTGAAAAGATGAAATGTTCAATTTATTTTCTCATGGAAAATAATCACATACAAAATCAGTTAATTGGAGTAAAATATTAGAAATATTATTGGTGTAATAATTCAATACTCACTTGGATGTTAGCTAATTGATTCGTATGTTACAGGTTTAACATATTAATTCAATTCGTCGAAAAAATTATGCAATTTACCAAGTAGACATTTTTAACCAGATGTTGTCACAACATAAGTGAAACATAAAAAAACTTGCATTGTTTTATTATTTGCATTTCGAAAGCATGTGTAAGATATCGCATTTGGGCAACGTAAACACTATGCTATTTTATTATTTTTTGACAATCCATAAAAGTCAAAACTGAAAATTACAATGTGTGATCATCGAAAAACAATTAGACTACTTAAAATAGTACGAGTTTGGATTTTAATGATGGAAGTGTTCAACGTTTGGATGTGGTCCGTGAGACGAGTAAACAGGTGCCGAGCCATACACGGGCGCAACGGTAGATGCAATTAATGGAGCTGGAGTTGCGGCAATTGCGTGACCTGAATAAGCTATGGGTGCTGCTGTGTGTGCTGCCACTGGAAAGACCGGAAAAGCCTTCTCTTTTTCAACAACTACTGGTCGATCAATAACCTGATTTGGCAGATGTATGATATTTTTACAATTTACAAAACTTCAAAGTAATAAAAAATATTCAAACATACTTGTGTTTGCAAAATAGTATATGGACGATCAACGTGCTTAATAACTTCCACTGGATAAGGTTGTGGAACGTGCTTTACCACAGGATATGGCTGGATAAATTTATAAAAAAATATGTTGATTAAAATATTTTCCCAAGAAAGTTATTGATAAGTAAAATCTTATAATTTTTAGAAAATCTCATCTTAAATTATATAGTTGATGATGGAACTATATATAGTTTCAGAAATTTACACAACTCACTTGTGGAACTTGTACTGGATAAGGTACGTGTTTTTCAACGAATTGCGTCTTTACAATTGGGACTGGCCGGTCTACCGTTTTAATAATTTCCTTGTAGACTGGATATGGCTGTATGAAAAGTTAAAGTAATTAATTAGATAGAAACGAATTTGAATTCATGTGTGTATGGAATCTTTAACTAATTTCTTTACTTGAGGTATTGGACGATCAACGTGCTTGATAACTTCCACTGGATAAGGCACGTGCTTTTCAACCACTTGTGTCTTGACGACCGGATAGGGCTTTTTTAAGAAAAAAAAGAAATTGGGAAAAGTTAATTCGATAGATATACACCGATCAGAGAATATCAAGATACTAACATATGGACGATCAACATGCTTAATAACTTCCACTGGATAAGGTTGTGGGACGTGTTTTTCAACCACTTGAGTTTTGATAACGGGATATGGCTACAAAAAAAGAAAACAAATTAGGAAAATTACTTGTTTGATCTGATTTTTTTGCGATTTTTTGATTTTTTTTTTTCACCTGAGCAACGATTTTCGTTTCAACAGTATGTGTATGTGGTTGAACATACGTAGCTGCTAGTGGTGCACTTGCAATATAATTTGTGTGGCCAAGATTTGAATAGCCAAACGAATTGTATCCGCCGTGAGAATATCCGGCGCCACCATAACCTAATGAATATCCGCCGCCACCATAGCCCAAGCCAAAGACTCCTCGTTTGGCGAATTTTTTGTTATTTTCGTCATCTTTCGGTTTTTCTTCAGCAATAGCGGACACAACCAAAAGTGTGGTGATAAACAACTACATATTTTAAATAAACACATTTAAAATTAGTTTAAGTCTAACATTCAATAAAATGAACACAAATAATTTGAAACACTACAAACAAGAAGTTCACTATTACGACATTTAGACATTAAAAATGAAAGTAATTTCACATTCAAATAAAGAAAAATTGCTCAAAAGAAATCGGAACATAATCTTTTCACTTTTTGTTTTTTATTGACTTCGACGGAATTAATCGTATAATCATTAAATTAAACAACAATATCACGTATTATAATGTTTTAAAAAAGAGCGCGCGCACACACATACACATGCACACTGATTCATATATTCATAGTCATCATTCTATACATTTTTGTTCATACATGCATCAAATTGTCGTTAAAATATCACTTATGGTTAGAAAATGGTTTTTTCTCATGCATCATTTTTATGACTTTATTAACAGATTAAATATTCATGCACAAGAATATTAGATGTTAATTTGACAAGCTTAATCAATTAATCACACAAAAAATATAATAGTCACTTTATTTGTGAATCACTGTTTATGCAAATTTCAACACAAACAAAAAAATTTTTTTACTCACAAATGCTTTCATGACTACGATTTATAAATTATCGTTTTTCAAGAAATAATTCCAATCTAGACGATTTCTTTCGATGAACTAGATGCTGAGAAGTAATTTGATGGTGCTTTTATACAAAAAAGCTGAGACTGAATTGACGCTTTGTATTCGCGACGAAACACTTTTCGTTTTAATCAAAATAGGGGGATATATGCATGCATGGATATGCGTGTAATGTATGCGAAACGTTTTTTTTTTAAATGTGAACATAAACTCGCAGTATAGCGACACAAGAACAAGAAGATGAATGGATAAGAGGAATGGTATATATACCACAATGTGAATACAAGATGTTATATTCACATACGAAAAAAATCAGATTTTTACAATAATCGTCAAGAAAATGTCTGTAATGAATACTCAAGACAATGGGGTCGATGATATAGCCGTGGAGAATACGTTTAAATTTTAATTCGTAGTAGTAGGCCATCAAATATGTGAAAAGACATATCCGTTAATTTGATTTAATGAAATTACCTGAATCATATTTAATATAGTAAGTAAATTCTCTCTTCATCATTTTGTGCAAATGTCAGTCTTCCAAAGTGGACAGAACACGCACAGATATATTGTACTACATGCATTTTATTATAACGTTGTATTTGTTTACTTTTGTTATTATTATTAAGGTACAGAAGTTTTCAAAATATTGGCCCAGTTGATTTCATTATCACTTTGCTATCGCTATAAAAGATTATTATTCGTATATTCATTCATTTTATTATACTGGTCATTTATAATTGTTGTTTATTTTAATATTTTTTTCATTTTGATACTTGATTTCGCTTACTACGTCAAAAATTTCAATTACCTAATAACTGCTCGCATTTTTGACCGATTTAATTACAATACTATCCTTCAACATAATAAAAAGTAGAAATAGTGGCGATAGTGAATTGTTACATATATATTTATATTTGGGGCCAGTAATAAACATTAACATGACCACATTCTTTTCGATATGCGTTGAATAGTGGAAGAGAAGAAAATCACATTGAAAGATTGCCAACGAAAAATGCGTGCAACTTCGTCGATGATAAAATAGCAATTACAGTAATATTTATTCATTATAAAAACGGCATTAATACCATCTACATTGCAGTTTAATGCAATTAAATGTCACTGAAGACGCATTACGTAAACTGACTTGTTCTTTGTAAGCCACTGATCAAGTCAAGAAGTAAAAGTAGCAGTAGTTTACTTGATGTATACCTAGGCATGTATTTTGTGTTGCACGTGCACATAATGCAAAAGAAAACAATATTACAACATAAATCTATCAAATCGGCACATTCGAATTATTTAACCGAGAGTCGAGCAAATCGAAAATCATCGCGAGGTCTTCATTACCTATTATTCGGTAGCGAATGAATATATCGATATAAATGTGTATGAATGAATGAATTCAAAATGCTTTGGCATTTGAATAAAATAGTTACAAACACCTATAAACTTTAGCAAACACAATTTTCAATTTCCAATGGTTATCATTTGATTGTGCATAAGTACTAAGTATATAAATCGAATTTATAAATTTTGAAAGTATTATATTATAATTTGAAAAATATCCAATATATGCTCAATTTTACAGCCTCAATACCAAATTTAGTCATTTATGTCATTTTTCACTTTCATCTTTTAGCTCTACATTTTCCTTTCATGACCAACCTTGACTTCGATTCAGGGAAGTAAGAAATAAAAGATACTTTTCACTTTATATCGAGAAAATATATCAACAGTGTATAGCATACAACCTCTTAACTAAGTCCAATTTCAATTTATGGATAAAAATGTTGTCAAACAACTCCACACTATACAAGTAGAATTGTCTGTTCACCTTGATCTTTTCTTGGCCATCTAAATTACATGTGGAATCAAATGCAATCAAATCACATGTATCCTAGTCTGAAAATATGCTCCAATTTACTCAATAACTTAATTGTCCATAAAATGTGATTCGCAAACTTGCGATCGTAGATAATCAAAACTATTTCACAATATCAATGCTGGTTAATCAATATAATTGGAAAGGAAAGAAATAAAACCTAAGTTGATAGCAAAAGGTCCCATGCAATTTTTTCGACACTCTGTGACCAAATGGTGATGAGTATTGTTGTTGAACTAAATTAAGTTAAGGAAACATGAATAAACTCGTTTAGTACGTTTAAAAACATTTTAATTAAAAAAACTACATTCATTTCATTTGCACCTGCAATCATCACCGATTGTAAACTTGATATCCAAATAATATACAATTCCATCATCCATGCTATAAGAAATGAACTCATGAAAGTAATACTATTGTGATTGTAAAACACAATCCTATCTTAAAAAAATACTTAATATACATCATACATACTAGTGGAATCATCAAATTCTTTCGCTTCCGTTTTATATGCGAACAATTTTGCATTCCAAAATCGATACAATAAATTCGCGTATGTTGTTTTAAAACAAAAAATAATGGAAACAAGGAATGACAACGAAAAACATTCGGTGGTTCAATGCGAATTAATAGAGATAGAGATTTGAATCGAACCAACATTGTGTTTGATGCATAAATCCGCAGTAGCTTGATGAAGCTGATGATTGTTCGCAGATAACGAAAATCCCCTGTCGGTTCAATGTTATTTGGTATCGCACTCATTCTTTATGCTTCATTATAATGGTTGCAGTTTAGTTTTAATTGCATGAACGTGTGAAAAAAATTTTGCAATCCATTTTGAGACCAATTGAGTGCAATGGCTCCACATTCTCACTTACGATTCTGATTCAAGTTTTTGTCACAATTTACGTCGACTTTGTTTTGTCTTATTTTCCTGTGAACTATTTATTGTTTCATTTCAATCGATTTCACATGCCACGTGAAATTCAAAAGAGAACTTGCTTCAATTGTCTTATTGTATGAAACGTTATGCTAACATTTCTAAGGTTTAGATTCGTTTTCAGCTCATTAATTTCATGCTACTTTTTGCTTTACTTTAAATAACCGTATGACTGAAATTGATATAAAAATGCTTTAAAAGTTATCTACGCTTCATGTCAATTTCAATTTTGATCAATGTGCAGTATGTAATACAAATGATGTAATTTCGAGAACCTGCAATTCATGTAAAATATATTAGTAATGTGCATATTCACACCATAGAGAGCAGCATTGATTACCAACTGCAGACTTTTTTTTTAAATTCTATTGGTATATATTGTTCAAGAAAAATAGATATGGACCAGATCAAATGTCATTTGTTGTTGAATTAAATAGTTGATTATCACCACAAAATGGAAATGGGATATTTTTTCTTTTTTGCTGTTTCCTCGTCTTTTTCAGATTTGTTTGATATAGAAACATGTTTCATTTTATTTTTAAAAAAAAGTGATCTTTCTATAGATATTATAATATTCATTGTCTCGTAAGTCTGAAGACATTAGAATCGAAGCGAGATAAAAATTGTAAACAAATTATATTTGAGACTGTGTATATTTATATGTAAAACTACGAATTTTTAAATTCACAAAACTCCTCAATGTTCAAGTTTCAAGTGTTTGATTCAATCAATAGTGAATATCTTAATGCAACACATATGAATGAAGAAAATCCACGTGAAATCTAACAAGAAGAAGCAAAATCCACGAAAGTGGTTTTTATGTAATTTTCAATAGTTTAAAACAAGTTTGAATTTAAAAAAGCATTTGTTGTTTGTGGTAAACTATGCTTCATTGGATGGCGTATATCACATGGCAATGCTTCCTTAATTATGTTATTCAACAAAGCTCTTGAGCTGAAATATTTATCTAGCATTCTTCTATTTACGAACATTTTATTTTTCCACCTTAATAAATTGAATGTTTCTATGTTCCAAAATACTACTTTTATATTAGATGTCCAGAGTAAAAAAAAAATAATATATATATATAACTATTAAGTAATGTGTAAATTTTATTTTTTTATTTTTCAGATATTTTTTTGCAACAATTCTACAATTTCAAATTCATCGTGCAATGTGCAAGGCCGCCTTACAATATGATCCCAGCGATGAAAACAAACCATTGCATAAATGTGACATATATCGACAACCAGTTGCTGGAAATATTTTGAAGTAAATTCGGTTCAAAATATCAAAATTCATATTTTTTCATAGATATTTTTGAATGTATTCAGGCAAATCATGGAAAAGGGCGCATCACAAAGATGGCAAGAGTTATTGCAGGAAGTTATAGGAGAAGTAAGTGCTATTTGTTTGATTTGCTATTGCCATGAAATGTCTTGTGTTTTTTTTAAAGGGCCGACTTGATGGAACAGCGTTGCGTGAATACTTTCGACCACTTGAAGAATGGTTGCGTCAAGAGAATTTACGAAATAATGAGTTTGTTGGTTGGAACTACGACGGTGATTACTGCAAACATAGGTGGGTGATATCGTATTCTTGTAATAATAATTATTATTTAAAAATAACATTCTTTTATAGCATTGATACAGCAAACCTTCAAGTCTATGGTGGCTTCTACAATCATGCAGCATGCATAAAACCTACAATTCTTTTGTTATTTCTTCTATCTCTTCGATTAATTTTCAACTTTTGAATTCAATTCAAATCAATAAATGCGCCATCTATTGAAAAACACTATAATAACTATATAAGTATAGGTATAATAAAAAAGATATATATACTTACAATCTTCCATATATTCCAATTAATTTTCGGACTTTATTATTTTGTCTAATAGCTCGTTCAATAATAATAAAAAAGATATAGTGGATATAGCTAAAACAAGAAATCATTTGTTTTTTTTTTTGTATAAAATTCTTTATTTTAAAATTATAATTCGTCTCGTAACGTTTCAGCATTCACAGTACAATCACATACATCATCGTCTTCAATAAATAATTTTTCCAAATCTCCGCGAATTTTTATTGGATTTATTAGTCGTTCGCTCCATTTCTAATGAAATTATTTGTGATTGCAATCATACAGTTATTAATTTTAAGCAAAAAATGTGTTTAATAGTATTAAATTTTACCTGAAATAGTGTAACATAATAGCATAGTAGTTTATCGGCTGTGAGATTATTATTTACAAAATTTTGAGCTTGTTGCGATATGCGATATGCGGCTTTATCATTATTCTGTGCCCAGTAAATTTTATCAACCAAATCGGATAAGTCCCTTTTTATGGGAATAAAATGGTACATTGGACTTAATTGTTTGTAAAAATGTTCATAGAAAGGTGATTCCTGTTTGAAAACTACCGAATTTCCAGCTAACAAATAAGGAAATCGATAGGCTGCAACGGTTCCATCGATGTTTATCTGATATTTAAACTTGAATCACAAAAAAAACAAAGGTTTGACTTTACTTCCGGCTATAAGTGAGTGTTTGGCAAAGAAGTACATACATTAAAAAATTCAAAAAACGAAATATGAGACGTTTTTGGTCCATATTTGGCCTCTTCATCGCGAAAGAAGAAAAAATTAGTCAACGATACATTGAACAATTCAGGATTTTTTCTTGCGATATCTATCAAATGCAATCTTTCGCGTCGTGCGTCTCTTCCTCTCCAAAATGCAATTGGTTGCTTTTCGTTCCAGACCGTATTTGACTTTTGAACTGACAAAATATCGACAGAAACACGAGACATTGCCTCTAATCCTGACTCCATTAAATCATATGTTGGCATAACAATATCGAAACTTTCATCACTACCGCACCACGAAAAAATTGGCAACGGACGGGATGTTCTACTAATACCACCCTTTTTTACTAATGGCCAATCCCCCAAATTTACTACAAATTCCAAATCTGGAATTTCAACAAGTCGAACGAGTGCGTTTAATAATTTATCGACAAACATTTTAAACCCTGTATGTTGGCCATAGCATTTTCTGTAGATTTCGTTATTTTTCACAATGTAATTGCAAATCGAAATGCTGCCTGGTCTATGTAGTTTCAGTCATTTCCAGCGTCACAATGAAAAGAATAATTAAGTCAAGAAAAAAATGTTAATTAAAATACAGCTATATTATTATTGTCGAATATGGATTTAATTCGGCTGTTATGAACGGTATACCGTTCTATAGAAGTACTATGTCATTTGCATCTTCAAACTGAGTAAAAGCGTTACGTATTTTAACGCGTATTTAACTGAAAATAATTACCTATCAAATGTTTTCAATATTTTCGGGAGAACTTCAGTAAAATTAACTCGATTGAATGGCTTCAAATCGTAATCAATTTGCTCGTACGAAGCTTCACAATCCATTGTTCTAATCCATTGTTCTATTTTTTGTGGACATCGACATTTGTCCGAAAATACCTAGGGATGATAGAAAAATAATCGAAAGAATGGATCAGGATTTGTGGAGTAATGGAATAGTAATTTTTAAAATACTTTTCCTGAGATTTTATATGGCGAATTTGCTACATGTTTTTCTTTATACTGAATATGAATTTCAACATTCCAGCACGTTCCATATATTTTGTAGCGTACAATATAAATACCATCGCGTCTATTCAACTTTTCAATTTGAACGCGACATTTTCCGGTGTATGAATTTCCATGAATTTGTACGTCGAAATCATTAGATACGGATATATTGAACCTGAAGTTTATTTAAAAAAAAAACATTGACATTCAACGACCGATTGAAGTTTAATAGACCAACTTACGGATTTGCATGCGAGTCAAATGCATGTATATAGAAAAAACGTACGGGCAGCACAATTCTCTCAGGAGAGAGGCCGGGTCCCCAAACTTTTGTTTTTTGTACGTCAACGGATCTGATTGTTGTTTTAATGGAAACATTTCCATCACAATTTGCCGTAAAGACGATTAAAAAAAATATGAAATACTTTAAGAAGTCCATTGATTATGAATGTATACAAATAATGACAGCTGTCATGCATATGACAGTTTTCAAATTCCATTCAATTTCATAGCTCGCTTTGTGTGAACATCATAGCACACTTAAAAGATTTGGATTTTTATTAATCGTTTGCTTTAAAAATAGATCAATGTTGTGAATTTTCTTTATTACGTTCCATTCATTTTTACGTAGATGTGAATTTTCATTGACGGCTGTCATATATATATAAATAGAATCGAGTCATTCAGTCTAAAATTTCATGTAAACTAGTGAAAGAAAAAATTGTGAGAATAAAATTTTACTTATTTGAAAAAAAGTAATTGGCCCTTAACATGGCAATTAAAACAAACAATACGAAACGGTTCTATCAAACTCTGGCTTATATATCAAAACTTTTGTACCCAGCATATCCCTGCTATTTCTTTCCGTCTTTTTTGTTAATTCAGACTTACAATAAATTGGTGGCATTGAAGAAAAATCCAAAGTTCCGAGTTATTGCATTACCGAATAAATATTATGCCACTCTAACGAAAAGAAGTGAGCCATTTTTAAGCGATCATTTTTGTTTTGTATCTGATGAAACATTCGATAAATATGATTTGCATGCTAAACAAAATTGGTTGAATGTTGTATTTGGAAGTATCGAAAATGTATCAGATCGCCGCACGAAACTATCACCAGATATTGTAGAAACAATTTTAGCAAAACCGAATTCATCGGTTTTGGTTCCAGTCGTTGCTGTTGAAAAATGTCAAAAAAACTGCATTTTCGTTAGTGAGAATTTATACCATCATTGGTGCCTGAAGAATAAAATTCGTGATTCACAGCCACTATTAGTTAATTTACAATACATGAATGATAAACAAAGTCTACCGAAATTGGCAAGTCGTGCAACCGTATTTCTCATCAAGAATCCATATGAAATTCCTTTGGATATCACTGATGAAATAATTTCAAATTTCTTCTCAACACCACGAGTTCTTTATCGCAACCATACATACGAAATTTCACTCGACGAACAACAAGTTGGAACAGCATTGTATTCGCAATATTTTCACATTTTTATGCCATTGAAAAAAGTCTATTTTCGATGTATTCATTTGGAATCTAGTGAATGTCAATTTGAAAATTTTGCCGTCGTTGCGAAGGGAGCAACGACCTTACACCAATCGACGAGCATAAATTATCCGATTCCCAGACAATATCTGGATGATTATAGTTTTGTTAGTGCTTGTCCGTGGGGTTTGATGCGTTATTATAACTACCTTAAATCTTGCATTCTACCATTCGTTGGAACAAGCTTTTCTACATCGTCATCGAATACTAGCAGCCCTTCATCTTCAAGTCAGATATCGGACACATCGATTAAATCTATTTTTAAAAGTCGTATTTTTCCAACTTTCCTCTTACAAGGTACAACCTACAAGCTAAAACCTACATCATTATATTTATTATCAATATTTCACTTTAATCTCTTCATTTTCATATAAGGTGATAGGGGATCCGGCAAAAAGAGACTGGTCAGTGTCCTAGCACGCAGTATGGGATTTCAAGAATATAGCGTTGATTGTGCAGAAATTATAAATTCAATCCCAGCTCAGACTGAAGCAAAATTGAAACTGGCTATAGCCAAAGCAAGCGTTTGTGAACCAATCATCTTTACTTTGAACAATTTTGAATTGTTTGGAGTTGATAGCGATGGTCGTGAAGATATAAGATCATTTACGATTTTTACTTCAGAACTGCGAAGATTGTTCAACAAGGACCGATTATATCCCGTAATTTTGATTGCTATTGCAAATGGCACGATTGCAAAACCTATAATACAAAGCCACTTTTTGGAAACTATATCAATAGAAGTCCCAACAAAGTTTGAACGATTGAATCATTTACAATGGCTATTTCACAGAGAAATTATTATGCAAGAAATTTTCAATGCTAAAGACAATGTTAATATACCACTAT
This sequence comes from Contarinia nasturtii, assembly GCF_009176525.2. Classification (NCBI taxonomy): domain Eukaryota; kingdom Metazoa; phylum Arthropoda; class Insecta; order Diptera; family Cecidomyiidae; genus Contarinia; species Contarinia nasturtii. Next base: position 444,089 of record NW_022198836.1, read on the forward strand.
GGAATGGTCGAACTATGCAGGCAGCAAAATATCATTTATCTCGAAATCGGTGTTGCGACGCAGATAATGAACTTTTAGAATCAATTTCTGAGAAAACACAGGGATTTCATTTTGCTGATTTGAAATTATTATTCGACAATAGTACGGAGAACCTTCTTACCTGTCGTAAGCCATACAGTCTTTTTCAAAAAGATAAATGTTTACAAGCCGAACAGTTTGAAAAAATGCTGAACATAATGCAAAATGAATTTTCGGACAGTTTGGGTGCACCAAAAGTACCACGAGTACTTTGGTCAGATATCGGAGGCTTAAGTAAACTCAAAGAAGAAATACAAAGTAGTATCGGCCTCCCCTTGAAACATGGACATTTGATGGGGAAAAATTTGAGACGCTCCGGAGTGCTATTATTTGGGCCACCAGGTAAAAAGAATATATGATATGTTGCTTCCTTTTGTTAATTATACTTTTACTTGAATAAATCAACTTAATGCAGGTACGGGAAAAACTCTGGTCGCAAAAGCAGTGGCAACCGAATGTAGTTTGAGCTTTCTTTCTGTGCAAGGTCCCGAATTGCTTAATATGTATGTTGGCCAGAGTGAACAAAACGTCAGAGAAGGTATAATTGTTTTAAAACATTTATGTTCATTTAAAACTTAATTGGTTGTATCGCTATCATTATCAAATTCTAGTATTTATGAGAGCGCGATCGGCAGCGCCTTGTGTCATCTTCCTAGATGAATTGGATAGTCTGGCACCGAATCGTGGGGCTGCCGGCGATAGTGGTGGAGTCATGGATCGAGTTGTCAGTCAATTACTTGCAGAAATGGATGATATGATGGGAAATAATGACCAAAAACAATTATTCATTTTGGCAGCAACTAATCGACCCGATTTGATTGATCCAGCATTATTGCGACCTGGTCGCTTTGATAAACTTTTGTATGTTGGGCCATACATAACAAGAGAAGATAAAGCAGCTGTGCTATCGTCTCAAATGCAAAAATTCAAACTTAAAGATGGATTGACAATAAATTCAATAGCTGAACTTTTAAAACAGGACATGACGGGCGCTGATATCTATTCAATTTGCTCGAATGCTTGGTTGAATGCCGTCAGACGATGCATAACAGCATATAAAACCGTTGAAGATGAGAAGAATATTACATTAACTGCTGATGATGTACATGTCGGTTTAGATGATTTTCATAAAGCAATATCCAAGTTTGTACCATCGATCAGCAAAAAAGATATGGAATATTTTATGGGTCTCAAATACACTCACACTAAATAAGTTATATATGCATTTCAAAACGGTTTTTTATGCACAATTTTTTCAAATGGTCTATTGACAGCTGTCACAAGTGGGTGAAAAATTAATAAATATTTTTAAACCATTCTCCATTTTTCATTCGTTCCAACATTGAACTTTTAAATTTTATTCTCATACATGCAACTTTATTATCTTATATATGTATTGATGACGTATGTTTATCATCGAATTTGTGTTAAATTTGCTATTGTCATTATTCAAATTTAGTTGTAAGTCTAGTTCTTCAAAACCTTGGTTTTGCCAAAAAGTATGTGCTAAAATTACAACCATAACTAGTTGATATCCGGAAGAATAACGATTCAAAAATGTGTGTGGAAAAGTCCAAAGTCGTCATAAGAACAGAAAAGGTTTGTTATAAAGGTTTGCTACCTTGAATTTGCAGGTGAAAGTTTAACTAGTATTTTTTTTATTATTTTGATAGAAAAAACATACAAACAAACTATCCAGTTTGTTTCGCGATTTTTCATGGAAATTGTTATATTATATCATATCAATGGTTCTGATAATCAAAGATAAAATAACAGACATTATACTGGAATTTTATTTTGGAGAAAAGAAAACATGTCCGCCGTTAAATAGCGAAAATAGTTTTCTGGCTAAAAGTGCAATTGAATTGGCTGCATTAATAAGAAACAGAAAAGTCACATCAACACAATTGGTCGAGGCCACCATAAATCGTATGAAAGAAGTCAATGATGTCTTAAATGCAATAGTGGATGGACCATTTGAAGACGCAATAGAAGAAGCAAAGAAAATTGATGAGCGCATTGCAAATAATCAAATATCCGAAGGTGACTATTTTTGTGTATGTAAATGAACGATTTTCATTTCATTGGTATAAAATTGTATTTTTAGATGAGTTTGCTGCAAAACCATTTCTTGGTGTTCCTTTCACCACAAAGGATAGTACAAGTGTGAGTGGACGCCTACACACTCTGGGATTGCTCGCACGAAAAAATGTAACTCTCATTTTTATCCATTATTTCGATAATTTTTCAATTATTTCCATTCTTTTTTATGTGATTCACCTCCATCCAGGTAACTTCCAAGGAAGATGCCGAATGTATTGCTCTAGTAAAAAATGCAGGAGGTTTAATTTTGGCTACCACCAACATCCCTGGTACTTAAGTACTTAATGTAAGCAAATATGAATTGAAGTAATCATCATATTAAAATTTATAGAGGTCAATAAATGGCAAGAAACTAGAAATAATTTAATCGGTGCAACAAATAATCCATATGATGTCAGAAGAACGGTTGGTGGATCCAGTGGAGGTAAGCTCATTTTTTTTCTAAAAAAGCATGACATATTAAAAGATCAAATTTTAAAAAAAAAATAAATAGGGGAGGGAGCATTAATTTCATCATGTGCTTCGACATTTGGCATTGGAACAGACATTGGAGGCAGCATACGTATGCCCGCCTTCTATTGCGGTATATTTGGACATAAGCCTACAGTTGGAGCTATTAATACACGAGGCTGCACGTTCCGAACGGGGAAGGAACCTTCGACAATGGTTCGACTTATAAGAATTTATCACAATTAAATGGGTTGTCTATAATAATTGATTAACTAGCGAATTTATCATCTATCTATCTATAGGTGGTCGCAGGTCCGATGAGTCGATATGCCAAAGATCTTTTGCCATTGTTGAAGGTAAGAGAAAATGTTGGCATATATTATTCATACCAATTTTCATACTTATACTGCATTTTCAGATTATGGCAGATCCAAAAAAAGAATGTTTGCTAAAATTGAATGACAAAGTCGATGTGCGCAAATTGAAATACTACTATATTCGTGAAAGCGGTGAGCTTAAATGCAAACCAGTTTCGAATGAACTACAATTGACTATGACAAATGTAGTTAAACATTTTGAAAATATTGCGGATACAAAGCCAACTGAAATAAAATTACATGGAACCGATAGAGCCACAAAATTGTGGCGATTTTGGATGACTCAGGAACCATCTGATTTCAATCTCCTTTTAGGAAATGGTACTAGACTGGGGGCAAATCACTTAAAAATTACTTATTAATTATTATTGATTGTTTTACGATTATTTTTCGATTAGTTTCGATTATCGTCATTCACACATTAATTGTAATATATGTATTACGTATGAGATTGTCAAATGAAGGTGATAGAAATTGAATCTATTTGAAATAAAAAGAGAGAGAGAGAGTGTGTGTGTGGATGAGTGAGTAAGTGAATGATAGATGATTGGGGAACCATTAGAATGTAAGAGAAAACATACAAAAGAAACAAAAGTCACAACAGCATATAACAGATTGCTGACGAAAAATTGAGATTTGGTAGTAGCAGTGGAGAGAACAACACACAAAGAATCAATGTTGTACACACAATAGCATTGCATCGGAACAACGTCACAACAACGACAACATGGCGATGCAAACGGATAAACGAAAACTGTATCAACAGCAACAAGAAATCACATTGGGGTAACAATTGTCATATTTTGCATAGTAGCTAACGAATTCGCTGTTCAATATCGGCCACTGTCAACGACAAACCGATTTGAATGTGTTGGTGTGAGAGTGTATTTGACTGTGACATTTCAAACCAACAAGCCGGCAACAATTCACATCGTGACGAACCATTGCCAGTGTAAGAACTAAAATTGCTGCGCATAAATTTTCATTTTGATTACAACTACCAAATCTCAATTTAAAGCAATTGCTGGACATTATTGTTGTTGTGGCTATTGCTTTGCAATTTTTTCATTATATGTTTCCGATTATTTTTCGATTATTCTCCGATTACTTATCGATTATTTTAAATTTTATTCTTTTCTTTTGTGATTCTCCCCTTAGGTACTAGACTGAATCCAATGATAGAACTTATCAAAAAATTAACATTCCAAAGCGACTTGACAATGGGTATTATTTTGTTTATTATTATTATGGTTACATTTGCATTATTTTCCATTTTTTCTGATTCTTCCCCAGGGGCAATTTATTCGTTGATTGATGAGATATTACCAAAGGAAAAAGCAGACAAGATCAAAGAAATCACAAGGAAATGTGATGAAGAACTAACGGTATTGTTTATTTATTTTTATTTTTTTCATTTTGTACCAAATTAAATCCATTCTTTTTCAGAATATTTTGGGAGATGATGGAATCTTATTGTATCATAATATGACACGGACAGCACCATTTCATTACGCCCTTCTTTTCAACGTATGTGACTTCAGTTACTGGTCTATATTTAATGTACTGCACGTTCCAGCAACACAGGTAAATAAATATATCATATGTTGTTTCTTTTAGAATTATGGTTTTACTTGATTTAATTCAGGTACCGCTCGGATTGGATTCAAAGGGATTGCCATTAGGCGTACAAGTTGTTGCGAGTAGAAATCGTGACAGACATTGCTTGGCTGTTGCTGAGGAACTTGAGTTAGCTTTCGGAGGATGGAAACCTCCGTTTAAACTTTGACCATATTGAATTTAAAAAAAAACACTTTCGACGGAAAATGTTGTAATTGTGGTGTTGGATTATTAAATTGTCTAATTACATCTATCAGTTTGTTGTCATTTTCCCCTTAAATAACTGTCATACGAATAAAACATCGAAAACATCGTATTTTGAATTGTCAAGTGCGCGCACGTTTTTGTCAGGATAACTTTATCAATGTATTTGCAATATTTTCAAATTGGATTACTGCCGTACCGTATAATGTGTACGTATGTGTATGAGATCTAAATAGTCTAGATATTGTTACAAAGTTATGTGTATTGTATCAGTCAATTTTGAAACGTCAAAGTAGCAACAGTTTCAAAAAAATATTGTTCTGCTCTTTGGTTTCCTCTCTCGCGGTAAACACTTAGTAAGACAGTTCTTCGTAAACATAAATTTAGCTAAAAATTTGTTGATTTTGAAGATTTGTAACCTTTGCGTTATTAATAGTATAAAAGTGAATCAAACAGCATTGTTTTCGAGAAAAATACATTTTTCGTTGGTTTTGTTCAATAATTTTAAATTAATCAACAAAAAAGAATAGAAAGATTCGTCAGTCGATACAGATGATATAGTGGAGAATAATATAAAAAAATAACATTAAGCAATAATCATGGCTGAGAATGAAACTATTAGTAATCCCCAGTTTTTTGAAGGCGTAGAAAAACTTCTTGAGATTTGGTTTACACCAAATCCATCGAACAAAAATGCCGATCTAAGGAAAATTCCGAGGTATGTAAATTGCTTAAGACAAATATGTGAACATTTCAGAGTAAGTAAAAAAAACAGAAGAAAAAAGAATAAGAAGCAGTGCATAAACTACTAACTAGCAGTCGCACGCACAATGGGATTTTTTCATATGCAATTTCCCCTCTTTTTTATTTGACTTTTCTGCAAACAGAAGTGAGGAAATCTCATATTAGATTTATTTTTTTTTTTTTCATCTAACAAACAGTGTATTTTCAAAATAAGTTTTTTTTACAAACGAAAATAAAACAATCTTAAGACTTTCTTCTTGCAGCGGTAAAAACCGAAAGGTATTGATGACGTATGTTCGTGTCCTTGCGAGGACATTACATAATTTCTCCCCTTTTTTGTACGAAAATTTGCAGGAGAGTATAAAACAGAGAGCAACCTCTACATGTCCATTGGACTGTTGTGTCTATAACACAGATAGAATCATTTATTAATATAATGTAAATTGATTGGAACATTTCCCGAAAAAACAATTCAATATATGAAATTTGTTTGAAAATTCAATCATATTATAGATAAATCTAAAACTTATAGTGGTCAGAATAAAAAAACTTATATCTCTTGATGATTGCACTCTCTTTGGAATTTAATTATTAGCATAAATCATTATTTATTTTTGAGGAATATACAAATTTAGAAGTTGGCAGCCGGCTTTGATAAGAGAAGCTCTAAAATATCTGTTTTCAATCAATTCCAGATCCATGTGGGATGCTCTATTGAAATCAGTTAGATGTGAAATAATAAGTTTCAAACGAAATGACCAAATCGATGCGTACGTTTTGAGGTGAGTGTCTTTAATCTCTAATATTTAAACTCACATATTTTATGAATATTTCTAGAACAATATAATTGGAATATTCATGTAAAAGTTTTAATGTATATTCATGTATTTTTTTATATAATATACTTTGACTCACGCGATTTTCTATTACCGTATAATATTTTACCTATCATATAACAATAGTATTTTTTACGTCGACATCAAATACCGCAATATCATTGGAATTAATGCAATAAATAGATGCATTTCTTTCAAAGTGCTAGTTTTTCCTTTGCTTTGGAACAAAGATTTTTGCAATAATAAATACGTAAATTAAATGTATTGAATGATAACGAAACTGCTTTGGTTTCAGTATTTAAAAAAATATAATTATCGCGCAGAATCGATTAAGTTCGATTCATCAGCACGCGCCTTGTGTGTTATCAGTAAGCACATCGCAACCGGATGATTCGGGAGGAAAGTTCGCTTATCTTTTTCTTTTCAAAAATTCACAGCTAGACAAGTATTGTATCCATTCAGAAAACTTTGTTGTTTTCCAGTGACAAAGATTAATCACTCTGTCTTACATTTTTTATGTCCGTATTAATAGGTTATACTAATCACCACTTCAAATTTGTGTACCACATTTATGCCCATGAAGATTATATTGTTGGCATTTATTTTATGACCGATTTCCGATCATAGACTGATAAGGTTATAGAAATTTAATTAAAAAAATTTAATCTATGGATTATTACTTTTTTCGAATGTCATTTGTTTTGTTTTTTTTTCATCGCAGGTGTATGAAAAATTAATTCAAGTGCAAAATAGTTTGCTTCTTATTGAATCGGTCATTGGCGGAATTCCAATAATAAAAATATTTGCTATAACAACCATAGCAACGTTCATACAATAGACACATTTTTTTAAGTCTGATGTTTTCTCAAGATACAAAATGCTATTTGATTACTTACATTATCTTTACTCCAGAGACAATTTTAAGAAAATTATACAACTGCAGAACAGAAAAAAATCGAGGACATTTCCACCTCGATTTTTCAAAGATTTCAATAATTTTAGAAAATTGACAACGGCTGAAATTGAAATTTATTTCATGTTATTTTTATCGGTGATTATATATTTAAATAGTTGAATATTTTGGTTTAACGTTTATAGCGAAAGCAGCATGTTTGTTTCGAGGCGTCGTTGGATTTTAAAAACTTGCGGCTCAACAACACCATTGGAATGCATTGAACCGCTCTTGCAAATGGCTGAGACACTTGCCGGCTACATCAATGTTGATTATTTATTTTATTCGCGAAAAAATTTCAAGCGTCCCGATTTGCAAGTAACTCCTCATCGTAGTTTTGAAGAAGAAGTTGCCCTCTTGGATTCATTTTTTGACAACGGACATGCATACTGTTTGGGTTCGCTTAACCGTGATTGCTGGTATTTATACACGTACAACCGCGAGGGAGGAATCGCGGCACAGCAACAATATGATAACAATATTGGGAACGTGCTATCAATTGAACCTGATCAAACTATTGAAATTCTAATGACCGATCTTGATCCAGATGTTATGGCATTATTTACAAAGGAAGAGTGCAAAAATGCTTCTGAAGCCACACAAGTAAGCACTTTTCATAACCATTGCCTCGATCAGTCAATGATATACTCTTAATAAAAATTCCAGAGATCTGGTATTGAGAAACTAATTCCGGATATGATAATTGACGATTATCAATTTGAGCCGTGTGGTTATTCCATGAACGGTATTTCGAAACACGAGGTAATTGCATACATATCAATTGAATTTGCTTATGAAAGTAAAACAAAGATAGTTTTAAAACAATATTCGAAAAAATTGCTTAAAAGTAACTAATTTTAATGCTTGTTAGTTGACTGGAAATGAAGAATATAAAGAAGTAAGTCCCGTTGCATGGAAAATGTTAGAAATATTGTTATTGTTCAGTATATGTTTAGTTTGATTTATTGCATGGGATATTTTTTCATTTTTGGATTTCACAATTTTAATTATAAATTTCTGATATGATTAATGTGACATTATTAATTATTATTATTCTTTCAGGGTCAGTACATGACAATACATATAACACCGGAAACCGAATTTTCATACGTCAGCTTCGAAAGCAATATTGCATCATCAAATTATGGAGATTTGATTTCCCGTGTTATTAAGTTGTTTCAACCATCGAAGTTTCTTGTCACCATCTTTGTGAGTAAGGTGAGTTAAGAATGTAACATGAGTGATTGGTTTTGTACTAATAATTTTTATCACTTTTCTTCATCAGACATCGAAATCAATTGATGCAGGACATGAATTAGACTATAAAACAGCGATTGGTGAGTGGAAACGACGCGATATACAATATTGCAGGTTTCCAGGCTACGATTTGACTTATGCCCACTATTCCAAATTTCCAAGCTGAGGGTTACTGATAATCTCATTTATCTATCACTATCCGTTTGTAATAACAAAAAATTTGAGTTTTTCGCACATCAATCAAAAACTTCTTGTTTCAAAAGCTGAACAGTTCCGAAAGTTACTGGTTGAAAGTGCATCACATGAATATGTTGATATTATTATTAACATTTTGATAAATCTACTCTATTGCATACAGTTTCTTCATTTCTATATCAATGAATACTCGCCACTGATACTTTTTTCTTGGTGGCGCAACAAAATTTCATGAATGCAATTTTATGCAAATTTCAATCTATTAATATCTAAACATAAAATCATTTGCTTTTAAACACAATCTAATTCAGACACTAGACAAAGAAAACCAGAAGACAAATGGAATGAATGCTTTCTATTATAGCAATTTTATTTACGACGTAAATTTAATGACATAGTTTCTGTTTTTTTGCATTGCATCTTGTTGAGTAAGTGCAAAATATCACTTGATTGACACTTTTCAAATTCAAATGATGAATAAATATGTGATATGTTTGGCACTTTATGATTTGAAGCAAAAACTCCCATGTTCAGACCATAAACATTTACTATAAATAGACAAACCGAAGAAATCGGATTTAGGAAAAGATTATACAACAGATTATGAACGGATAGAGATTGGTAGTGAGCAGAGTTAAAAAAAACCATTTGGGCATTTTAAATATTTCAATTCAATCTTGAGAATTGCTTTTGGAATAAAACTGTGTATTCAATAATCAATTGATGATTTAAATTAATGAATAAAAAAAATAAAAAAAAAATAACTTACAACCCATAAAAAACTTATAGTATTTAAGATGTTTCCACAATGTGTTGCCAAGGGAATGAAAATTGACTCTATCAAAAAGTAATGACGAAATAATGACTTCATTTGGAGTTTAAGATTATTTCCATTGATTTTTAGAGATTTTTTTGGAAACAGATTGACAATTAACCAACACTGCATTTACCATCATATCTAGAATTTAAAATAAATTTATAATGAATACTAAATTTTATTTGCAAAAAAGTGTTTTATTTCATGATTATTATCGTAAAGATTATACATATGTTTCAAGTTTGCGATTCACGAAAACTGAAGGTAAAAAAATACTTGTTGACGTATATCTAAATAATGTCGTTAGCTTGCAACGTTCCCAATACTGAAGTCTGAACTAATTTAACAGTTTAAGGGGATAATTATTATTTCTTGTAGACTTGGAAATCATTCCATCATCCTTGAAGTGATCTCTTTGCTCCACAACTGATGAGTTGGAGATTTGCGATGTTTTAATATTGTTCTGTAAATTATTAAATTATAAGCAATTAAGTTTATATTCTAACATTAAAAAAATATTTTACTAACTTCGAAAGCGTCATAATTTACAAGCGATTCATCTGAAACGATTCCCTTACAATGAGACTGACGACGGTTAGATGAAAGTCGGTACTTTTTGAGAATTTTATTTGCTGAACGGTTAACGAGAGTCTGAAACATAAGTTTAACATTATACAATTTAAAATGAATAAAATTTCATATACTCAGAGATTAGTAATGTGTGAATGGGGATTAACCCCCCTGTGATTGTGATTTCGATCAGAAAATATGTTTATCGCACATTACTGTCATACATTTCAAATTACCGATTGCTTGTTATTTGTTGGAACCAATCGTCTTTGATGTATCGATTTTCCACTTGGCTTTATAAACGCTGATACATTTTCATCATTGTACTGATTTAGTAAATTCCGCTTTGTGTGAGAACGAACCATATAGGATGGTGCAGTGGCAACTTTTTGAACAGATGCCGTTCGATTCACTTCTCGTGATGGAATATCCAAATGACGTTTCTTAGCCAGATTTCCAGTAGTCATGCCCAAACTTGTGACAATGTAAAATAAAAACGAATTCTGTTAATTTGATTGTTTTTTTTTTTTCAATTATTGAATAATTAGATAAAAGTCTTACTTGGTTGTGGAAGCCATTCGTTTTAATGTAACTTGACCACGCAACGGAGTTTTTGGCGTCATACCAACTTTAGCAGGTGTTGCAACCGCTTTTCTTGCACTTTTTTGCAACTCTTTGGAGTCTCTGTAAGTCTCCCAATCCTGTTCCATCAATTGAATAACACAAGATCCATTTATCAAAAAGTCGCGATTATTTTGACGTCGGTATTCCTCCGCAAGGGCTTTGATACGTTTTTCAATTTTCGGAATCTCAATATCAGTTTGCTTGCGTTCTTTCTCCTCTTTTAGTAGTTGTCCACCTCTGTTATTATAGCGATTTGGCTCATTTTGCTTGGCCTCCAACGCCTTCTTTTTTTCCCACCACTGATTTCGTGCGATGAACAATTCAAATATATTCCTGGCATGAACATAAGAACCGAATTAGTATGAAAAATATTAAGGCTTTTTATCATTATGAGCAGTATGAGTAGTTTCTCTTACTTGTTTTCGTTATAGAATTTTATACATTCTTCTAGTTCCATTTGATGCAGCATTAGCAAATCTTCTGTATATGTGTCACTACGTAGAAACTCGAAATTTTCGCGCTCTTCTTGTGATTTATATATCTTGTCCCATTGCTCAATTAATTTTGAGCGTAATTTTTCGATGAAAAATTTAATGTTTTCCTGTCTGGCAGCCTTACATTCTTTAAGTTCGCGATTTAAATCAGAAACTGAAGAAATTTTTGACTGTTCAGCAATGTTACGGAATTTTGATCGTATAGAGAATGGTGCCTCAAGGCATTCCCAAAGAATTTCCAACTTTTGTAGTAATTCTTCACATTCACGCATAACTTCTGTTTGTTTCTTCTGATAATCGTCACGTTTAGTTTTCAAATAGTTTATGTTTTCCATGGTGGGTCTAAGAATATAATAATCAAACCAAATTTAATGAATACTACATTGAACAATATGTATGTGTACTTACATCGGTTGAAATAGATCACTGATATCTGTACCTAATTCATTACAAAGTGTATGAATTTCATTCTGAAGACATTCAATTTCATTGAGACGACGTGTCTTTTCACTTTTCAATTCAATCAGATAATTTTCAACTTCGTGAATTTCTGAATCACTGGCCAATGGATCAACTGATAGCTCACGAATATTTTCATTGAGTTCGAGACACAATTGATGTTGTGTTTTCATAAAATTTTCAATCTTATTCATTTTCTCATGATATTTTTCACGCATTTCATTCAAATCCATATCAAGTTTGTCCCGATAGACCATCAATGGCATCTTATCACTACGATCCAAATTGAATTCAAAATCAATATTTAGCTTGCGTTTAAGCTCCAATGCCTCTATGTGTAATTCTATATTTGAAAAAAACATGGTGCTGAAAATATTACTCCATTATTTTGATTGTATTATCATATTTACCCTCAATTTCCTTCGATACTTCGTTTTGTTTATTTTCCAATTCAGTGAATACGTCCTTATAAAAAAGTTTCAAATTTTCACTCATGCTTTCCAAATAGAAGAGGCTACGTTTTTTATCAAAAACATTGTCCAGTTTTGGAATTAATTCAGTGAGAAATTCATGCGTTGTTGCATTCATTTCCTCACGTGTGCGTGATCTAAAATGAAAATATAATTGGAAAAATTGAATATTTATTTTCTTTAGCAAGAAAACTAATGATTTATTGATTTTCTTTCAGTTAAAATAATCTTTCTTACATAGTTTCGATGTCCATTTTAATTTTTGTAGAGTTTGCTCTGAAAACAATAGTCGAAAATATAATAATTATTGTCAGAAAGAAAAGGCACAAATTAATCGATTAAAAATCTTAAAAAATGTTGAATTGTTTGCTGAAAAATTTCCTTTACCAGCAATAGTCAATGTTTGCTTCCGATTGAATTCGGTCGTTTTCAAGCGGTACAGAATTCAAATGACTGTTTGAGAATAGCGTCATACCAGTTTGACAAGCGGTAAAATGTCAACAAAAAGTGAACCGCAAATGTCCAATTCGCTGTGACCGTTATTTTGAGATCTTAAAGTGATTTCATTCTGATTTCTTCTATTTTATTTATTTATTATTTTTTTTTAGTAAAATTATTAAATTTGTTATTATTATTTCAAATTAATATATAAATTTCGTATTTGTTTTTATTGTACCGAATAACGATTTTATTTTTTTATATTGGTAGTAGTACCAATTTGCTGCACTGGATTGAATAGGCTGTTTTTTTGAAAATTAAAAAATATTCTTTGATTCTTATTTTTCATTTTCAAGTATTTCGTTTTTTGTTTTGTTTCGTTTTTATATATATATATATATATATATATATATATATATATATATATATATATATATATTTATAATTTTCATATTTAACAATTAAAAGAAATCCCATAATTTATTCCGTATATTCACAACGTCATTCAAGTTCAAATAAATCCTCAAATTTTTTATGTTGGTACTGCTCAAAGTGAAATTAAACCGATTTCGGGTAACGTTGTAACAGTTTATATGTTATTGTTTCAGGACTATTGTATTGTTTATTTTAATGTGTGGTAGCGTTTCGTGCAAAAATGTCTAGTAAAGAAGCGGAATTTATTTCTCAATGGAATGATTTGTTGGAATTCAAAATTGATGAAAACAGTTTGCGTCGACCAACCTTTCAGTTCTTTTATGGTGCACTCGAATGTCTGTTGCGAAAATTAAATTTTAACATTGAATCAGCAAAAAATGAAGCAGTGAATAACATAGATGCAGAACGATTGTATTTTGTCCGATTTTGTGCTTTTGTGCAACGCTTATATAACGCCGATCAATCATTCAATTTTTTCTACTTAGATTTGATTAATCCAAGTAAGAAATTATTTTAATTATTTATTCCATTTTCATACATAATGTAGAATAACATCGTTTTTCTTTAAATATCTGCACAGCATCAAAGAAGAGTTGTCATGTATTGAAAATGCTTTTCAACTATTTAAAGTATTACGAAATGGTGAAACAAACAGTATGCAAGAACGCGAATGATGCCCTTCAAATGTATGATGAAGCATTGGCCAATAATCAATCACTTCAAATAAAAAATGAAACTGCGAAAACACGTGCTGCGAATGTAAGTTATATTATATAGTTAGTTGATATAAATTGCTCAATGTTTATTGTTTACAATCTAATCAATTACTCCTTTTTTTTCAAAGATGGAACGTCAATTGTGTGAATATGAAAAAAAACTGCCTCTGATTCAGGAACGTGTAAATAATTGTTTAGCCGATGTGCAATCATTGGATAAAGAAATTGCGCAAAAAAACACCGACATAAAAAATTTTGATTCTACTATTATCAAAGTAGAAATTCAACAAACTGAATTAAGTGAATCACTTGTAAGCGAAGAGGAATACAAAAAACGAATTGACTTGATAAATACTTTGAAACAACAATTGAACGACTTGCGAGAAGTTGCTGAACATGTAAGAACATCGAATGTTGGATCAAGCCAACGAATTAATGAACTTTCGCAAACATTGGAAACTGTGAATAAAGCATTGGAACAACAAAAACTTGCACACTATGATGAACTTATGTAAGTGCTCATCAACTGCAGTTATATACTTTGATATCGCCTTTAATAACCTATTCATATTTGCTTTTTTAAGCTTGATCGATTCAAATCTTGATTTAACGGATAAGGCAATTAAGCGAGAAGAACAACAAATAATGGAACTGAAAACCAAATTGAAGGCTCTGATTGAAAATAAAGATAACATTTTATCTAAAATCAAACAAATAGAAGCATATGTGGACAAAGTTCAAACAAATTCTGACGAGCTAACTGAAGAGCTCATTAGGTATTTATACTTTCAGTATTTCTTTAGGTCTAAACGTTTAAAAAAAATCGTTTTAAATGGAATTTATAGAACAATATCGTATAATGATAAAAATATTGAGGCGGCCAACAGCGAACTGACTGAAGTAAAATTTCGAATTGAAGAATTACAACATCAACAACATTTCATTCTTACTTCGATTGTAACGATTTTGCGAACATTGACATCACCATCTAATTATTTGGGAAAAAGCATATAAAATTCATTAATATTATCATAAATATGTTCATTTTCCATATAAATAAAGAAAGCACTTAAAATTACTAGATATCTAATCTATAAAAAATAATGTTGTTTGAATAGTCTTTTAATACTACTAGTATTGTCCGAGTTAAATGTCATATGTCAAAACAATATCCAGCCTTATATCAACCAAACGTTCAAGCGACTATGAACAACATTTAATACAAAGTACAGCTTAAAAGAAATAAGTTTAAATAAAAATTAATTATAAATATACCGATATATATATATATAAAAAAAAACCAAAAGATGTCTGACTTTGAAATTCCAATTGGTTCGTTGGAGGAACAAGCATTGAAACGAAAAGAACGACTCAAGAATTTAAAGCGTAAGATCCAAACGAAAGAAACCGAACCGAAACAATCCACTGATACGGAAAAGATTGTTTTGCCGCCACCGACAAAATTGACAAAAAATATTCCGATTGAAGATGCCTCCGAAAACAACCAAATACAACCAAAAAATGACGATGTTATAAACATGATAACAAATGAAATAGAAACGTTGAAAACGCCAATAGTGATTGATGAAATAGATATTGCTAATTTGGCACCAAGAAAACCTGATTGGGACTTAAAAAGAGACGTGGCAAAAAAATTGGAGATATTAGAACGCAGAACACAAAGGGCCATTAGCGAATTAATTCGCGACCGTTTGCGGTCGAATCAAGGCGATTTGGATTTAAATGCAATTAATACCATTGGATACAGCATACAATCCAAAAAGGAGCTTTAACTGGAGCCATTTCTTAAATCACCCCTTGAACATTTATTTAATAAGTTGGGCTTAATTTAAAAAATTCAATTGTTAAGCAAATAAATAATAATTACGAAATAAATAAAATAAAAATATTGAGACTTTTGTCAATTGAGGTTATGTAGTTTATTCTAAATGAAAACAATTGACATTTATGCATGAGCATAAAAAAGCGTCGATGAAAACAATTTGACAGTTCAAATTCACTACATTTTTACACTTTTCGTACTTCTTTAAAAAAAATAATAATCATAAATTAAAGGACCAGTAGTATTCATAAAAATGGCAGACACGGATGAAGATAATCTTGTTGACTGTTCGTTGCATAAATGCATTTTCGAGGATGACTATCGGAAACTGAGTCTATTAATTCGTACACATAATGTTGCCCAAAAGGATAAACATGGTGAACATCTAATTAAATTTTACTAAATTGTTTTATAAAAAACCTCATAAAAACCATAAATTTTAAAATTATTTACATTTGACTGTCTATTCTAATACTGAAGAAAGTGGTTTTCCAATGTTCTATATGACAAATGCATGAATAATTTGATTGGTGTCAATATTACTGTTTTAAAATCCAAATTGAATTAATAACATTATTTCTATGTTTTTTTATCTCTCTTCAAATAAATGAAATACCGTACTTAGGAAATACCGCACTTCATTTATCTGTTATGCTTGGTCGCAAAGGTATACTATACATATACATAATGCAAACATACATTGAAACAATCTCTATGCAAACATACATTTTGTAACAATAGACAAACAAATCGATTCAGAAATTTAATTTTCCACGATCGCGATTATCAAAATAAAGAAATTTCTTTGCGTTTTGATAGTTCTTTTGTTGTTGAAATGAGATAGTTGCCCAAAGTTAAAATAAAAAAAATTATGACGCCTTCTCTAAAAATTGCTTCATTGTATGAAAATCAACACAAATGGAAAAAATAATCAATACGTTCGATTTGCAGTGTGTACACATCTATTATTGGCACATGGAGCTCCTGTAAAAGTAAAAAATCTGAATGGATGGTCCCCTTTAGCGGAAGCAATCTCCTACGGAGATAGACAGACAAGTAAACTAAATCATGAAGATTATTATTTTTTGACGGACTATTTGGTAAATGATGAATGTATTATCATATGTTTCAGTTTGTTCTCTGTTAAAAAAATTGAAACAACAAGCCAAAGAGCAAATTGAAGAAAGAAGACCAAACTTAGTGAAGGCTTTGAAGCAAATGGGAGATTTTTATATGGAATTGAAATGGGACTTTCAATCTTGGGTACCGCTCGTGTCACGCATTCTGCCATCAGATATATGTAAAATTCATAAATGTGGATCATCAATTCGACTTGATACGACGTTGGTTGATTTCTCTGATATGCGATGGGAACGCGGTGACATATCATTTATTTTTCGGGGTGACAACAATCCACGTGAATCTCTTACCGTTCTAGATAATGAATTTCAATGCTACCAACGAGTTCGTTACGAAGGTAAAATACACTTCTTAAAAATAATCTTAGGTAATCTTAAAAATAAAATATAGCTAATATTCGATTTTTTCGCGTCTTTTCGATAAATGGTTACGTGTGGATATTCGGCAATATTGAAGAGACTGACACTGAAATCGAGGATGAAGTTGATATCCTCATGTCCAGCGACATTCTGGCCGCTCAAATGTCAACAAAAAGTATAAATTTTGTTAGAGCTCAAAGCGGTTGGATTTTCCGAGAAGATAAAAAGGAATTGGTTGCTGGTCAATACAATTGCGATTTATATTCGATCAATGGACTGGTTTTGGAGTCACGAAAACGACGTGAGCATCTATCGCGAGATGATTTACAAAAAAACAAAGCCATTATGGAATCGTTGAAAGGCGGCAACCACGCGCCAAGCCTAGATCAAAATGGAGAAGTATTTTTTGCTTTTTCATTTTTTTTGTTACCAGTACACGACAACTTGAAATTTCAATAATTCCATAACCAATACTTTCATTAGATTTTGCGTCGTGAATCGCTTACTCCTCCAGCTGAGAGTAATATCACTTGGGAAGACTATATAAATGCAGAACCCGGAGAATATCCTTGCCTTGGACGGCAATTAGTTTATAAGGAATCAAGTAAGACATTTCGAGCAACAGTAGCAATGGTAATAAATTCATTTTTATCTGATATAAAAATCATCAAATATATACAATAAAAATAAATCTATTCCCTATCTAGAGCAAAGAATTTCCACTGACTGTGGAAATGTTGCTTAATGTTTTAGAAGTTATTGCGCCATTTAAACATTTCACAAAACTTCGTGAATTCGTGACATTGAAATTACCAAATGGTTTCCCCGTCAAAATTGATATCCCCATTTTACCAACAGTTTCAGCGAAAATAACTTTTTCACAGTTTGAGTTCCGAAACAACATATCGCCAGAATTGTTTGAAATTCCGAAAAATTACACAGAAGACAGTATGCGGTAAGTTTCATTATTTCAATAGGTCAATAAATTTTTAATTCTAAAATATTGCTTGTTGGTTTTCTTCTTCAATAGGTTTCCTGACTTATGACGTATTGAAATTATTTATATTTTAAACACCGAACATTTGTTGTTCGGCAATAGTTTAATCACCGTACAATTTCCATTTATCTAAGATCTAAGACATAAATATCTCCATAAATATGAAGCGAATGGTGTGTGATTTAAAAACTATTAAAGTTATATTTAAATTTCCATTCCTTCGCGAGCAGTAAAACGACATTCTTCATTTGGTTAACGAGTTTATTTGGTGTGCTTATTCATTGTGCACACTTCTGTTAGTATTCATTTTCAATAGCTTGGCTTCATTTATGTTTGTATGCTATGAACGGAAAGAAGAATTTCAATTCTTAGAGAACGATTTTATCTGTAAAAAAAAAAACAATAAACAACAATAAACAATATATAGAATATTATTTGTTTTATTTGAAGTTGAATTTTCGTTCAAATTCATATTTCAACTTTTTCACTTTATTTGTCTTTAAAACGCTTTTGAAGCTATGAAGAAATGCAAATAGTTTTCATGAAAACGTATGACCTAAAAAATTATCATTCCTATCACGCATTCAAATCTTTTCTTTTACTGTTTAAGAAAATACATTACAATTCTCACACAGAGACGTCTTTGTTTGCAAAGTTCGTAACTGAATTCATGTATGAGATATTGATGCTAAAAATTAACGAAAGAGGGGGGGGAGAAACAAATAATAAAGTTCAAACATTCGCGTTATTCACACCATTCTCTATACCTGCAAAGTAAACTATACACATATACATATACTATTTTTGTCAGTTTCTTTCTTCTCTACTTCTTCTGTATCAATCTTCAATGACGAAAACATCAGTCTTCTTGAAATAATTGCAAAAAAAAGACGTGTTCGTCATTATTTTTAGCATTTTCGTTGGTTACTTATTTTTTTTCATTAGGTTTTTTTTCGAAAAAAAAACAACAACAATAAAAATGTAAGTTTTTCTTGGTTGTAAAAGAAATCTTCATATTATATAAATAGTGAATAATCGTATATGGTATGAATTTTTTAAGTAGCCATGTTCATGATAAAACTTAATTGAATCTTATAAGGTGGTCAATGAGTGAAACAATTTTCGAATACGCCTTCGCAATTCAAAAAACATCTCTCTTACGAATTATATCTTTTAAGCAAAATAAATAATTGGTTTAAAAATCAAAAGAAATAAAACGTAACCAACAAATGAATCATTGCAGCAAAAAATAGATCTTATTTTGTTCCGAATAATACTGCAACATAAAGTTTTATTTCACATAGTTTATTTGTTGCAACAGTCCATGATAGTTATACTAACTAAATGAAGTGTTGTATTAAGTAAAGCACTTTTCACTTAATGTTTCTTTTTTTTTCATTTAAGAAACATTTTCGTATTTTTAATCTATCGCTAAACAAGATGAAGCAGGTGAAAGCACTTCTCGCTTATATGACCATATTTTTGATCATTATAAGTTTTGTCAACGCAGAAGTCAGTAAATCTAAATCAAAGGGGAAAAAATTCGATCGAACGATTAAAGTAAATGGAAAAGACTTAACAAGAAAAAGTATAGTATTTGACAAAGAAACACCTGATGTTTTTTACTGCATCCCAAATAAACCGACAGAAGAAGATAAAATTATCGTAAGGTATGACTCAATGAATCTTTTAATTTGTGAAAAACTATTTGCGAAATGTATCCATATAAATTTACAATTTTCTTTCGATTTTTTTCAGATCACGGCCGATTCATAAAGTAAGCTTTATAACCATTATTTAACCAGTTTAACCATTACTAACCAGTTTTTATTGCTATCCTTATTTAAGCTTTGCGAGTTCGAAGGAAATATTCCAGAAAAATATGAGCCGGACTGCTATAAAGATGTGGATGAATCAGATTATGCATGCAAAGAGAAATACAGAATATTTGTGAGTATCAATATACATCTATAAGGAATATTTGAAAATGAAATAAAATACAAGAAAATACAGTGCTACCTCGATTAAAATTGACCGTTCCTCAATTATCCGTCATCTTAGTTATTTATCAGTCTCAAAAACACGAGATTTAATGTGTATCGCACAAAGTCAAAGGAAAATCATTTGAACTATTAAAATGCACGATATTTTTAAGATAAACACTTACAATCTGATGCAAATACCAATAATATTGCATTTGATTGGGGAAAACATCTTAGTTTTGGTCGCGTGCTCAACGGAAAATCGAGGTCGTACTGTAGTATTACAATACAGGAAGTATCACAGATATGTTAGTGGTATTTTTTTTTATTTCTTCAGATCGATTATTATTATTTTATTAATTACAGAAAAGATACGTCAAAGAGGATACGTCAAATAACACAGATGTTTCCATTCCATCACGCTGACATTTTGTCTATTAAAATGCAATCACACGAACAACACACTAAACAATATGCATAATAGTACTGAATCACAAATTTAAAAAAAATCGTCTTCAACTTCCAATTTGGCTCAATAACTTTATATTATAATTAAATTTTTTACTAAAAATAAAAATAAAAATTTCCTAACATGTGTATGTTTGCCACACTTCAGACACACAGACCTACTTTGACCAACTCCATTATTTAACTCAATCAACTTTGAAAATAACTTTTGACACAACTCACCGTTGCACATACTTCATTAAAAAAGATATCTCAATTAAAAAAAAAAAAACATCTATTTGATGGCTCTATGGATGAATGTTTGATCTTATTGCGCCCATATTTATTTTTATCATTATTGTTTTCTAGATGCGACGCTTCCCTCCAGGTTCTGAGAAGCCATATAATGGAACCAAACTCCTGAAATTTATGCTGATGGACGACAATATTAAACAGACCAAGAAAACTGACAAAATTACACACAACTAACTTAAAATTGAAGTAAAAAATATAATGAAACAAAACGAGAAAACAACAACACAAGACTAACACCGACAATTGACGCTGACCTATTCTGTCCTTAACACATTCTTATAATGAAACTTCTCTAATGGAGTTGTTTTCAGTACATTGAGTTCTTTAATCTCACCCACATAAATGATGTTCTATAAACTGTAGAATTCCATTCATGTGTCGAATTTTCTCTCGTCTAACACAGCATTTTTCTTATCGCTAATTTATTTTTATGGCATGAAAAACCAATATAATTTAGACTGAATAAAATGGTTTTATTTCAATTTTCTAATTACAATTCATGTAAAACATCTAACTTTGTTGAGTTCATATCAATCTGTGTATTTTTAATTTTAATCGAATTGATACGAATCATGGATTGAGCGCTTCGATGAAATTTAATTCTCATGTATTGCTTTCTCTTCTTTTTTTTGAACGTTGTTCGTGTATGCGCAATTGTTTTTTCAATTACAGTTGCTTGAACTTCCACAAGATTTGATTGTATCAATGGTCGTCCTGTCAAAGTAAAACTATCACCACCAGCAAGTAAAACCTGCAATAGAACACCAATATGAATAAAACACCTGCCAATGCCTACACAGCAAAGAAATATTTGCCTTGTCCAATCGTATTTTATCGCCAATTGTGGGCGGCCAATACCCCTCAATAACAACAATGTCGCCGTCGGTTACTTTGTATTGTTTTCCACAAAGATGTACAACAGCAAATAGACGTCCATCAGTTTGTTGATTAAGAAGATTATTTACGTTTTCAATGATAGACTGACATGTTTTTTTCTCAACAATCGGACTTTTCAGAAACTCTATCTTGTTGGCGCTTTGAAAAAGATAGTTTTTTTGCACAAACGATAAATCTGTATTTAAGAAGAATAGGTTATGTTTGTATTCAACTTAAATTCTTACTTGATTTTTTTCTACTTACTCTGTGATAGACTGGGTAAGCTTGATGATACGAAGTGCCTCCCTACATTGAATAGGCGTTGCACAAACATTTCTAGATAATTTTAAAAAAATGTTTCAATAAAAAAAAATTCTTTTTTTAATTTTTGGCAACTGTATGCATGCACATCTGGGAAACTTACTGTCTGTTTTTAACTTGTTAACTGTTGACAGTTCGAATGTCAAAAAATATTGAAAAATGAATTGTATAAAAGAAAATATAGACAAACCGGCGCTTCATTTGAATTTTTATTTAACATTCTTGAATTTCTCTTCGATTTTTTTGAATATATATATATTTATTTTGATGTTATATATTTTAAATTAAGTATTTATTTTAATTGATTGACATTATTTCGAATTATGAAAGACATGAAGTTATAGCCAAGTATGACATTTGAAGCGTTGAATAACGACAGCACAAAATGGCGTCTGAGACTTTCGTAATATTCAACAATAATCGAAATAAGAAATATCCGGTCGACTAACTATTTCACTGTGTAATTTATTGTGTCACATCTAACACACAAAGTAAAACTTGCAATCGTATAAATTCGATTTTTCGTGAGCTCATCTACCGTCTTTAATTCCACATTTACTGTATTAAAAAGTTTTTTGCATATTGTCCAATTCTTTCCATGTAATTTAGACAAAATTCTTCATAAAATATAATATTTATCATCAGGTAATTATCTAAGGTTGCAAAAATATATTTTGTTTGGGTGAATAGCTAATATAGCAAAAGCGGAACGAAAATGTAAAAAAATGTAGGGTGGATACAATTTGCAAGTATTTCAGTCCAAATTTCAATAAAATATAGATTTCATTTGTTTCAGTTTTTTTTTCTGAATTCGTGAATCATATTTTAGAAAATTGTATGTCTGCCTTTTTCTTCGCCATTTCGTATGAATTTTCCTGAGTGTACGTGTATGTGTCCATATGTGTGATTCATAATATGATAGTGTATTTTTGTATGCCATAAAAAGCTGCTTTCGTATGTGGAGCCTGCTATTGTTTTAATATTTAATGCAGCATATATGTGAATAGAATATACTGCGTGAACATTATTTTTCCTAATGATATGAATGTGTATAAAAAAACTTTTTTCTAAGACTTTCGCTGTTGAGGTAGAGTAACGCAAGTTATAAACTATATTACTGTCCAAAGGCAGCACTTTGCATTCATAGTATATAAAATATTTTCTAAAGTTCTACACATATATAAAGCTGTGAATAACCACTGAGTGGAAAACAAAAAAATAAAATGATGCACAATAATATATGTAAATGTATACG
Organism: Contarinia nasturtii; assembly: GCF_009176525.2. NCBI lineage: Eukaryota > Metazoa > Arthropoda > Insecta > Diptera > Cecidomyiidae > Contarinia > Contarinia nasturtii. The sequence continues at coordinate 467,460 of NW_022198836.1, forward strand.
TATATATCTTTAGACATTATGTGGGCATTCGAAAAGTCTATGTTTCGATCAACTATATACAATCACATTGCAATATACAAATTGCAATTTCATGAAATATTTTTTTGCATTGATACGACGACAGAGAAATTAGAATAAAAAATTGGTGTATTCTTGTGCTTATTCAAGTTTGCTAAGAAGAGGTAACTCGGTGTTGATAATAAAAAAATCGAAAGTAGAAGTGGTGATGAGAAAAAAAAACGAGTATTTATAAAAAAAATGTGTCGAGAGTGTAGTTCGGATATAAAAAATTGAAAAATGTATTTTTTTTGCCATATCATATACTCCTGGGAAAATTTCCAATTTGAACTATGTGTAAATGTGTTTTACCAATATTATAGAATGTATGAAGCAAACATTGTGCAATCAAATTCTATAAATTGCAATAGAATGGATATATACCTCTTATAATTTAATGTAACTTCGTTACAATTTTTTACAAAGTGATTGTTTAATGTATGAACACAAATAGACAGATAGAAGGATTCAATAAAATTTACATTAAATTCACCAGTGCAGTTGTGTTGCAATTTGTTTGTATGTATTCGAAGCATTATGCCTTCTTACAAGAGTTTCATTTTTTACATCCAATAATAGCGCTCCGAAGTTTATGGATTTTCTGTCAATATTTCAAATGATGCCATTTATGGTTATTGCTTTAACGTAAATATTTTGAGTTTTCATATTTTGGCTTTTGCATTTAAATTATCAATAGTACAAAAATTTCAACACCTACACATGAACTATGATGTTGCATTCATATTTGTATCTTTTCTTTATACTATTTAAATTACTTTTCATATAAAAAAACAGATACTATAAAAATAAATGTTCGTTTAATTGCATAGAAAATTGTAGCAACATGCACAAAGAAAAGAGAACGAAAATATAAACCTGTGAAAAAATTCCATTGATGTCTTTTCTACGTTTTCTTACGTATTGACGTATGTGCTTGATTCGTTTGTGTGTATGTGTAGGAAAGTATAATTTTTCGATTTAAACTGGTTTGTGTATAAATGTGTCGGTGCTTGTTATAATGTGAACGCACCGTTTGTATATTTGTGTGCGAAAAAACAAAGCAATCAAAATGAACACGTAATTTTGCTACATTAAACAGAAAATTTATTGAAAAACTATTCTAACAGAACTTTTCGTGAATGGTTTTCAAAATAATGTTCAAATTTTAATTACAAAGATATTCGTACGTAAACGTTCCGTGCTTGAGATTTTCTTTAAACGAATTTACACACAAATATAATTCATTCCATATTTTTTTATTTAAGATTTCACTTGATGAAGCATAAAGTTGTTGACCCTTTGAAATTGTATTGTATCTGTAAAGTCAATTATCACCAATTCATTATTTTAATTTAATAATATGTATTATTTGTAATGGTATTTATTTATTTTTGGACATTTTGTATATTATGCTTGATCCAAAATAAATATTAAGTTTATACAGGCTATTAATCAGTGGTATTTCTTTTAAATACATACACATCAAATTGATAAATTTTTAAGAGTTTAAACTTTTAATCCATTTTCGGCGAAATTAAAGGGAATATTTTTCTTTTCCTTTTTTCTACAGCTAATAAAACATAGAACGTTTTGTTTATTTTATTCAAACTAACTTTAAAAGTGAAATTTAATTTGATTCCACGTAAACTAAATTTTATACCCATTTGTTTGAAAATAATATCATTTTTTCTCATCTTTTTCTTCTAGAATCAAATTCTGGCTATACGCAAGTCGTCTTTATTGATCTTTTACTTTTAACGAAGCGAAGTTCCGAAAATTCTTTCGATAATTTGGCTATCTGCATTCGTATGCTGATTATTTGACTATTTTCTAAAAAAAATATTCAGTATATCTGCATATAGACCGTATAAATTGAACGAAGTTGCAGCACTACCGACAATCGAAGTAAACCACACCCGAAACCGAAGCATCACGGTTTCTATTGTATTTTATTCACTTGCAATAAACAACTTAATCTCGTTCCGTTGTCTTAACGTTTTTTGCGATCAAAAATGAGCGTTTTAAACAATAGCAATGATGATGTGGTGGAATGTCCCCTTTGTATGGAACCCTTGGAAGTGGACGATCTTAACTTCTATCCATGTACATGTGGGTATCAAATCTGTCGCTTTTGTTGGCATAGAATTCGAACTGATGAAAACGAATTATGTCCTGCATGTCGCAAAGCCTATCCCGAAAATCCGGCTGATTTTAAGCCTCTATCTCAAGAGCAGGTAAAATGAATCGAAAATGTGTTTGTAATTAAATATTTTAATCTACGATTTGATAATATATTTAGATTTCGGCATTGAAAGCAGAGAAGCGACAACGGGATCAACAACGAAAGCAGAAAATCTCGGAAAATCGTAAGCATTTGGCGAATGTAAGAGTGGTTCAAAAGAATTTAGTGTTTGTTGTTGGCTTACCACCGAGACTGGCAGATGCTGAAGTGAGTTTTTGTAAAGTATATTATCAAGATAAATTTCTAATATTTATTTATATTATTTCATTTAGATTCTTAAAAAACACGAATACTTTGGGAAATATGGCAAAATTCATAAAGTTGTAATCAATCCTAGTACAACTTATGCGGGTGTACAGGGTCCATCTGCATCAGCATACGTTACATACTGTTCGAATAATGATGCTTTGCGAGCAATTCAAAGTGTCAATAATATCATGATCGATGGAAGACTTATTAAAACTAGCTTGGGGACAACGAAATATTGTAGTCACTTCATGAAAAATCAACAATGTCCAAAACCGGACTGCATGTATCTACATGAATTGGGTGATCTTGAAGCTAGTTTCACTAAGGAAGAAATGCATCAAGGCAAACATCAGGAATATGAAAAACGATTGCATGATGCACTCATAGCTCAAACAGCAACAACAAATAATACAACAAATGTCACCAACAACAATATTTCTCCAAGTGGAAAATTAAGTGAAAGCAATAAACAAACAACGGAAAATTTGCCTCAAAATGGGCCGGAAAAAACAAAAGAAGCATGGCCAAGTCTATCAATTTCACCAACAAATAAAGATGCCGGAAAATCTAGCAAAAGCAGCAATAATAAAGAGAATGGCGGAAAGAAAAATAAAGCTGAAAAAACAAAGAATAAAAAATCATCAACTAATTCAATTAGCAGTAGTAGTTCGAATAGCACAAATACGAACAGTACAAGCAGCATAACAAGCATGAATAGCAAGGAAAGTAACGGAACATCAACAAATGTAAAAGATGCTGGCTTCAATATAACCAAAGACAGTTCGACTGGAGAAACACCAAATCACACAATGAGTGCTGATGAAGAATTGAATTTATTATCTGAGATTGAAAATGATGCATCTTCAAATGATTTAGATGGAAAAGCCGACACACCATCACTCAGGTATTTTTCTTTTTAAATCATCACTCAAAGACAACATGAATATTTTTGTTTGTTCATTTTATTTTAGTTTATCAACTAGTGGTGATAGTGGAACCATTAGTGATAGTGTCAGTGGAAAGAGCTCACCGGCAAACTTTCCAGAACATGCAACTGAGAATAATCATTCAACGCAGCAAGATGTTGACAAACAACAAAATAAGACGAATTTAGAGAAAAATTCATATGAGAATTTTGGAACTTCAGTTAGCAGCGCAGAAATTAATACTAATTGTCACCCGTTAACATCTAGTATCAGCAGTAATGTAATTGATACAACGACGCGTTTTTCCAAATTGGGATTATTCGATGACAATAATAGTTTCTTTTCGTCTAATACGTTTCAACCATCGCCTTTCTTTAAACTGGAATCATCGCAAACTACACAGCTTCGTAATATGGAAACTAGTAATCAAACTAATTCACCACAATTGCCAGACCTACTCAGTGGCACTGAATCAGATAAAGAGCGTCAAGATCTTCATGAAAAATTAAATCTTCTAAAAGGTCTAAGTGATTATCCAAATAATTTACAAAATGGTTTCGGAGGTTTGGATGAACTTCAGAAACGTCGTAATATGATGAATGGATTTAACCTAAACTCAGGTGGTCTTAATATAAACTCAGGTAATTTAAAATGAAATTAATAACACATATAAAAAACATACAAAAAAATTACTTTTTTTTTCAGAAGATAGTACACTGGATTTCTTTAGCGGCGGAGGAAATGAACAGAATCGTTTCAATCAAATATCACAACAATCACAGAATTTGCATAATCAGCGAACACAACTACAAAATAGTTTACATCAAACAGATCCCATGAACCATCAAGTATACGCAAATAGTCTATCTAAGTTCTTTGATTTCCATAAAAATCAACAACAACAACAACAGCAGCAGCAGCAGCAACAACAACAGCCTTTTGCACCACCACAACAACAATTATTCATGTCTGATCAAATTAATATGTCCAATTTGATGGATCAATCACGTCTAATCGATGCTAGGCGACTCAACTCGCAATATTTGGATCAACAAAATTCGTCTAACAGTAAGTTATAATGTCTTAGTCCTATGATTTTTCATTCAAATTCAATATTTTTGTTATTTATAAACTTTTAATTTTTACACACTTAACATAGACTTGCAGCGTTTGGTAAATACTCAATTAGGACTAAATACATCTCAAGTTCAACAGCAGAGCTTGAATAATTTGAATTTATTTCATACGAGTAACAATCCGCAAAATAGTCGCTTGCAAAGCTTTTTCCAACAGCAGCAGCAACAACAACATCAACAACAACAACCACCATCACAGAGTAATTCAATCGACGACGAATTAGGTAATTTAAGAAATTGTATTGTAAAAGTGCAAGTAGATAATTCTAAATGGGTCGAAGTAAAGATAAAAAACGGTACATATTTGTTTGCTAATATATTAATTTTTTCATAGATTTTGATCCATTCTTCGAGACACAAAAAGGTTTGGCGGAGCTAATAGAAAATGAACAGCAGCAAACGCAATCAAATCAACAAACAAAAATGATAGATAATTCGGCTCAGCGTTGTCGATTACCTCCTCCTGGATTCTCTCATATGAACGCATTTGGATTGGGCGTACCTCGTACAAGCAAAATCTTACCCTTCATGAGTAACAGTGGTACTTAAAAATTACTATTCTATTACTCGAAAATTCCTGATCCATTCGTTCGATTCTTTTATTGATTAATTACTTTTTATCATCCCTAGGTAACAGTGGAAATACATCACAGACACAACAACAATCACACAATTGGCCACATCATACTGGTCAGCAGAACTTAAACTATGGCGTACACGATCAGATGAGTAATTTGTTGCCCAAATCAAATCATCAGGCCAATAAGGGTATGCTTAATCATTTCTTTTTCAAAGTTAGCACACAAGCATGAGTTGTGAATGAATTTGATGTTTTCAGTTAATTCTGTTAACTCTCCTGCGTACAGTTCATTTTAAGAACACAAACACGGCATGATCCATTCTGTAGTGCAAAATGTATGAAAATAATTGAAAGAAGTACAAAAGTGAAATTTTTGATGGTTCCAATGGACCCATACTGTACGTAGTAGGGTTAATTACAAATTCAGTGCGAACACATTTACTGAAATGTCGATGTTGATTGTTATTCAATGTCGATGTTATATATTAGAGCTACATTTGCATCACTTCCATGCTTTTCACTTTCATTGCATGTGATAATTTTCGTTTTGAACTTTAAACATTTAGGCTTTGGCAACACAACAGATTGGAGTTTAATGGATCCAGCTATCGTATCATTCCGCCCGTATCAGTCATTCATGTCTGGACCGCTGCAGCAATCTCAAAATGAAATGTTTATTTCACCACCCCACCTGGGGCAACAGATTCAAAAGTCGAGCGACTTTTCCAATCGAAACAATTTAATGCAATCGAACTATGGTATTATGGGCCAACAACAACCAACCAATTCACAGCAAGTGAGTAATTCAAAAAAATAAATAAAATTACTACAAAATGATTTAGCAATTACCAGAGAAAATATATCTCTGTTTGTTCTAATATATTTTACTACATCGAAAAGATATATTTTTACTACTCTCTCATACAAGTTATTTCAATTCTTTTCGTTTACGATTTTTTTCAGATAAATTTCAACCATTCAAGCTGGCTTAGTGCAGATCAAAGTCAAAACAATTTATTTATGAATCATAATATATCTAATGGCTTTTCAAATAATTATGATAAATTTACAATCCCATTACCACCTGGGTTCACACCACAGACCTTACCGAAACAAAAAACAGAATGTATCAATTAAAATGCAAATGAATTCACATCTATTAACTTAAAAAAAATGAATGATACAATATATAAAATACATTGCACACTGTTGTGTGACTATTTCGAAATACATTTAACTGAGTTCATACAATCAGAGATGGAAACGTCACACTGCAATATTTTCAGCTAAATTATTTTAACAAAAAATCAACTGAATACAAGAAATTTACAACACTTAAATCAGCTGCGAAAATTTATATGAATATATATAAATACATATATATGAATACATGCGATATCTAATAATAAAAATATGCAGACCTTTTTGTTTATTGAGTTTAGTGGATTTTCTTTATAAAATATACGTAATTCAAATTGTTAATTTGAAGACTCAAATTATTCAACTTTATTGTTGATATAACCCTAAAATATTTATGACTTACAATTTGAATGGTAAAAATGCAACTGATGCTAACATTTTGAGCTCCAATTCATTCTGAGCTATGAGCTGTATTGAAGATATTCAGAATTATTTTGCATTTGCAATTTTAAATATGATACAAAAATTGGTTTTGCAACGGATACTTGTAGTTGAATAATTTCAACTGAACGGACGGCTAAGCCATTGAACCCAGAGATGATGTATTGGAAATGGAAGAAATGAGTTGAAAAACACAAACACATTGATTAGAACAGAAATGTGTTATGAAAATTATAAATCTATGCACATTGATTGCGTAAACTATTCGAACGATATTTAATTAGAAAACATACAGTATATGTACAATTGTACATTAATAATAAAAAAAAATTAATAAATTAATCATTTTCTTATTATTTTTTTCTCTTGAAACAATATTCACAGTTAAATATCATTTTGTACCACCTGTGCCTTTATGATTCAAAAATCATAACTTGCATCTGTAAAATGAACAAAAAGAATAGGCCTTAAATGTCAATGTATAACTACACATTCTCCCACAAGGTGGCTAACGTCATTCACACTCTTTTATAAAAGAAATCATACGATTTTCCAAATATTGTGGCTCGATATACATCAGTTTAAACTTAGCTATTGAGTAGAACAGACGTTTTAAAATTTACATCTAGAATTCATTTCTATAATAAACTTTTATGCAAGTTTTTATTGCAACAATAATATCGAATACTGAATATCGAATGAAATAACACAAAACAAAACAAATTAACGCCTTACAAAGAAATTACTTGAAATACACACCGCAAAGGCAAACTACACGGATAGCTGTAATCTATATTCGCATTCCAAGTTTTTTTTCTTTTCACATAGCATTGATATACAAATTGTAGTAAATTTCGCATCAATACATAGAAAAAGTATCAGGAAATAAAATTATTCCTTGTTCCCTGGAGATACATTTCTCAATAAAATCCAAAATTTGAGAAATTATAATTCTTTTTCTATTGAAATCGTTACGAATAAAAGGAAGTTTTCGCATTGAGTCGACAGTACAAAGTACAGTAGCACTTCATCTCTTCATTTGTGAAAAATTATACCAACGTTTTCGAAGTAACCGTGTGATAATTCATATAAAAAGTATTACAGTGTTTGTAATTAGTTAATATATATTTTGTATTCTGTGACACGAATTTTCTCTTTTTTTCTGAGAATATCCAACGTAGTTAAACCAGTCGTCGTAAATCATGTCATCAATGATAAAGGTATGGTCTCGTTATAATTTGTTTTTAGATTCATAAACAACAATCCATTCTTGTATATGTTATTCGTCTTGAAAAAAATTGAGCAAATTTTTCTCGCTACCCGTTTCAATATGTATAAATGGTATTTATTCATAAAGAATAAAAAAAGAATTTTCAAAAGTATAATAAGACATGCTACAAAGTATTTTATTTCACTTTAAAATTTTAGGAAGATTTGCCAAAAACACAAAAATACCAAATTACAATTTTTTATATAAAGATATTTTTAAACATTTTCTTATCCACACATACAGACTTTGTGAAATATTTTGTATCAATGTGTTAATTTATTGCTGATATGGCATTTAAATGACAGTAACTTGTTTGAACTGATAACTTTTCGGTCAAATGCGTAAATGTATTATATTATTACACATTTTGCACAATCAAAAAAACACCTTTCAAAAATAAATTGCGCTAGACAAAAACTAAAAAAATATTCATAGATCAATGCAAATTTTATCGATTTTTATCATTGTACTTTTTTTGCCTATATTGTCATCTTAGTTTTTCAATCAATTTTATAAGTAAACAACAATAAGTTTTGTTTACGTCAAATATTATCTGTTGGGTAAAATTGTAGTTTCATATCGAGTGATCAAGTGCGTAGTTCAGTCTCTACTGATAAGATATTATGTGGAATTTTTATGAATGTAAAAAATGAAAGAATATATGCGTCAAACTACAATTAAAGGGTAAAATGTCGTTTGTCTTGTTTTCATCAGCTTATTTAGGGTTAAAATACCAATCGATTGAGTAATAAAATATGACTCACTCATTTTGATATCCATATCGCTCTAGACTTTTCTATCTTCTTTATTTTATTTTGATACTCTTTGCTCAATATGTTTTAAGTCATGGGTTAAAATAAAAAAAAAATCAATATTATTTTATTTAGAATAAAGATCGATTCAATAAATATGCACAATCTTTGGAAGAGATTGAAATATGGGTAAATTCTTTTTGTTATAGTCACTATCGAATTAAGTTGAAGTTAGAAAATTGCTTGATAGCATTATTTGCACAAAATAACATATTTTTGTATAACTGAATGCTAGTGTATAAAATGATGCATAATAATATTCACATTTCCGTAAACTGCTATGAAAAATTTCATTTTGAATCTACTCAATTTGAAATGATTAGATAAACCAGAATTTAATGAGTTGACAACGAGCTATATACTATCATCTGTGCAAATTTAATTAAGATTGGTCGATAATAAAATAATATAATATATCGTAATAAACATAGCACGTGCGGTGGAAACCGCTATTTCGGATAATATTATAATTTAATATCTTAATTTGAATTTAATGATTCAAATTCATCAAATATGTTATTTACGACCAAATTCTTAATGAAAAAATATTAAGACGTAATATGGTATTTGCGTATGGAAAACATACTAATCCAAAGTCTAATTTCAAAACATCATTTCAATTTAAAGTAAAATCTGTTTTTTAGTTTTCAGGTTTCAAAAATTTAATCAGAATTTGTAAGTTATGATAAACTTAAAAAAAATATTATTGTTCAATAAATAAATACGAAAACTGCCATCGTGAACTTCTTAAAATTACGCCCAAATATAATGTCGATTATGATAAAATCTTTAATTAAAGCATATCACAGAAAACAAATAATGAATTAAGAAAAAACTTTCTGTACAATTAGAAAAAATCATATAATCCAAAATAATAATCCCAATGAAAATTACATTTTTTTCTTAATATGAATTCAACGCAATCAGATTAACGAAAACGGAACAGATTTAACTCTGCATATTTCGAAAATCAATGCATCAATTTATTGTGTTTCCAAATTTGTGATGTCGAAAAATTTAAAAGCATTTAATTCCAATTCTCTTACCAGGTTTTCACTAGAATTAAAGACATTATTATAACGTTTTATAGTACAAACCTCATATAAAATATACAAATTTTAGTATAAAAACATGTTATATTCGTATATTTCAAAATATGTTCAACATAAATTTGTTGGAATTTTAGTTTCAAATCTGACGTTTGTATTATTTAAAGTGCACAATTAAAACAGCACTATGCTTAATTCTGTTAATCAATGTTAATTGGTAAAGTGAACTCAATTGTTTAATTTATCCATATGGAATATTCGCATAACAGATATTTTTTAAATATACAGTACATTTTAACAGACACCGGTTGAACTGGGCCTATACACATACAATCTTACTGGATATGTTGACAGCACATACTTTTCAATATTTTCGAAAAGAAGGTTAATTTTCATACTATTCATGCTGCGCATGCCCAATGTTAAATTACAACTTGAATGAATTGATTGCACTTTTATTTGCAAGTATTTGCCTGACATTTGTCGACCAGTTGAATAAGCAAAAAAAAAACGAAACTAAATTTACAATTCGGTATCAATAGAAAAGAATCTTAAAGGTCTAGAGAATGAAAATTCAACTAATACAACTACTATATCAATAAACCAATGATTTTAACTTTTCCTATCAAGTGATGACATAAATTTGCATGATTTCATCAAAATCAAATACATACTTATGATCTCAATTTTGTTCATTGTGCAATATGCATGTTTTTTTTATTGAGAAATATAATAATAAAATTAATTCAAAATATTGTTTGAAGTAGGCTTCGAAAAACTCAATCGAAATGCGTGAACTAGCATCTAGAATTTGTCGAGACTACCTCACTGGGGCATGGAAAACAATATCAGCATCAGATTTACACATTAAACGAATTAGGTTAGTTAAACTAATTATAATATTCCAGTAATTTACATAAATTCAATATATTATGAATACTTTTAGTGGTGGTCTTTCAAATTTTCTCTACTACGTAAGTTTACCCGATGATATTGATTCCTGTCATAAGGTAAAAAATATCAAACGTGCTAGAAAGGATACAACACCACAAGAACCGAAAGAAGTATGTTCATGCTTAATTCTTTTCAAATAAAAAAAAACTGTTATATTTTCTAAATGTATTTCTTTTTAATTCAATTTTAGGTGCTATTACGCATTTACGGTCGCACGCATGGTGAGCAGCAACTTGAAACGGTACTAACTGACACAGTTGTATTTACCTTGCTCAGTGAACGAAAATTGGGTCCAAAACTGCATGGCATTTTCCCTGGTGGCAGAATTGAACAATATATTCCGGTAAATATGAATTCTTCTAAATCGTGAAGATTAATTCATTGCCTCGTTCTTCAGATTTTTTCGAGTATTGTCATTTTAACTTATATTTTTGCTAGTAACATATTTTGTATCCATAAAGCGCTGTTTGGGTTGTCTCTTTATTTTTTTCTTCTTTCTTTCTTTGTCAGTGTACCTGTAGTAGTATACGGATTGAGTTATTATTGCCCCACGACGAAGGAAATTGAAAATTGCTGTTGAACTCGTATCGTCTAGTACACTACTACAGTAACAACGACGAAAAAATAAAGAATAAAGAAAAAAATTAAAGAAACGCATTTAATATGTTTGAAAATATGCTGCAAATATTAATAATGAAAGCAAAAAAAATCATCGCGTTAACTTGAATTTCGCAATTGCCATTGTGAATTACAGAAAATGATAGAGTATAAGTTTATGCATTATAATGACTGTTATATTGTATTCGTAAATAGGCACGACCATTAACAACGAATGAATTAAGTGATGCAAAAATATCATGTAAAATAGCGGAGAAGATGGCAAAAATACACAAATTAAGTATACCTGTATCAAAGGTAAATGAGCTGAAAAGAATTCTTTTTTTTATTGCAAATGAATTGATTAAACAATGAGTATTTTTGTTATCAAAAGGAACCTGATTGGCTTTGGATCACGATGGATCGATGGCTTCAAAATGTTGAAGATGTTTTAAAAAATTACACAACAAAAAATACACACGAATTGAAAATAATGGAGACAGTACGAAAAATTGATTTCAAAAAAGAGCTGGTATGGTTGAAATCCGCGGTAGAAGTACAAGAGTTTCCAGTAGTATTTTGCCACAACGATCTTCAAGAAGGAAACATTCTCCTAAGAGAGCAATCAAGCAGTTTATCGTCACCCAGCAGCTCAACAGAACAGCTCAGGTAAACAATTATATTTAAAACACGCCTTTATCAATATTTATATGAATTTCCCGATTTTTCGGGAAAATATTCGTTTTACTCACATATTGCTCCTCATTTTCAGTTAATATTTAAAATGTACTTGTATACAAATCTTGATCTCTCCGTGAAGAAGAATGCTTTGTCTGGAGACAAGACTGCTTGTTCTTTCAAGTCTTCTGTCTGTCTATTGTGTTGTAGTAGCCGTTGTTCATGTTGAAAATTAAAAAAAGCTCATACAAAAGTCATTTGCTTTGTTCAATTGATCGAATTTTGGTATTGTGAATATTTTGGAAAATTGATTTGACATAAATAAAACAAAGTGCATGCCTTTCACTTGTAATGGTTGATTACGATCACTCACATCATCCACCAAAAGACACACAAAACCAAAAATATTCACTCAATTCTTTCATAAAACTGCAATCATAAAAATTCACACAAAAACCAACAACCTAAGACAGAGCCGCATGCGGTTAAGTGCATTTTAATTACTTTTATGTCTCTCTCATTGTTTAATCAATTCATTTGCAACAAATTTTTTTCGTTTTCAGTTCATTTTTCGATGACACAACCATATTAGATGGACACTTTGATCGACATGATAATTTCAATGGAAATTTAAATCCAATCAACAAAATGCATTCAAGGTAAACTAATGTATATTTGATTTGTTCCTGGTTAAGTAATTTAAATATTCCTTTTTTTTCTTGTAGAAAGCGCTCATTAAGTGACAGCCAAGATGAAGACTTGGATAATACGCGAGACTCATTACTCAGTGACCAATCACAGTTCTCTGCTGAAACAAACAATGAACCAGAATTAATGATAATTGATTTTGAGTATTGTGCCTACAATTATCGAGGATTTGATTTGGCAAATCATTTCATTGAGTGGATGATGGATTATACGATTAAAGAGTATCCATTTTTTTCATATGAAAGCGATATGTATCCAAACAAAGAGCAACAGGTAATTAACACACAATGAAATATTAATTCATTTTTCCATTCAAGTGACACAAACTTTCATTCATTCCTTCTTTTCTCTCTTTTTTCATTCAGGAGCGATTTTTAAGAGCATACTTAATTGAACTGTCTTCAAATCCCGATTACATACCAGCTGCGTCTGAAATCGATGAGCTAATAAATGAAGTCTTATGCTTCACTATGGCATCTCATTTTCTCTGGACACTATGGTCATTTGTTAATGTTCATCAAGATATTGAATTCGGATATTGGGTAAATATTGTTCATATGTTCAAGATCAGATAACTGTAACGATCACATTGATTTACATCATCGTATTTTTAATATTTTATGTATAGGACTATGGACAAAAGAGAGCAACTGCATATTTTGCCGCAAAAGAAACATATATGAAAGCCAAAGGAATAGATTCTAAACGAACACATACACTAGATGATCGAAAATGAGTGAAGTGAAATTGAAATTTCGAAACGCATAACTTTCGTTAAAATTGTGTAATTGAAAATGATAATCGATGCATTTTTGTAATTCCACATTGTCAACCGTGGATATGTTTCAAATACAAAGACATTTGTGACAATTATTTATGCACTGAATAATGAACAATTTGATTGTCAAGTAGGAGTACGAGGTGCGAATAGTATTATGGTTTCGGACTTTGACTTTCATGAATCTCATCGCATGGTAAAGGTTAAAAAATATTTCTTCACAGCGTAAATAAAAACGCCCTATTTAAAATAAATGCTTTATAAAAAATAAACGGATATCATTCGAAAAAGATTTATTACTTTGAAAACAAAATATCGGTTAGATAATACGAAAGTCCACGCCAAATGGCCAGACTTCATAATAAGAACTATTAACAATTGTAAATTAATTGGTTGGAAACAAAATATCACTCAAAAAAGGAGTGTCATCTACAACAAACTTTGTGAGAGGAACATCATAAACTGGTGGAAACATTGGTGTACTGCAATCAGATTCATCCATTGAAAAATAGCGTGTATTCGTAACAAATTTTGGAAGAAACAAAACACCGGCTTCGTAGTTACTGATTCGTAGACTTGGGTTAGTTAATGACTTATTTTTTTGTCCCCATGCTGCTTTGGAGAGGTTAGCTGATGTCAAAATAAACCAAAATAATTTTTTATCTGTCCATCGACAATATGTTTTAATGTGCGGCATTGCTTTTGTTCTATAACGACAATCAGCTATAACAAAATAAAAAAAGAACTTTTAGATCATCACTGGTTGATATATTATTGTTAAACTTGTACAAACAAACCTCGCCATTGGTAAAAAAAATCGTTCAACCATAGTTGTTTCTGATGTGTTTGATTTCCATAAGGTAAACCTGATAATTGAATATTCAGTTTAATAATCATATAATTTAATAATATTTTAATTGAACCTACATCCACCACCAATGAGGTGGTCATGAGAATTTGCAACATTGTTAAATGAAGGATAAATAATTCGAACGCTCGGTATTTTTCTTAATCCAATTTCCCTTGTATCTCGCCGAAAACTATTTACAAACTCAGATGTCAGCCATGAATCTGGGCTCGCACCAAAGCTTCCAAGTGAAGAGCTTTGTGCAACAATAGGTGAACTATCTTCAATCGGTGCAGCGTGCTTTGATAGTAACCAAGAAACTTTACCATGCCCTATAATATAATATAATAGAATATGTGAAAATTGATTTTTAATAATCTCTTATTTCTTATAATAATTACCGTGAGCGAAGTGTCCATTGGTTGACTGATATGCACCTGGTATAGATGTCACTAAAAATACGTTTACCTCCGAAAAGTTTGTTTTACGAATGCGAACTAGCCAAGGCTGTAGTTGGGGCAATTTGTAAGACGAAAGATATTTTAAAAGTTCGTTTCTGAATTCAGTTGGACTTTCACCAGCAGCCGTATCACTGCCTTCGTGTAATGGATGTAATGCATGAGAAATCCAAATTCCCTTTATGAACAAAAAAATGAACATGTTACATGTAAATAATTCTCTCACACAGACACACAAAAATACTTCATAGATATACTCTATCCTCTATACCTGTGTTCGATTATGCCAATCATCTTCGTATAGATTAGCGGTTGAGATAACTACACGCATCGATCCATCTTTGTAACCCAGTAGCATCATTTTTGTATGATGAGTAGCAAACGGTGTGGGCATTTTGATTTCTATTGCAGTAACTTGTGGTTTGGTTTTGTGGATGTTCTCTAAGTCAGGTGACTTAGTTCCATACAATATTAGCAATTTTTTAGACAAGCACCCTGAAAATAGTGAAATTCTTACCGACTTATCACTGATATTTATTTCATAAAAACCAACCTGCAAAATAGTATTGCCCAAGCAACCAACCAATCTCCACCATAAAATTAATTTGCACACTAGACTCAAGTTCACCGAGTGAAGAATCTAGAATTTCTTGAAAAGTAATTGAAAGCGGCTCATTATGTGTCGGTGGCGATGATGTAATTGAAGTGAGAAAGAAATTAAATGGTTGCGCTGCGTCTAATTTCTCTTTCATTTTTCCTTTGGGCGTAACGACTTTGATATATTGATGGATGTCAAATTTAGACACTGAAGCACTTTGTTGTGATGTTGAGGCAGAATTCAACGAAATCTTATCTACTCCATTAGATTCATTGGAATGTGATGAGATTGCCAGCGCTTTATCGGGTTTATTTTTCTTTGCAAGTGGTTCTTCATTTGATTTATTCGTTGGAAATAATTCTTCGATTATCTTTATTTGATCTATAATTAGTTCTTTGTGTGAAATCAATTCGTCTGGAATCTTGAATTGTTCGAGATGATGCGTTGTATTTTGTTTCATTATTTTCTCCAGATGTTCGTGAGTGTATTCCATGAAATGATGCGGGTTCTTGCGATAACAATTTTTACCATACTGACAAACAAAAGTAGGTTTTGTACGTTGTTTACTCGTTAATTTTTCCATCTTTAATTTGGTAAATAAATTTTATTCGATTTTAGTCAACAATTATTTGTGACCGCGAAAAATCCAAACGTCAAACGCCAAACGAATGATGTTACTCATACCTACTGCCATCTGTTGAAATATAGAAAGAGACATCCATACATTATTCTGTTTGTTTACATACGTGCTTAACGTTGTCGTTTAATTCTGATTATTTCATTTCTGTTTGTTTACTATTTATTATTTCAAGGTCTTTATCATAAAATATCATTCAGATTATTGTTTATATGATATAATTAAAAATATTGGTATAATTTATCTTCGTTTTTTTTAAAATATATATTTACTATAAAATTACTATTAGAATAGCTACTAAGTGCAATAAATTAAACAAAAGCCCAATAGTTTCCATATTGCGAGCTACAGATTTATCTTGACTTCAACAGTGAATAGTATCACCGTTCCACATAAATTAGTTGCTGTAATGTATTACATGCAAGTCTTAATTTTATCTAATCGAAAAAAATCGTTTCTTAAGGTTTTAGAAAACTGGAAACTCAAATACCAAGTTTCTACAAATTGAGTAGATGTCCAATATCGTCACTATGAATAATAAACTAACTTTTGAATACTTCCAAAATGATGATCAATATGTTTGAAAGTTTCATTAAGACAGAACATAGTCTTATCTTTGGATTCGGTCGAATGATTCAGTTATGATGAATGTCGAAAAAAACTATGAAATTCAGCACACATTTAACATTGCACTTTGAATCAATATAACTGTTTAAAAAAAAATAAACATTCGTCTATACAAGTGTTCAAATGAGCGAAAATCACGTTTTTATTAAACTTGGAAGACTATAAATAGAAAGAACACAGATAATTAATGCAGTCTCAAACAAGAAGTCAAAATGAGAGTAACCGGCCGTTTTATCTTCATCTTCATTCAACTTATATTTTTTCAAGTTGCTTTTGAAATTGTTAATAGTTATCCACAAAAGTAAGTATTGTTGATTGTAAAATGTAAGTTAAATTTTGAATAACTCATTTTTTTTTATAATCAGGCAATGGGTTTTTGACACCAAGGCCTTCGATGATAAACACCAGCATATTTTAATGCCGACAAGTCTTTTGACAGGTAAAAAATGATATTATATCATATAAATATATGTTATTGTGTTATAAACATTATATATTTTAGGAACAGCAGGTGTTTTAATCGGAAAAATGCATGAACATGTTTCAAAAAAAGTCAAAATTAACATAACAACTACAGTTCGGCCAACAATAATCGATTTCATATCAAAAATTAAGAAACGCGCTATTCACTTTGAGAACAACGATTCAGACGAGTCCCATTCTGACGACAAAATCAACTGCGGATGCAATGTTTCAGTTGTCGAAGGAATTGGAGAACATGTAGTAGAGAATAATGCAAAAATTAATCAACATCGCGGAACAAATCGTGAGCTGGAAGAGCACGTATCCCACAATTAAATAATATTTTTTCATTATTTCATAATTTATGCTTACCTAAACAATAATGTCAACTATAAAATACATATTTGTGTACTATGATTGTTTATTGAACATTTTTTTTGCATCGTTTGCAAAAAAGAGGTTTCATAATATTGTCCATTGTCATAAAAAAAATAAATAAATATTAAGAGATTGATAAAAAATGAACCTTTGTTTGACAAACACATACGATGAAATTATATCTTTAGCGCAGAATTTCAGCGCATACTGGAAGAGTATAGGAGTTGATTGAGCATTGTGAATCAGTTGTTTAAAAAAATGCTGGAAAACAAAATTATGTGAACAAAAGCGTAAGATATTCCATTTCATTTGTTCATCAGTTTAAAAGATGTGTGAATTAGAAAATTTATATTTTTTTAATAGAGAATTTTTTTTTTCGAGATTTGTAGTGTTGTGAGGACATATAGAACATATATTCGAATTTATATCATATCAAGTAAATGGGCGTGTGTGTGTGTGTGTGTGTGTGTTGTGTAGCTTTTACACATTTCACATGTGTGCATATTTTCCGTCTGTGTCTAGAAAACCCTCGCACGCGACATTTAGCCAAATAAATGTGTCACAATAGTCATTCGCTTTATACAGCTTTCATATTAGACATAGCAGTACCAATGCTTCCAATTTTGTGATTCATTCGTAACAACTTTCTACACAAACTCAAAATTTCTGCACACGAAATTCAGACCAATATTTTCTCTTAAAATACTTCATTAACAAAATATATAGTGAATATGGTCATCTACATAAGACAGAGAAAAGAGTACATTCTTCCTTGAATCAAAATTAAAAACACTATAAATTTTCTTATTTTTTTCAAAATAAATGAAAAGTTTATAATCACGAATATAACTATAATTAAAGAAAAAAAAAGTACAATTATTGTAAATGGAAATATTTAAATAAACATATAAGTGCTGTCGAATTTATTCATAGAAAAGACAAAATTTTCACTATAACGTTACGTGAGTGTTATGAGGTATATTAAATGTATGTATTCTGGATTTCCATTTGCAAATGTTTAAAAGTGCGCAGAATTATCTAAGAAAGAAAAATTCAGAAAGGAATATTACATGATATGTATCCAAAAAATAGTTAAGAAGTCAATTTTTTATTGAATCAATTCATATTACTTATGTACTTTCACACCACTCATTTTGTTTTGTTTTTATCTAACAGATGTGTGGATTTTTATTCTTGTTCAATGGAACCATGTAGTTAAATATATTAAAAAATGTCAAGATAACAATAGTGCCCGAAATTTATTTGGCACTCAACGTATTTAAACCACGCACAATTTTCAAAATATTTAGATTCCTTCAAATAAGTATTATTCATTACAACAAGTGTAACTGAAGAATTTACATCAATTGATACAACAATATACAGTGAAATTGGCGAAGTGTTAAAATTAATACACAATTCCATTGGCTTTTAAGGTATGCATTTTTAAAATATATTTTTGTTGTTTAGTGCAAAAAGGATTCATTGTGTGCACGAATATTTATGACTCTATATATGTTTGGAAAAATTTCATTCTTTTCATCAGCAACCTTTCTCAATACGATAATTATTGAAAGTTTGAAAACAAAGGTGGTTGAAAATGAAGACTTTTTTCATCTTGGAACTAATCAAAAATAATAAGTTATGTATTTATCGAAATACATTTGCAAAAGATTGGTCTCATAAAAAAATTATATATTTATACATTTATAGTATATACATGACATGTATTATATAGGAATGTCCACCCACAATAATATTCCAAACACAGAGACAAGCTCTCATACACCTACATTAGTGTGGATAGTATAAGAATTGGTTTGAAATAAACACAGAGTAAATTGGGTAGGGAAATCTACATTTTCTCCAATAGCACTAACATAGTGAAATCAACTCACCTTCAAAGTTTCAAAGTTTATGGTGTAATTTTGTTTTCCAGTATTTTTTCAGACATCGTCGCGAATAGTCTCGCAAAACTATCCGTTTTCGTTTCATTTGTAGCATTCTATTCCTCAAAATTCTGATTTCTTTTTAACAGAAACTTATAGTTTTGGTTGTTTTTATCCTGTGTGGCCGACAGTTTAAAATGGTGTGTAACTACACAGTTTCACAGATTTTCAACAAAAATACTATGTGTTGTGGTTAAAAGTGAGAGAAAAGCTAAAGTAAAATAAATGCCAAATGTTAGAATTTACTACAAAGTGATTGAGAACTATAAATACATTTAGTTCAATATTTTGGATTATTCATCAAAATAATACATGAATGTGTATAATGTGTGAATACAATGGATTCCATTCAAGTTTATTCGAAAAAAAATCTACTGCAGTTTAAATAAGGAAAAAAATATTAATAGATGATAGTGATATTATTATGTTGAATAGATTTAAAAAATATTCATACTTAAATTGAATATTTTTGTCGACTTTGAAGAAATTATCTGATTTGGGTTAACCTTTCTGTTGATTTATTGCATCGAATTTTGTATAGGAGAAAAATAATAATGCATGATTCCATACAATTGAAAAATATTTTCTTAGAAATTGTATTTTTTATTGCAATTTTGTAATAATATAATATTAACTAATAACATTATTTACTTTTATATTATTCAATGTTCAATGATTTTCTCCGTAATTTTCTCCTGGTATGGCCTGTATACATTACACAAATGATTTATTTAAACAGTTAACTGATCAAACCTGTTTGTACACATATTCTACTTTCAATATTCACAGACAATGGCATTCATGGAATATCGTGCAGATATTTTTTTTATACCTATTTGAAATCAAATTATCCTTGTCCGTGTATGTTGAGTGAAATACCGAATCTGTGGAAAAACTCACAGATTAATTATTAAATATTTAATCATGACATATTGCATAGATTTTCCCACCTAGTCGATAAAAAACATTATGTCCATACCATTCATGAAAACTAAATTATGAAAAGAAAATACCATTCCATATTTTTTTGTTTATGACATATTAAGGATTTTCCAATATCTGTGTATGTATGTTAATGAAATTTCACTCAAAAGTGTTCCTTTGCTTGATGTTAAACAAAGAAAATTTAAAAAAAGTAAAAAATACGAAAAAAGAAGCTTGTTAGTCAAGTGTTTTGCATACAAAATGAAATAAATGACGTAATTACATAAATGGTTGAAGCAATAAAAGGAACTTTTTCGAATAGTTCTTTGTTGGGTGTGGTGTAAGGTGCTTATCATGTTATTGATCAGAAGGTTTCTATTTGTTTGCACATATTCAGTTTGCAACTAACAAACACAGAATGGCCACATGTATTTTTTTGTGAAACAACTTTGATAAAATAAATTCGGCAATAGTTGCAATTTGGTTTTTGATTTCATATAACTTTTATATTATTACATTTAATTCTCTCTTTAGCTTTAGTGTGTATAACAAAGTGTACACAGTAGAATAATTGACCATTAATAAATATTAATGACCATTATTAAATATATTCCAACCACCCTAACTATGTATTTTGCACTGGTGTGATGTTATCACAATAAAGCAAAATGTGACTATTTATGGTACATGTACATGTACACACACACACACACACACACACACACACATTGAAGTATATGCTTTTAGGGGATTAAATAAAACTTCTCATAGGAAACATGTATAAAGAAAAAAGATAGCGACCAGATTATTACCGTTTCACAATAGAAAAACTCTTGATTTATTTCAGCATTTGCATAAATCTTTGAAATATTTTCAACCACCTTTTCAATCATAACACAGCGCACTCCTTGCGTTTTCCACCTGAAATGCTGATTTTTTTTTTGTATTTTCATTTTATTTATTTTTTCATAGTTCGAATTGTGTATAAATGCTTTAGTTTCGAACAATTAACTTTTATTCTAGTTCACATTTAATTTCTTTTTAATCGCATCACCATCACAGCAAAATCAGACATTTTTATACAACTAATACAATTAAATGAGAAATTTACTTTTATTTCAGCTGTTACGCCGGAAAATGACTAAATTAAAATAAATAAAAACACATCAAACTTCCTGTATCAAAACTATCCCACATTTTCCCACTATATGTGCACATTGTATACAAATCTATATATCACACCACACCACATTACATTTTCTTTATTTTTATGTATGCTCTTAGACTTTGAAATTGGAATCATTATTATTTAATGATATATAAGGCGTTGGCGTTTTTCCAAATAATTTCTGCTTTATAGAAAATCATTCTTTGCATGTTAAAATTGAATTGTTTAAATTCTGAAAAAGGAATTATTCACCAAGAATTTACAAAATGATAAGTAGCTGTTCTATTAAGCATTTGAAATATTTTCGATAAAGGGGTATTTACACAATCAGACAATAGTAATAGTACATAGTATTATAAGATTAGCTATTGATAAGATAAATTAGTATGTCCATATTCATACACTTATGCAACATATGTACTCAAAAGATTATGATAAATGTATATGAAGTGTTTTTGATCACTTGAATTTATAATGTTCAGCCAATTTGTTTACAAAATATTTATATTAAAAATAAATATAGTTTCATTTGTATTGTAGAGTAGCATTTCAATCATGAGAATGAGATAAAAATCATGTAGATTACTACAAAACTTCCAAAAGTTGAAAAAAGTTAAATAAATATCATAGTTTTGACACAATTTCGTGTTCACTGACTGTCTTCTATGATATATAATGCACAAACCATAAACTAGTTTTTTTTTTCATTCTACATTCCGGAAATTCAATGCAAACTAAGATAAGCATTAATACAGTAACAAATGCATTTAGGATATATAGCTGATAGCGACTACTAAAATATAGCTAATTTATTTTACGACAGTTTTTATATGAATAAACGGTAGAACATTAGTTTTTTTTTTGTTATTGCTGCCATAAATTTATGAAGTGTAAAGATGAATTGAAATGTTAAGGTTCATTTAATTAAATGGATGGTAAATTTATGCTAAATCAAGTTGAGTGGCATATAGTTCATCATTCACCTTTCATATGGTCAAAGTGTTCATTTATTCATTGGTAAACCTTTGGAAAGAGGAACATAAATATAATCAAGAATACTTATCGAAATAACCGTCAATAGAGCTGCTATTGTGCTGTGGTCAATATAAGAATACAAAGTCCCTTGGCCTAGTTTGTATATTAGTTCTTATGATAGTTTTTCTATTAAGAAGCATATATAAAATATATTGTTATGCGTTTAATTTAGTGAAAATGTCTTGATTATTGAATGCAAGTTGTTATATCGTTTGTACTTGATACATTGTTTGAATCGTGAGTTATGATAATAAATTTATATGTATTATATATAGAGCTACAGTTAAAGTTTATAAAAGGTTAAAGGGACTTTTTTCAAAAAAAAAAAGATAAATAAGCATGTATGCAGCAGCTGCTGGACACTCAGTTAGTGCCAGGCAAAAAAGAAAAGTCCAACAGGCCCAAAATGTTAAAAACAAAGCTTTACTGCAGCAAGGATTGAAAGATAAACTTGCTGCTTCAAGAGCTTCGAATTTAACACCAAAAGCACAAAGTCGACAGTTTCATAATCTACCATCCTCATATCTTCGTGCTCCACAAGCACATGTGCGAAAGCTCAGTGCCGGTTATACGACACAAAATAAAATCTTAGTACCAATAAATGAATCGAACAATCAGTACTTTGCACATTTCCATAATCACCATCACTATCATACACACGAACATGAACATCCTTCCCTAGCACATGAACATCATCATCACCATCGGCCAGTTTCACCTCGGCCCACTTCTGCTCACCACTTGAGCACTCAACGGCTAATAAAATCAGCAACTGCTTCGATACCACTTGTATCACAATATGAATTCACACCACCGGACAGTCCATCATTAAAGCCTCATATATCCACAGTCGATTATGATGATGATAATGGAGATGCATTTAATAAAATAAATGTTCCGTGCATTGTTATACCGGCTTCGCCAGTGCCACACACACCTGAACAATTGGAACGCAAATGTAGCTTCTACCGAGGAAGAAAATGTGACGATCATTTAAGGAAAGACGATACAGACTATGACGACGATTATCCAATAAAAAAGACGCTCAAGCAATCAGGTCTATTGGAAAGATGGACTGATTCGGAATGTTATGACTCGGAGCACCAGAGTATTTGCACATGTGAACACATTGAGGTAAAGTGACAATGCACAGTTATAAACATATATCATGCAAAATTTACCGTTTTTGTGGAAGATTTTTCTTATTTTTACAGTAAATATGTCCAAAATATTCCAAACTAAATTTTCCCGTTCATTTGAGCCAAAATTTTAATCGTTTTTAACCGTATTTAATGTGTGATATGTGTTTCTGTTGTTTAAAAAAAATAGAGTGCTATTTTTTTATGTATAATACAATTATTTATCCCATTTAAAGAATGTTTTTGTATACCACTTATTTATGGTAAGTGTGCTATCAGTGTCCAATATCCACTGCAAACCTAACACTAAACACATAGAGATTTAAATCAATTTCAAAATGCACCACTTTGGAATTGTATTCATAGTATATAATATACTGACGTTGCTTCTCATGAAATATACAATCAAATTTACGTACATGACATTATTTTTAAACCAGTCTTACATATTTTGAAAAAGTTTTAAATATGTTGTTTCAATCAAATTAAACAATATTGTAATTTGAAATAATTTATTTCATACTGATGTTAAAAACTTTTTCGAAAGGTAAATCTCACAATATATTTTCTTTCTATTTTTTGAAAAGCATGTTTTGATTATAGTTTAATTGACTTTTTTTCCTTGATGATTGAAAAAAGAAAACATTATTTCTTTTTTCAAATCAAGAAGATTGCTTGCACTGGCTTACAAAAATACAAAATGTAGTTATCTTTACTGTAAACAAATTAATAATAACGGTAATATGTTACTTTCTATTAAATTCATGTTAGTCATAACAAAAGTGCTCAATGTACATTGTACATGTTTGAAAGTTAGTTTTATTTTTATTAGTTACTATATACTTCTCAAATGCGATCCAACTCAGATCATTTATATTAGTATGTTGCATTAAAATAAAGAGCAAAAAATTATTGTTATCAAAAGTTGCATATATAGCAATAAATTTATTTGTTCTTTGGTACAATTATACGCCTTCTTGATTCGTAAATTAGCTGTAGCTGTGGTAATATGCAAAGGAATACCTTCAACAAAATTGAAGATGTCTCTTTGCATTCCTTCAATTTTTTGCAAGCATTTCTGGGAAAATTTCAATCGTTGATATTCTTTTCCGTAGTTAAAAATGAATTTTGAATATTCAGATAAAAATCAATGAAATACAAGTGAAAAAAAAAAAATAAAAAAAAATACTTCAATGAGAATAGAATCTTTTTGAAACTTTCTTTTGTCACACCAACAAGATCATTTTTATACTTACAGGGTGGGCCAGAATAACTGGAGGCTTTATTTTTGACTCTAAAAAACACATTTTTGAATAAAATGGAATATATATTTTTTTTCTAGTAGAATTTAACATAAAATTTTAGATTTAGCCTTTGGATTTGATTCTGGCACCGTTTTGTTTGATTACCAGCCTCAGAGGTGTTGAAAACGAGTCACTCATGGAATTTCATGGGAATTTCGTCCCAAATCTTTACGATTTTCTTTTTGAATGTGTTCAAATTGGTAACCTTCGTGGTCTTAAGACTATTGAGCTTCGTTGTCATGTAGCCCCAAGCAAAAAAAATCCAATGGGCTTAATTCGGGAGACGATGGTGGCCATGAATCTTTGTCAATGAAATCTGCCAAATTTGTTCGTAACCATTGTCGCACTGTCTTAGCTCGGTGTGCAAGTGCGACATCCTGCTGAAACACCCATGGCTCGTTTCGAAACAATTTCTTCGCTTGTGGCAACAAGTTTTTGCACAATATTTCTTGTTTATAAAATCTAGCGTTGATTTTTACGTCTTTTTCGATGAAAACCAGAGAAAATTTTCGATCGGCCAAAAATGAGCCTCAAACTATCACTTTTAGAACATTCTGAAATCGTTCAATCGTTCAACGGTCTTTTCGTATGCAGGAATGTCTATTGCAGACACTGCGTACACACGATCATTTTGTGCATTGAGACTTGGCTGTAGCAAGAACAAGTTTTCATCCGAAAAAACGATATTTGAATTGGCGTGCGGGCGCAACAGTTCTTTGCATTTTTGTTTTCTGGCTTGCATATTTTTGATCGTAAGACCATGTCGACGGCTTTTTTGAAAGGTGTCAGGTTAAGTTTTCTTTTAAAACACGTCGCATCGAAGACCGGATAAGATTGTGCTTTTGAGCCAGCTTTCTGGCACTTCTTTGCCGGAAGAATCTTTGGCGATCTCGGCGAATTTTGGCTTTGACTTGTTTGATGAGTACGAACTGATCTCTTTCTCCCGGTTTTCTTTTGTATGTCGACAGTTCCACGTTCCTTGTATCGTTTGATAGTACGTTCAATAAATGTCATGCAAACCTGTTCATTTTGTAGTTACTGGAAAATATCAATATTCCGAAAACCACATTTGTGCAAATTTAAGATGAGTTGACGTTTCACATCCATTGTTATTGCGTCTCAAATAAACAATGAATCGGAATGCGCACTATCATAAGGATCAAGAAACATAGCGGTGCAAGACCAGGTGAATCAAAAGTCATTGTACAGTCGTAAGAATGTTAAGTAAAAACCCTTCAGTTATTCTGTCCCACCCTGTATATTAAACTACTATTGACTATCGGAACAAATGAAGGATATGATTTTGTTGTATAAAGCATTTGCAGGAAATACAATGAAACATAACGTTGATAATGATAGTGTTTTTTACTATAACCATTCAGGAAGTACGTAGAAATATAAACATATATTGTTATAAACTTATGATAAAATTGCAGATTAGTTCGCATTTCAATATTTATCAGTTACTTCAAAACATAATTTAAATTTCTTGAAGCGTTGTTATTTTATAGTGTTACTCGAACGTTTGAAGATTACAGGAGTAAAACTAAATATCAAGACGTGATGTTTTTGAAGCATTTATTTTCATATATTTGCGTATACTGTGTGTATTCGTTCAAAACGATAAAAAGTACTCAAATTGAATGTGATCCTATAAGTAATACAGATTTTGGACGAAGATTTTGTTTCATTCGTCACATAAATGATGGAATTATACAAAATGTCACATTCAAACCAAATCCGATTGCCGATGAAAAACGAGAGCTTATTTTTGATAATTGTACTCTGCACTTTTTGCCATTGGGAATATTCACAAATTTTCCAAACATCAAAACGTTATACGGCTGGAATATTAAATTGAAGAATTTAACAAAAGAAGTGTTTCGTAACAGCAAAGAGCTTTTCGTTTTGGATTTTTCTAAAAACAATATTGGCGTTCTTGACACGAATACATTTCATTTGGCGAAAAGCTTGAATCAATTGGACTTGTCTCGAAACCAAATTCAAATAATCCATACCGATGCCTTTACTGGACTTGAGCAATTAAAAATGTTAAACTTGGACAACAACAAACTTCAATTAATCCCAGCAAATTGTTTCAAACCATTAATTCAATTGCAAACTATTCGTTTGAGTCATAATTTGATTAAAATGATACCGACTGAATTATTTGAGCAAAATATATACTTACATGGTATATACTTGAATGACAATGCAATTGAATGGCTATATGGTGAGCTAACATTTAGACATTTAACTCGTGTAAATGAATTTGATTTACATAATAACCCAAATGCAAACTTAGGTTGCTGCGTTATAAATGCACAGAGTATTGACATTCGAAACACAAATTCAATTGGATGTTATATTGGATCACGTACTAGACGAGTAGTTGCTAACAACAACCACATATCCTATATTGATAGTTATGATGCAATATCGACGAATTTGGAGTATGTTGATTTGGCAAACAATCAATTACAGAAAATTTTGAATTTGACACGATTCGAAAGTTTAATCCATCTCGATTTGATGAATAATACGATGGATGACATTGGTCTTAATTCATTTGCAAATATGCATCGATTGGAAATCTTAAATCTGCAAAACAGTGGACTTTCTAAAATTTATTTTGGACTTTTTTCACATAAATCTAAATTGAAAATACTTGACATATCTTACAATAATTTGGGTAATATCGATTTTCAAATGTTCGTTTCTATGACGAGTTTATTGAAATTGCATTTAGATGGTAACAATCTTACCAAAATCGATGCAACAGAATTACGAAAAATATTCCCAGCACTTTCGAAAATGAGTATATCGCAAAATAATTGGTCTTGTCAACACTTAGCATCGATTATAAAGTACCTTGAAAGTAATGGCATTGCACTCGACTCAATCGATTCAACGAAAAATACCGAAAACATAAAGGGCATTCCATGCAAATCAAACGACGAAAGCCAAATCATCGAAAATCCAGTATCTTTGAAAGAAAGTGATGCTGAAGTTTCAAAACAGAAATCAGTTTTAACTAATATTCCAGGTGGAATTGCTTACGATCAAAAATTACGTCTACTTCAACTAAAATATGTTATTCAGAATACAATTGAAAGTGCCAATGAAGCTGGCAAAAAAATTGAAAATATTTTACACATTAATTAAGAATAAAAATAATTGTATTTGTCATGGCAAAAGACTGAAAAAGTTATCCTATGCTTTC
Source organism: Contarinia nasturtii (assembly GCF_009176525.2). NCBI lineage: Eukaryota > Metazoa > Arthropoda > Insecta > Diptera > Cecidomyiidae > Contarinia > Contarinia nasturtii. The sequence continues at coordinate 495,826 of NW_022198836.1, forward strand.
TGAGTCCAATGAATAGAATCAGGTTAATACCGCGTTGTGTTTTCGTGATTATAATTTTTGTTTTTATATATCTTTATTATTGTAAGCTTGAATCAAGATCTGTTATGTTACAATTGTTTGTCTTTAACAAAATAGTGGATTTTGTATTTATCGCAAGAAAAAAATACTTACTATTAATTTGTTGTAACAAAGAAGTATAAACAAGTTAACGGATGATTTATACTCAACTCTCACCAAAAATAAGAAAATGAGATAATCATTTTTGCGTGCGACGAATTCTCTATACGAAGTCATATCACTTGTTGTTCATTCAAATGTATTCTTATAAGTGGCTGTATTTGACTTCGGTTTTTGTTCAATGAATGTGGTTTTTGTATCGGTACATTTTGATTTGTTTATATGTGACACAAACACAGCAGCTTAAAAGGATAAAATTGAATCGCAAAATAAATTGTATTATGCAAAATTGATTATCTCGTTTTGTTACATACAAGCGTGCAGTAAGAATCTGTCAATAGATAACTAGTTTATATTTATCTCTTGCAGAGTAGCAAATGCCTTTTTTCTCGAGTTACGAATTTAAAATCCATGCATGTATTCTCAGGCGTTCAATTTAGCCCACAAACCTATACAAGTATTTCAAAATTTGATAATATAAATAAAATCATTCAAACTGTTAGATATACCTTGCTCAAGATCAAATTATATATTTACGATTGATTTGATAACTCAGAAATGATTCACATAAAAAAGTTCATGGTTCATGTGAATACTTTGGAAATAAAGTCTCGCCTTTAAAAATAAATTTTATTTTCATTTGGGAACTTTTTCGAAGTAAACCAGTGTTAGATTTACAGTTTGAAATTGTTAAACTAAAATAAAAAGTATTTTTTTGCATAAACTGTTAGCAATGAAGAAAATATGTTCTTCTCTTTTCTATTGTTTCCTACCCTTTCTCTTTCTTTCTAATTCCTTATTCTCTATTATACTCTTTCAAATACAACAGAAACATAGCTAAAGAAAGAATCAAAATATGGTACCACTTGCACAGTCTATAAGATATTATACACTCCACGAAAAAAGGATAGACGCAATAACATTTTTCCAAAAATCTTATTTAAAAAGCATAGATTTCTTTGTGATTTTTTGTCAATTTATGTAGCATCTATTTATTCACATGCACACATCACAAAAAGATTTATCAAAAATATTGCACTGACGAGCTGTATACAGCGAAATCAATCAGTTCGTAGGTTTGACTGAAACATGCAATTGCGTTTTCAAAATGTTTGTGATTTGGCATTTGGTAATGCTAAAAAATTGCGTCAGTAAAAGTATAGGCTGTTCATTTCCTTGAAAATGTTCCAATAATTTATCTTTCACTTTTTGCTTCTCCCCTTAAATTTTTCCCTTGAGGACGTATGTATCTGACGGTTTGACATGTGCAGATAATTTTTCCGCTTCAGTTAATTGATTTGCACGTCCCATTGTTTTTCGATTGTAATTCAAATGACAACTGCGTCACAAATATTGTGAAATTGCATGCACTGACTGTAGACGGTGCATAACGGTAAATCACATCAACACACATCATAAAAATGTAAACAACATTGTTTATTAGAAGCAAAACAGTGATTGCGTTTATCCTTATTTCGCACTTTTTGAGTACAAAATTTCGAAAAACTTGAAAAAAAAAATAAATTTCTTAAAATTATTTTTGATAAATCTTTTTGTGATGTGTGCATAAATAGTTGCTAAATAAATTGACAAAAAAATCACAAAGAAATCTATGCTTTTTAAATAAGATTTTTGGAAAAATGTTATTGCGTCTATCCTTTTTTCGCGGAGTGTATGTCAATAGATTCAAAAAAGTATGTGTACCGCTCTACAGCAGTATTTAAGAAAATATGGTCAAACAGTTTGGTATGAGTAACCATTAAAAGCGTGTAAAAAAGATTTGGTTATCTTTTGAGAGATATATTGTATATCGAGCAAATTCAATCAAGTAATATTTAGAAGGCTGATGCCATTGTCGGTAATAATACATATAACCTAATTCAGATACTGTTTCTAACAAAGAATGCAAAGAACAAGCACGTGGAATATATCTGACATTTTGAAAACAGCACACCCCATCAGATCGAATGAATCAGTGAATCAGATGTGCTCTATACAGGACATAATGTCTATATTTGCCCAAGAATGAATGTGAGACTTGTAATCAAATTTTATTAGAATGTAAAAAGTACTCACTAGTCAACAAAATTGGTACATTTCAATAAAATCACAGGAGAAGTCTCACATTCATTCTCGGACATTCATTTATATTCATATCTGGGTTATTTTTTTCCATTAATGCATTGGCATTACGGCGATTCATTATGGTGTAGCAAAAATTTACATCCGTACGTAATTTTTTCAATGATGGAGTTTTAATAGAATTTAATAATATAATTAATCATGGTTGCCCTTTAAACTGAAATAAAGGTAAAATCAAGTGTACTAGTTACTCAACGAAAAAAATGTTTTTGCATTTTTTTATTTGAGCTTTTATAAGATTTATTTGAGTATATATACTGTGTTAGTTGTAAAATGTAACAAACGGGATACATATCATTTCTACCTAGGCAGAATGGATATGTCTCCCGTTTGTTACAAAAAAAGTTTCAAATTCGGGCACAGTGTTATATATCAAAATATGGCGATACTTAGATAAACTGCAGTAGATAATGCGCTTTCTAAAGTTTAAGTGACTCCAAACTATATACAAATAAAGTGGAACTGATTAAACGTGATGAAGATTATTTTTATAAGTGGATATGAACTATAACATGGATTAACACTAAATACTGATGCTCAACGTATGAGACAAACTTGATTTCTTCTGGAAAAGTTGCAAAAAATTGATAATAACAATGCAAGCAGCACTAATGATACGGAGTAAGGTGAGCCGTGAAGTTCATTTTAGTTTTAAAACGGTTCATATTATATTATTATGCAACGCATTATCATTGGTGGAAAACCAATGACAATGGAAAACCATCGACTAAAAATGAACCGGACCGGGCTTAGTAGGTATAACTAAGGTGGCCAGATGTTGAAGATGTTGTATTACAACAAATAAACCGTGTGAAAAAAACTTCATGTTGCAGTATTATTTGGAGAAAAATAAGAGCTACTTTTTCTCCGCAACGATTCAAATGTACAGTAACGTCACAAACAATAATACACGGTGACGTTTAAAAACAGCGCTTTAACACAAGCAGTTGTTTCTGTTGTACACGGTTTGCTGCGATACAATCTTGTATGTGAAAGTTTAATAAATAATAATTATAATAACTGCACCGAACAGCATTCCTTCGCCTTGATGATTTATCTGAAGCTTAGTTGCATTTGCTGAACGATGAATCGATTGTGGCGTTATTGTGCATAATCAGTCATGTAAAATTAAAGGATTTTTATAAACGCGTTGTCAATTTTTTTTGGATAGATAAAATAAAGTAGTGCTTTCATTTGCATCACTTTCCGTATAATACAGTGAATCTAATATTTTTGGTAGACAACATTTTGCATGACACACTCCACTCACACGCCATTCGTATATGAATCCTATGTTAGTGGAGAGTTTCTCTGCTTACTTTGCTTGTTATTTTGCCTATCAAAAAAATTAGATTCACTGTATATGTCCATATTTGGCAATAATCTTAACGACCTTTGAGCTATCTTCCAAATTTTATGCGGAATTGAGGGGACGAGAACAGCTTCCAAAAGAACGACATCTTGCCACCTTATGTATACTTTTAATACAGACTTTACTAGTGAGGTCGAATTGTTATTTATTACTAGGTAATTCGATTCTAATACTACGAATCATTAATTTATTAATTCTTCGAATTATTAGAAGCGAATTGCTAAAAGAAGACGCATGCGCAGAGAAGGACGCTTATACGATTTACCAAGCAATGTATCTGTAAAACAATTGCAGCCGTTTCCGCAGTACCCACCCGATCAGTGGGTCGGAGATCTTGACACAAGCGTACGAAAGGTGTTTTACTTGTTTTTATAGATATTTAAAACACGATATAAATACTATAGAGATGCATCGCTTAATTGACACTTTTTAGAAAGAAAAATACACTTTGATCATGACTTTAGTGTTTTAACACAAATTGAAACACAACAGTTCAATTTGACATTGTGTTTTTAAAGGCAATCACGAAGATTCCAACAAAGTAGTCAAAACTCAAAAGATTTCTTCATCATAAATATACATAAATTGTAAGATAGTACTATAGCTTTGTACACAAATTATATTCTGTTTTTGTTTTTGGAAAAATTAAAATTAATAGAATAATACCTATAAATTTACATAAAAAGAAGAAAGTGTTGTTTTTTGGTAAGATCGAAACTTCTTTTCTTTGAAATTTGGTAATCGCTTCAACGAAAATTCTAAACATTTTTTCTAAGTGTACAAAAACAAATTCCAACCTTCATTTCATAAAGATAATTTCGTTATTTTAAATGTAATGTCGTATTGCATTGAATATTATTTATGACTTATTGCATTCTGGTTTGTGGTTTATGATTTACTATGATGATTTTTCTATTATGATCAAATTTGATTCAAAACTACAATAAACAACAACCATATGCAATAAAAAATAATGAAGACGTTCTGATTGCCAGATAAAAACACAATTTGAAATTAAACTTTATTCTATGATTAAAATATATTCACTAGAACCAATCAAAACATATCTATCACTAAGAATCGATCACGAACTAGAATTCAAATATTGCCCCTGATAAGAATAGTCAACAAATTTTATGTGCGATTTTGAAATCAACTTATTTTCAATTCAGACATTTATAATAATTTCTATTAAAAAAAACTTAAGAGCTCTGCATCGCCAATTGAAAGAACAATTTTTGGAACAATTTTGTAAATAAAAAACATATTTTAAATTCTCACCTTCTTCTATCGTATATATAAACTATATATATTCAAAGTAAAGTTTTCCAAAAATATACAAGGTGATACATATGAATATTATTATCAAAATTACCTACCACAAATTCTTAGGCCTAGAGGAGTGAAAGAGGCCACAAATACCATTATATAACGAGTAATTTTTTCAAATTTCTTCCCCATCGAACATCTTCGGTCGAAATTTCCTGACTTATCACACGACACTACAAAATATTACTCTTTTTTAGTCTGTGCATACAGTATATTGGATTAAAATTTGGAAATACTTGAAGCAGAAGAATTTGTGGAGTCCCTTTCCTAGTTAGTCCCTGAACTCTATAATTTATCAATAAAATGATGACTATTTTTTCCATACTGGCAGACAAAATGAACGCAATATTCGAATTTTATGTAGTGAGAATTTATTTAGTATTTTACTATTAATCAATTTTAACGATTTTTTTTATTTTTTTTATTCTCGCTTTCAGCTTCCTCTGCCTATATCTAGATCAAGACTTGTTTATATTATCTCAATTAAATACTTCTAGGGGAACGATAGGCGACTTAACACATAGAATGCTTCTATAAGTTTCTGCTATGAACAGAACTTTTTATATAGTGAAAAATATACTGAAAAATGCACTTTTCGATATAAGTCACTAAAAATAGAAAAAACACAATCAAATCAAGTATGTGCACATTAAAATACAGATTTATTATTTATCTTTCATCAATCATTGGGAATATTATCGACTATAAAAATTAATTTAAGTTCATTTTGATAAAAAATCTCCGGTTATGCCAAAGTGACCAAAGGAAGCATAAGAATTTATTACAGTAAATGTGAAATCGATTTAAAAATGAATGACATTTTAGATAAAAGTTAAGGATAAATAGAAATTCGTCATAAAATCTCCGAAATTCGTCATAAAATATACAAAAATTGACATAAAATAACGAAAATCCTACCTAAAAACTTACGAAAATCAGAATAAAATAGAACGAAAAATATAATAAAATTGGACAAATATCGCCAGAAAATTTACAATTTATGTTAATAAATTCACTGAAAATCTTCATAAAATTTCGTATTTTCGTAATAAATAGTCCGAGGTTCGTCATTTCATTTGCGCACCGTTTTCGTTACCGTTTTTGAATAAAAATAAAGCATGGAACCGAAATTTTGGGAATAAACTGAAATTATGGTCTATGTTTGGTTGCAGTAACTTAAATCGCCGTGAATACTTGTGAATATTATTTTCTTATCAAAATAAATAATCTCACAAAGTTTAAAGAAATTTCAATCAATAATATAGGTTCCCCCATACAAAATTTTCGATTTTTGGCTCATAACCGAAAATTTTGTATGGGAGGTAATGCTAATTTGCATAAAAATTTCTTAAAATTTCATTTTTTGGTGGAAAAAACAGCTTGTGCAAAGTTTCACGTCATTAAGCTACCACAAAGGCATAACTCAGGACACAGGACTATTTATTACGAAAATACGAAATTTTATGAAGATTTTCAGAAAATTTATTACCATAAATTGTAAATTTTCTGACGATAGTTGTCCAATTTTATTATAATTTTCGTTCAATTTTATGACAATATTCGTTGAATTTTAATCTGATTTTCGTAAGTTTTTAGGTAGGATTCTCGTTATTTTATGTCAATTTTTGTAGATTTTATTAGAAAAGTTAATATATGTTTAAATACTGTGCGAACTAAAATAGTAATTGTGAAAAAAAGAAATTCTCGGAAAAAGTGAAGAGCTAAACAAGAGGCAGCTCGCTTCGTTCGCTAAGAAGGTTTCTCATTTATGTTTTGTCAACGTTTTTTAGTTTTGTTTCTATTTATTTAACGCTACGACATCGAAATATTGTTTAACAAATTCCGAAATAAACAAATAATCAATATTTCATTTAAACTACTCTGTGACACGAACTTTTCTGCCTGTTTATTGGCTTATATCGGTTTAATATCTGAAAATATCGATCGTTTATTGGTCGTCAAGGACCATCATGTTCTGACACGATAACCATATTAAATGATGTTACCTGTATTGCACGGACCATGATGTTCGACCTTAATAACCGTTGTACATCGTGTTTATTAAAATAAAAAGCCATATTATAATCTACCACAATAGCTATTCCATTCGAACCAGGAGAAAAACCTCATTTCGAAATTATCACTTCCCCCTAATTTTGATAGAAATACCATGATGTACTTTTCCAATCTTGTCCAAAATACATCAACATTCACTATTAAAATTTCATTGAAATCGGCCAGTACGAAATGGTTACTGAAAAAAAATCCAATAGCTCCAAACTTCATGTAGCGCTAAAAAAGTGTCTTCACTTTTCCAGAAAAAACCCCTAACAAGTTGAAAGATTTTCAAAACTTCGATATAATATTCCGAATATCAGGTGATATAAAATTTATTATGGCTCAAAAATGAATGAAATATTACTATTCCTCTATAATTTTTGTTGATCAGAAAAATAATACACAAAAAATCTTAATTTTTTAAATTACGCATTCTGGAGTTTTGAATTCTAATGAAAACAATACAATGAAGTGTCCAAAAATCCACCAGAAAAAGTCAACCAAAGACTCTTGATGAGTCACAACATATCATAAAACAAGGGAGATCAATGATCTTTAATACATTTTTCAGAAACATCCGTAATCTTGGCGTTGATAAACACTGAAGCTTCAATGTCTACGGTACAAAGAAATATAAAATGTGCTTTCATAGTTCTGTAACACTCATAATAATTGAAAAACGCTAAAATGTCACATGAATTGTCTAATTGGAAGTGCTTGAAAAAAATTTTTTTGGGAAAAAAAGCCAAAATGGATCTTTTCCAGTTCAAATAGCTATTTGATAATATATCTTCAAGTTGAAGAAGACACAGTTTAAACTTTTGATAAAAAAGCATGCATACTGAAGCATGCATCCAATAAAGAAGGAATAGAATAGGAAGTTTAAATTATTTATTTTGAAATTTGTACGGGCTTGTATAGTTGACCCCCAATTGAAAAATGTAAATATTTCATTGTCAGACACAAATAAGTAATCTCATCAAATTTATATAAAATGTATTTGTTCAAATACTGCATCTATCTTAAAAAGCACCATAGAGACACAGTCTTTTCTCATTATCAAAAAAATAGGAAGGTAAGTTGTTGGTATAAATTGAGATTAAATGATTACATGTCTCAAAAATTATACTAATAAGAAATACAAATATAAGTAAAATCGACGAAGGATTTTGGTATACTTGTTTCGTCTGATAGCGCGACTAATTTTTGCATGCACAAATTTTTTGCACCACTTTCCTTTTATTCACCAACTTTCTCGCAGCTTTACTGGCATATGTATGAACAATTTGATTTTTTATGACAAAGGAACAATTTGTAATGCAAATTCACCCATTACCAGGCACAAATTCACGGTCAAATTTGGATACGGATTTGTATGTAGTTTCAGTTATTTTTACGGTTGCCAGAACGTAAAATTCAGGTGTGAATACATTGAAAAGAAGAACGACAATGATTAGTATCAATTGAATTGTAAATAGAATATCTATTTTCTAATTAAAAACTCCTCCGTACTACCGTTATACCGTTCTTATGAACGCACAACAAGGCCACAAGATTTGTGTAACACAAATGGTGTCAAGCCTAGCTACGCTAACTAATCGTTATAATATTTGTTTTATCTAATAATTTATTTCGCCCATATTCTGATAATTGCCATTGCAAACTCTACGCTTAGTTTCCTTCCGTCCCTTTTGCAAAGCACGTTTGCTAACCGTTGCCACAATTATATCTGGTAGACTAGCGACTGAGTCCGGAAGTCCAGCAATCGGTTTCGCTTTGCAACCGTAGCACACTTTGAATCGATGCGGTTTTGTGTTCGCTGGAAATCGTTCTTGGCAATTCGCGTATGTTTGTGATGTTCCCCATTCATCTTCCATTTTCACCACTGAATGGCCAAGTTTCTTGACGCTCACCAAAAATTTCCGCGATGCTGGACATCTTTTCCGTCTCTTCAAACCAAATGGCCGATTGGGTGGCGTCTCCGATGCACCAAAGATAATCATTGACGGCAGGTTGTTGGTCACTGTCACGACGATGTTATCATTTACTTGGTTCGACTTCATGTAATGATCAAAATCCAGTCGTGAATATTTGCGTGTAGCATATGCTGACATTCCTTTTCGTAGCATTTTGATGCGATACTCAATGTACCATTGCCATGTTGAATTACGCGGTGATGGTGGACCGAATGGGTATGTCTTCAGATGATCCTTTTCTTCAATATCAAACCATCCAGCCAATTTTTTTGTCTCTTTTTCTCTTCGTTTCTGCCGAGTTTCCCAGTAGAATCGCGTGTTTGGTATTGTGATGTTTTCCTTAAAAATTCAAAATCATTAAAACAATTAGTTTCGATTCAAACAAATTTCAAGTTAGATTTCAAAATATCTCACCTCAACGGCCGGTTCATCAGGTGTTTTCCGGATGTTGCGACGCGTTATAGCAAACCACGTTTTTTCATTCGGATCGATGCCAATAACGTATTTCTTGCCTACAAGATTGTACGCCTGTAAATGCATATTTTCGTTGCACGCCTGCTCTAGTTTGATGTACAGTGCCGATACGGAAACACTATTGGTCACGATTTGATGATGGAATTGTTTGGATCGTTTGCCTAATTGCTTGATTTTATCGACGTCGAACAACAATTTCCATAGTCCATCTCGATCATGATCTCTGTAGTATTCTTCGGAGTTTTTATTTAGCCGGTTGGTGTACGGATTGCGGAATTTGGGAACCAATTTTAGCACGCTTGCTAATCGTCTATATACGTCTCTTATATCCAATCGCACGCTCTTCAAATGATAATCGCATAACGGTACAAGAGCAAAACTGTTTATTTTTCGGTGGGCGATTGTTTGTTGGCTGTTGAAAGTTAGGATTGTCATGGAATATTTCATGAATGGTATACAATTGTGCGGCATCACTCTGACAAGCTGCTAATTGACGTTGCATTTTTCCGAACAACCACAACGATTCAAACCAATGATCCTTTACTACAAAAAATTTCATGCATTTTTGGCGTCGCCATCAAATTGCAACCAGATCATCCAATAAAATGTTGGGCTTTTCTACTCTTTCCACATTACCATTTGTCAATTCGTTGGATCGATGTACTAACATTTTTGCATTTCTGATGTCGATGCCATCAAATCTCGGTCCATTGATGTTGTGATTGCGACCAGTATCGCATTTCAAAGAATGACTCAAGTCGAACTTCGCACCAAGTGGTGAGAGCAGTTTTCGTATTTGCGATGTGCTGTTTGACAAAATAACGAAAACCATTCTCCAACTTTTCCTTGCTTGGCCATTCGAACTGTTCATCACTGAAGTTTTCAACCATGAACCCGAACTCTGGCGGTATGGGATTTCAGCTATTATTATTGTAAACATTTTTGGCCAATACCGCATTGAAGCAATCGAAGAAGAACTGTCGACGATCCCATCGCAAAAAGAACTGACGATCTTCATTATCGAGCGCTTCATCCATCTTGAATAAAATCAAAAGTGAGGCCAATGAGGCAACTTCCGTCATTTGAAGACTGCACTCAAACACTTCTGGTCGAAGTATTGTTTGCAAGCCACATTTTATTGGAATTTTCTTCTTCTCTTTCGTCATCGTATACCGGCGAATCGTTGTTATCTCTTTTTCTTTTCATTCTTGAAGAACTGATACAAATAAATGAAAATAAAAAATGGACACAAATTTAGAAAAAAATGCACCAAATGTAGCATAGATCACAAACACAATAAGATATAAACACTTCTATCACAAATCAAATGAAACAGTAACGAAGAACGCATCATAAATATCACGTCTTACCTCAACAAAGTGACTCTGTGTTCTAAATCGAATGGTGAAATTTATTTCCAATGTGACATCAAATATTTTCCCGATCGAAATGTTGTTGGAATATTCACAGCAAATTTTATCAACACTATGTATGTTATTTCGAAATTAAAACAAAAATGAACACAAAACCAACTGTGAATATATCCATTCCACATCGAATACACAAAATCGTTGAAATTAAAAAGACAATAAAATCAATTGATCGCCCGAACCACGCTACAAACACTCACTTAAAATTCTCAAGAAATCCTCTTAAAAACAAAACAAAATTTTATTGTAAACAAAATCGGTTGGTGCGATAGTTGTTTCAAAGTGATGGAAGTTGTTTATACTAACAATACTGTCACACGATGCGAGCACATTTTTAATACATATAAATCGGTAATGTGCGAGCTACATTTTACAGGAGGGGGTGATTTTTCAAAAACAAAAAATTCTCTAGCAAATCAGACAAATTTCCGTTTTTTTTTTTTTTTTTTGGAAGTCACTTTTTGAGGCGAAAATCCCTAGCAAATCGAGAGAATTTTCTCCGCGAAAAACCCTAGCAAATCGGAAAAAAATCTCTCGAAACCAAAAACCCTAGCAAATTGAAAGAATTCTCCTCAAAAAAAAAAGGTCTTCACTTTTTTCGTGAAAAATCCTAGCAAATTCGAATAATTTTCGCGAAAAAATTTTTCTCATTCAAATCACAGTCAGTTACATTTCAAAAATTCAAAATAATAATTCCACAAATAAATTTTATTTAAATTTCCATTTAAATAAAAATTAAATTCAATAAATGTTTATACGTCAATAGTTCTTCTGCAGAGTTTTAAATTAAATTATGCCAATCTCTTTCCAAATAAATTGTTTATTTTTTTATTTGAGCGTAAGATTTAGATTTTCAATTTAAAACTTTATGTATTGGGTTGTGTTCACATTATGTTGTCAAACGAAATATTATTGGAAGTGAAAGAAACAAGTGAATCTAATCCATTGGAATTCGTAATTTTAATTGGAAACCATGCACATAATCTCCGTTCCATTTGACACAAAAATGACCACCAGAATGGGCCACGTTACATTTTTCAACGTTAGAATGTACTAAAAACATTACAAATTTGTTTACTGGCATATTTTCATGTATCTATATATAAGACACACCCATTCCATTTTTGTATATAAATATTTTGCAATTTGTAAATTTAGTTTTTTTTTTTTTGAGTTTGAAGTTCAAATTTCAAGGATGTATAAAAAGAGACACAATTTATCTAAATTGATTGTGATGTAAATAAGTGTTCTGACTTTTATTATTTTCACATGCATTTATACTTACTTTCATTAATTATTTTCGAATTGTGTTTTGTAAAGTGTGCACAAGGACGTGCAGCATGGACGCAGGAACGCGGTCGTGTTGACATTTCTGAAAATCCAGCTTCTTGTCATCGACGCTGGGTAAAACGTAATCGCGTAAGTAGGCCGCATACGAGATTTAATAAAACATTGTTCATCAGTTATAAAACTGTTGTATATCATTTTATGGAAATGGATCTTTAATTTAATGGGATTAATATTTTACCATTATAACTTTTGATCGATTATTTCAGATACACGATTCGTCACTGGGTGGTTCCTCAGATGATGATGACTTTTTGGGGGCGCTAAGAGGGCCCAGTTCATTTGCAAATGCTTTTCTTTATGTGGGCCTGGGAACAGTTGCACTTGGTTTAGTTATTGTTTTTGTTGGTACCGGTGAAAAAGGTATGTTTACGTTTTAAAAATTAATTTTTTTTTTAATTTTATATTTATACTTTTTTTAATAGGTTTCAAAACTGTTGAACTAAGATTAATTGGGCCGTCGTTAATTGGTAAGATACAATGTGTAGAATTAACATCAAAAGTATGAACACTACATTATTTTACTCAGGTATTGGACTACTATGTTGTATCCTTCGAATCTTCTTCTGCATATGTCCATCAAACTGTATATCGTCCAATCGACGGAAAATAAAGCAGAAAAATGGAAAAATAGATGTTGATCATACAACGTCATTGCTTTGTTCTGATAATAAGCGTGTGTTAATAGCACAATCGACACAGGTATGATTAACTCTTAATTTTAATTTGATAAATATACTATACATTATTTTATTTTTAGACAAAATATCCACAAGAAGCTTTAAATTTCATGAAGACACATCCCAATAGCAAAATGAACGAGGGTATGAAGGTTTTTTTTCCATTAACCTTTTTTATAAAATATTCGTTCACTTATTGTAATCTGCATTAGATTAAGATCATATTTGAATTAACTCAATTAATTTTTACTATTTTTTCTAATCTTATATGATTCTCCCATAGGAATGGAGACGCTACGGCAAATTGCAACCACTTCATTATTTTTACAAAGTGAAAAAAACAACTTTTCATCAGGTATTCTAAAATGATACCAGATTATTGCATGGTTTTACATTTATTTTTTATTTACTCTGTTTATAGCAAATATAGCACCGAGCCTCGAAAAAAAAGTAGATGATTTGGAAGTTGTAAGCGTTAGCGATGAAGAAGATATTGGAACGTTAGTAAACATAAAAAATGGCTTTGAAAAGAATACTTCAAAAATCAGAGAACACACAGCATGCTCTATACTAGATACAGCAATAAAAACACCAGACACATCATTTATACTAGAACCAGTGCGAGAGGAGCAGCTCAAACCGAATAAGTTATCCAGATTTCGAGCACCTTTGAATCAACAAAAATGCATTAAAGATTCTGTTTGTAGCAAAAATATGTTGGACGTACCACCAATGAATTTGATTGAATGTGAAGAACGTGAATTAAATTATACAAGCACAAACTTTTCATTTATTTCATCACGTGATGAAATTCAAGATGAGGGGGGACATTTGTTACCGTTGAATAGAATGGATGCAGTAAAATCTACTGTAGATTCAAAACCATCTACGGTACAATCTGCAATCACTTCTTTTTCGAACAATGTCGGTAATTTTGAGCCAGAGCTTGTTCTTAGCCCAGCAAAGTTAGGCCAATAGTTCAAATACGAAGAATTGTTTTCCGAAAAGTTGTTTTTTTTTTTTATTTCAAATTTGTATGCTGAAAAAAACAGAAGAAACGTTGATGCTGAAAAGCTTATGGACAATACTTAAATTATTGATTCAAGGTACAAAATTATAAAATAGACCTTTACGCCAGGGGTTAGATACTGTAAATCATAATCTGTGTAATCTTAGATTACTTTAGAGTCGTCGAGAATTGTTAATTTTATAATGAAGTCGAAATTTCAATGATTTCCGCCATCTTGAATTCGTGGAATCGCAGGAATCTTCGGTCTAAAAACCGAATAGTTTGTTCACCTTGTGTCTAGCCCCTAGCACCAAAGACAAAGTTTTTCTTTACTTTTCAAAATGCCAACTCTCTCCTTCTATTAAAAAACAAGTTAATTGCGAAGATTAAATTGTGTTCCACTTTGTTTTCCTACTATACAATATATATTCTCTAACGTTCTTTTGAATTTTTATATTTATTTATAGATATATTTCGTTTTATTTTTCACTTATTTTTCGTTTTATCAATGCTGAAAATAGTTTTCACTTGACAATCATAAGAGATCAGCAATTATGGTTGAATAACAGATGAATTATGAAAAGTTTATACTTCTAAAAGAATGAAATTTTCTTTTTCGTTCATATGTTTATAATTTTTCTGACAGTTTGAATTCTCATTTACCTTAAGAAAAACAACTTAAAATACGAAATCAAATGGTGATCGACATACATTCTTATTTGAGCGAATGCAATTAAAAACTGACAAATATTTAACTATAAAAACAATGATCGCTTTATACATGTATGTAGAAATAAAAGAGAATGTTATTAAAATCAAATGTTTTTGTTTACGGAAAAATGAACGAAAGAGCTTCATTTGAGAAAATAAAAAAATCTCGACATTTACCCTAAAAAATGATGAAACATAAGCTTTAAGGGTAAGTTTTTGTTAAGAAAAAAATGTTGCCAAATGTTCTAATTCACACAAATTATGTAAATTACTGTCCAGTTTTCATGAGAGATTCGAAAATGTCGAAAATGAATATTTTTAGGATTTCATGATCAAACCTGCAAAAATAGAATTAATTAAAAAAAAAAAAAGTAGATCATTTTTTTTTCATTGAGTTTATTTTACTAATTTAGTATTAATAATAATTTCTTCTATGCAATTTTTCGAATCGGTATAGTGAAAAAGATCCATTATACTTAGTTATTTTTCAACAATATAATATTGCAAAGATATATAATATAATGGTTTTTCGTTCACTTTTGTAGAGTAGATAGTATATTTTTTTTTGATATTCACTGGATTGCCACTAGTAATATTTGGGAGAACAACTAGAATTAATCCATTTCCTATCAAATGTTTTTTTTTTCGTGAAAAGTAATTCGTTTTTTTAGAAGTGTTGCATCGACATCGTGTAAGCTTCGAAATACATATTTGCTATTGCTATGTCGTTCGTTTTGATTCGGTAATTCGTTTAAAAAATTATTGATTTATTTACTTATTTCGTATTTTAAATTGGTGGAGGTTCCTGGTGTCGTAGCATCGGTTCTAGACTGTATGCAAAATTGTTGCTGAAAATGCAGGAATAATCATCACCGTGGGGCACAAGGGAAGCAACACCCAAAAGGAGTAGCATTAAAGCTTGTATTGGAAGTGAAGCACGCAGAACTCGACCTAAGAATCGATAACCTCTGGAAAGAGTTGTTGTATTGATCTCGTCTGATCTTCCATCGGCACTGTAAAACGCAATTTAAAATAAAGTTATCAAATTGACATAAAATCTGTGAAATACAAAGTGAATAATAAAATTGTGCTAATAGATTAAATACCCCATAAAACACAGCATTTATATATAATATATACTTATATATGGAATATACTTTAAAGTTTTCCAGTTACAATAGCATACTTAATAATCTTTGTGAATTAAGAACTCAATGTGAATAAGAAAGATCTTAGCTTTTACATAGCAGACAAATTGTCATAATTGATTATGCTATTGGAATTAGAGAAGTTTGTGTTACTTTTAAAAAAATAAAAAATATCATACTTTGCATTAATATGTGTGGAATGTGCGGAGGCCATTTGTGACGGAGATTGGTAGGTATCCAACAGCTGTTTTGCAAAATAAATAAAAAAGAAA
Organism: Contarinia nasturtii; assembly: GCF_009176525.2. Lineage (NCBI taxonomy): Eukaryota > Metazoa > Arthropoda > Insecta > Diptera > Cecidomyiidae > Contarinia > Contarinia nasturtii. The sequence goes on from NW_022198836.1 coordinate 511,951, forward strand.
AATAACATAATCTAAAAAAGTTCAAAATTTGCCAAATTTCAACTAAGCGATCCATTAAAAAACAAAACTACTGGCTTCTGGTAGTAAAATTGAATTTAAAACTTACTATATCTAATAACTAAGTAATTATTTGAAGTAAATTTAAAAAAAAATGTGAAGTTAATTGTTTATACCTCTTGTGAAAGTATATGGAGTGGTGTTGTTCCAGTGGAAGTGCTTGTTAAGGTGATGCCCAGCTGACTTGAGTCATATCCGAGTACGGCTCCCAATTTTACAATATAGACTCCGGTTAATCGTCGTAAAGATTGTAAACGCAAACGAAGATCTGTCAATCTAGTGAAATTGGATTGAAAATTATTGTTAATAATGATAAACTTATCATTTTTTCTCTTATTATATGCATAGTACACTCGAATGTTAAACTAGGCATAAAATCCAATAAAATAAGTTTTTTTTTCTCCAAAAATTATTTGAAAAAGGGCAAAAAGAAAAGAAATTGCCTAACCTATTGTACACAAATGTTTGTGACTCATCAGACTTGAGAATTTGGTCGGCAGCTTCTTGAAGACCGATTACTCGTGGCTCACACCTCTCAAGTTCGTTACGTAGTTCGCGGAATTTGGAAAATTTTGCTTCCAAAATACTTCGATTAACAGTCAAATCAACCGGTTCAGATGCATGAATGGTACTTTCAGTGTGTTGCAACCATTCGCACAATTCATCGATGATTTGATGAAATTGGGAATTGCTCATCAACGATGATTGTAATAATGCTTGCCATTTCGCTGTTTGCTTACAAATATTTTCCCAACGATCATTATCACTTTGTAATCGTTCACGCAACTGCTTTGCTCTTTCGGTATCGAGGGTGTGCGTAAAGAGATGTGAACCAACAACATTTAGTGACTTAACTATCGATTTATGGCTTTCTAAGTCGAGCAAAAATTCACGATGATCAGTGATAACATCTTCTAAAGCTTCGATATTTTTGGGAGGAGTTGTTTGTAATTTTTGAGTTCCTTCAGCAAACTGAAAAACATATTATTATATTGTTGTTTTAATAAGTAGTTTTGACACTGTAAAAATATCAATTCTATATCATGGAATTCCTATTTACGAGAATCCCCTGCGCAAAAAGTTAATGACATTACCTGGAGCCATTGTTCAAGACGCCATAAATCATTATCAATTTGACTCCAGTTACGTTCCGAGCATAAGGGACAAGTCAAACGTCCACTTTCGCTGAAATAACAAGTTGAATAATATTTATTTAGAACTTAGTTTGAAAAACACAAAAAAAAATCAGCACAATCAAAATAATTTTTTTAAAAATGAAAATCTCCCTCATGGTGAGGTGTTAGTATTATAGGGAAAAAAAGATTATAGGGTAGAAATGTATACTTACTGTGGGCAATTAAAAATGTAAGAGGCAGTAAATGACCTGTTTATCCATGTATTGAAGCGCATGAGAGATATGATTCAATTAATATTGATTATTAGAAAGCAGAAAAATCAAACCATTAAAGTTTAAGTAGAACAGAAGAAAGCAATAAGATATTTGAAAAAAGATCAACACTACAATCCAAAGACCAATAACTATAGAACTATTTTTTTAAAAAAAACGGCAACTAGAATAAAATACACAAATACCTGTTTTCAAGTTGTCGCTCTTTTGATTTCCATGTTATTAGTAGTGCATCATATCTGGCTGCTATATTGGCTACTTCTTCTACCGAAGCCTCTTCATCAGTACAAAAACATTCAGTAATCAGAATATTACTTAAATGTTGTAATAGTTCTACTGATGATTGACTGTTTGAGCACAATTTCTGAACAACCTGTGAGCCTGGTTTTCTCTTTGAATTGTTAATTTCCTTTTCTAATGCATCCAAATTGTCATTACACTCTTTAAGTGCAGCATGAAGCTCGTGTATATATGCATCTTTCGGTGTAATTGATGTAGTCCGATTCAATGACCGAGAAAGAGTGTTGACTTGTACTGCACTTGTGTTCGTTTCTTTTTGTGCAAATTGTTTATTTTGAGTAATTGTGGTTGCCAATTTGGTTTTTATAACTGAAATTCTAGTTATTACATCTTTCCAAAGTAATTGATATTCGTCAATCATACACTGAATGTCATCTACATCACTTTGATTAGATTTACGCATAATTATCAAACCTAATTCATCTGCTGATGCTAAATCATTTTCACATAGTTTCAATTCATGTTCTAATATTCGAATTGATTGAAGTTTCTCTTCTGGGTCCATTTTTATGAGATGTTCAGTTTTTGTTAATTCTGCATCGATTCGAGTTAGTGCCACAACTGACTTTCCATGTAAATTACGGAACTGTTGGTGCTCTTTTGTATCTTCATTTAATCTACCTATTATATCGAGAGTTCGTGGTACCAATCTATCATAACGGCTTAACAATTCTTTACATGGATTTACTAACTCTTGAATATTTAATGGGTCGATGCCATTTGATTTGACTAATTTCGAATATGAATGAGACAAGCATTCAAACTGTGGTTGCTGGTATTCAATTTCTTTAATTTGTTTCTCGAGTACTACTATACGCTGATTTATTTGATCTTTTGTAAGTTTATCAATGTCTCTCTCTAGTTCATTCAATTCATTTTCTTGATTGCTGGTCCATGAATTTAACTCATTTGTTAATGATAAAGAATCCACAATTAATGACCAAATTGTATGAATTCGTTGCTTTCGTTCAACTGATGCATTGCAAATATGTTTCCATTTATGATCTATTGATTCAATTGCTATTTGAAGTGCATTTGTATCGACATGTGATTTCCACGTCTCCACATCAGTTAACATCATTTCACACAAATTAAGAACATCACCAATATTGGCGCTCTCCTGTTCAATCGATCGCTGAAGGTCTTCATGTTCACGAATCATTTTTTCAAATGAAATATTTTCTGAAGACTCAAAACTAATTGGTTTGTTCAATTTTATATCGAAATTATGCAACTTTGTTCGAAGAGATGCAATTTTTTCTTCCATACGAATAATTGTGCTCTTGAGCTCTTGTATTTTATTTGATCTCATTTTTGATAAGGCTTTTAATTGTTCCCACCGATCAACAATTACATCAAGTTTTTTCTTGATATCGACACGATGATATTTGTCATTATCATTAGGCGTTGCATAGAATGTTAATAACTCGCGGCCTGTTATAAGCAGCCAATCCTTTTCTCGCTCACGTAATGCTAATTCAGATTGCAAATCTTTTTCAAGCCGGCGTAAGAGATCTTCGGAATCGTACAATACGCAACAAGATTCATTGTCGTGTACATTCATACGATGTCCAATGTCATCCATCCACTGTATAAATCGTTCATATTTTCTAAAGAATGTTTCGGATATCGTCAAACGTTCATCAATATTTGCAATCAAATGTGTTAGTTGTTGCTCAAGGTCAGCCTGCTGTTGCCATAGTCCATGTGTTGTACGTCGAATGATTTTTATGTTGCTTGGATATAAACATTCTTTGAGTTCCTCCTGAATAACAGTGATGGCTTCTAATTCCGGTGTTAAGTTATTGATTATGACCTTTTGATCACGCAATTGACTTAGTGTGTTCTCGATTTGAGCTACATTTTGCGGTGTGGCTCTTGAATCAGTGCAAATTATATGTTGTGTTTGTTGAAATTGTGATTGTAACACATTAACCCTTTGATTGTATGTGGTAGCCAAAGATTGTATTCTATGTAGAAAATCTCTCCATGTTTCTAGTGAAGCTTTTAAATTTTCGATGCGCTGCATAATGGCACCAACCTCCATTCGCATTGATGTTATCATTGCACTGTCATGAATAATTAATTGAACTTGTTGTGATTTTAAATCGTTACAATTGCTCTGCGCATGTTCCATTTGTTCCAAAATATTTTGTATAACTCGTAAAATGTGAGGTATTCGTTGAGGATGAATATATCTAAGATGCAAACGGGATTTTTCTCGCTCTTTCTCCTTGAGCCAAATCAAAAGATTACTTTGATCATTTTTATATTTATTCCATAGCTTAAGTCTTAGATCGATTTCAGAATGTCGATCAATAATGCGTAACAGGGTTTCACTGTGTAATTTTAATAGCTGTTGAAATTTCTCAGTCAAATTTGAATCAATATCGACACTATCTTTGGTTCTGGTGGATAAAATTGCTTGTTGACTGGTCAAACAATTTTGATGAATTTCGCACAAATTTCGATATTCATTTAGACATACATAATTTTCAGGAAGTACTTCGGAGAGAAATAGCTGGACATGTAACAAATAATCATGCCACAAGTTTAATGCGGATGCTCGATTTTCACTTTGCACTAATCGCGTTGATAAACGATGATATTGCTGGAACGTGTCACGGAATATTTGTTGCCACAGTTCTAATACTTCAATAATTGATGATTCTGTTTCTGATGTACTGTCAATCACACGATTTCTTAATTCATTCAGTTCCCCTTCCGTACGGCCTAATGCCAATAGCTGCGAACGGAGTGTAATTAAACGTTCTTCAAATTCACACTCCTCAGGTTGGTCAATTGCCTGGGCAAATTAAAAAAAATTAAATGATTAAGTTAAAAAATCACGTGTTATCACATAAATTTGGTTGAAATCAAAACTTACAGCTTTCATATCGTTCAAATTTCCTTTAACGTCTTTAATGTTCTGGTTGCACTCGCTTTCGTTGTTACTTCGTGCATCGGCAATATCAGCCAATAGTGAAATAGATTGTCGTACACTTTCTAGACGGTTACCCAATTCATCAACTTCATCTTGTAGGAGGTCGGATGTACTCAGTTCCATTTCAGTTGCTATTTCAAAAGCCATTTTACGTAGATTCTCTACTTGCTCAGTGTGTTTTAATAAGTCTCTCTTGCATGCCTATTAAAAATAATGAAAATTTTCAGTTTACTTTGCATTATTTCATTCACAAACATTGTGTTAAATATACATATATTCACAATACAACACAACAAACAAAATAAACAAACTTATGTCACACCAAAGCAACCATTTTTTGTCACTTAATTTTTTTGTCACATTTAGCGTTTGCATACCATACATAATAAAGGGAACAACAAAACAAACAACTATGTTTTTTTTATAGATAACTTGCTTTTAACCTTATACTAACGTTTACCGAAAACACGCTGTTTGTTAAGTGTGTAAATTTATGAATCTCAAAAATTACCTCAATAATACTTGTGTCTAGTGGTTTGATCACGTTAATAGTACCCATTCGATCGGCAGCCCAATTTTTAATAACATCACTGCTGTTTCTATATCTTTTCCATAAATCAAGAGCTCGTTCGTACTTATTTCGTAAATTTCGTATGTTATCGTTTGTATTTTTCCATTCACTTTCAGCTTGATGGACAGATTCATTGATTTTGTGTATAATATCTGGACTACACGTTTCAATTAATGGTTTTGCTGAAACGTGCAACTCTTCCAATTGCTTTTCATTCACATTATCTGTCAATGCCTGTAAAAATTTGAATAATTATAATCAAATTAAATATGCAAGTACTTAAATCTAATCACAAAAATTGCTGATTTCAGCCGAATGCGTACGTGTAAAACAAATTTCACATGAACACTAAATCCCTATGTTCTATTTTACTTTGCTTTTATTTTTAAATTCTTGTGCGTTTTTATTTCATTTCTCTCTTAGCGCCAAGCAAATGTGTATTGATTCGATATTTCAAAAACTTTTTTTATTTATTTATTTCACATGAGTAGAAAGTTTGTTTCTTGACTGTGGCCTGTATTTTTGTGAACATGAATGGAGTGTACTCTATTATCAACATTGGCTCAGTCGATTATCACATATACTGTTATCTCGCTCTCATTCCATAACTACGAATAGTGTATTACACAAGGTGAAATCGTAGTGTGCGTCTATGTTTCGCGGTAGCTCAGCGTATCAACGGGCTAAATAGCAACTGATATCATTTGTAAGGATTTTTTTTCCTAATGAGCATATTTGAAATCTCTTTCACACAATTTGTTTCGTTTGACCTACTTTTTTTTATAGACGATTTACTTGAATAGAATAGTGTAATGAATTTGTTGTTAGCTTTTAAAACAACATCATATTTAGAAACGCTTTACAAAAAATAAATATATAATGAAGTTTTTAAAAAAGCAGATGAAAATATAAACGAGAATCTAAAAATTAAAAGTTCATACCTCTAATCGCTCAGTTGTTCTTTTCAATCGATCATAATCCATTTGGCCATTTAATTTCAACAGATCAATCATGAATTCGTTTTCATTGTTTGTTTGTTGCACAATTTCCAATTGTCGTTCGAACCTTCGCCATAATGCAAGGCGGTTTTTCAGCAAATTCAAAATGTGTGTACAGCGTGACTCTTGTTTGTCATGTTTGTCTTGTAACTGTGATAGATTGCGTTCCAATTTAATTGGTGATATAGAAACTTTAAGTCGCATGGGTAATGTGTGTAGCATTTGTCGCAATCGCATATTTTCCTGCCACTGAATTTCCAATTCGCTTATTAAATGTTCTGCATCATTAATTGCTAATTCAAGTTTTGCTTGGTCCAATTTTTCGCTTGATTCACAAGAATCTAAGACAACATCATTGTTTTGCTGTAATTGATGTAACTTTTTGATTCCATTTTGTAGAGCCATCAATAATTCCTTCAGATTTTGTGCATCTTCAATTTCTTTAGTGACAGGTGTACTGATGCTGTGAGCCAAGGCAAAAATTTCTCCAATCTGCTCAGGATCATACGAAGGTAATAAACTCAAGCGTCCCAATTCATTGAATGCTATATTTAATCGATTATTCAAAACTTGCATCCGTTCGATGTATATATTCAGTTCATCTTCGTTCTTAATCACTCCTTTTACAGATGTTGCAAGTAATTGCACTTCATTTAATTCTCGCCTCAAAATATCCAACTTTTCATCCATTGGAATATTTTCATCAAATAAAGTACTGACGATTATATTTTGAATTTTTTCAATTTTATTGGTTATATTTGCCCAACGTTCTTCCAACTGTTGATGAAATTGTCTTTGCAATAATTCATCACGAATTGGAAGTATTTCAATGGATTTTTCCAATGAATTTTCAATTTGTTTTCGAATTTTATTATTTACCTGTGAATTATAAAGTATAATAAAAGATTTAAGTTTTTGATAAAAAATATAATATATTTCACTTACTTCATAATGCACACGAATTTCCCAAAAGTGTCTAGTGTTTTCGCTAGATTGTAATCGCAAATCAGATGGAATTTCAATTTGAGCTAACTCTCGTTCAGTTCTAAGCATCCATTGTTCAAGTCGATCTGTCAAAGTTTCGTATGTTGTCCAAGATTCACGGAACATCGATAGACGTTTTAGATATATTGAGAGAACTTCTCTGAGTTTCAAAAGTCCAGCTAAACAATCGTTTGCTTCTTCTTGAAGTTTGGGGGCACTAATTGAATCTTGTAGTTGAGTGGAAAGGTTGGTTAAATGTACAATTCGTGCATGATGTTGATTGATATCAGTGGAAATTGATCTATACATTGTAATATAACGTTCATGATCAACAGTTGAAACCTCTGATAAGTCTGGAACACGTTGTTGTGCCACTTGTAGCCACTGTTTTTCATCGGCCAAGCTTTTTTCTAATACTGTCCATCGTGAAGCCGCCAAAGAAATCCGTTGTGCTCGTTCAGACGCCTTTTCCAATATTTGTGCGGCTTTATCTGTTAATGACATGTGCAATGCTTCATGCTTTTTTCGAGATTCACTATCGATATTTTGTCCCAAGGATTGTAAAATCATTCGGCAATGGCTCAAATTAACAAAGCATTTACGATGTTTTTGCATTTCTTGTTGTAACTCGTCGAAACTACTTGCACTAATTGGTTGATCAACAAGCGATTCCGTGAGTACGATTATTTGTGCGAATTGGTTGAGAGTTTGTACATATTCTTCGGATAAATCTTGTAATTGTAATAATCGATTTTTTTCGAGTATTATGGCATTTTCAAAATTCCTTGCATTTTCGTAAAGTGAATAGATATCGATTGGCAACGAAACATTTGGAAAATCACGTATTATTTCACGCGCATTTTGCATTGCACATGAAATTTCATCCATATGCGATGCAAGCAAAAGATCTAGATTATCTAAATTCTCTAAACGTTTGCTTATTACAGTATCATCATCTTCAGTTGCTTGTATAGATTCGAATCGATTTTGTGATTCAGAAATTTTTGTTTGGATCGATTCAACGAGCTCAATAAATTCTTTCAGTCGATTCAAATCGTTGTAAACCTCATTACTGCTCTCTTTTGTTATATTTGACACAGCATTCACTTGTTGCTTTAGATTTTTCAAGCAGTTCTGCATCTGAACTCGTTCGTTTGGATCATTTATTTTTACAGTTTTATCAAGATGTTTGGAAAGATTTTTAATGGTTGCTGAAATGTGATCTAATTCACTTAGCAGTTTGCAATGCTCTTGAACTTTTTGTTCAGTTGGTCCCTCACTTGAATTTTGACGGTTTAAATATACTCGATGCTCAATCTTTTCTAGCCATATTGATATCTCCTCAATTATGTGAATTATAGTTTCGCGAATTTCCACAGTACCTTCCGCATTTTTTGCATTTTGTATTTTAGACATGTTATTTTCTATCAACTGTGTATGTTGTCTTATTGACTCTGGTGTTACAACTGATGTTAACATTGTGCCCAAGTGCACATTTTGAACATTTAGTGTGTTTTTTATGCGTTCAGCAATAACTTGATTTGTATGTAGCAAAAGCTTTTCTTGTGAATGTTCAGAAATGGTTACTTCATCATTTGTAGGTTTTGGCGCTTGTATTTCCAAAGTTCTGCCTTGAGATTCATTTAAGTGAATATCTGAAATTCGTTAAAATACAATCTTATTGTTTTTTGTTTTCTGAATAAAAAAAATTATATTTTTACCGTCGGAATTCCCATCTAAAGCTAGGTCTCCAATTGTCACAGAAGAATCGTCGTTGGGTTGAACTTCCTTGCTTATCACATTTGATGTATTATAAACTGTTGTCTTTGTTATTTGTAGCGTAGCATATTTGGGATTTATGGATTCTACCAAATTTTGTTTGATATCTGTACTTTGATCTGGCTTTTCCGTATCATCTATTTGAATATTCTTCTTATTGTTTTTTTTCTTCTTCGATTTTGGTTTTTTCACATTTTCATGAGATGTTGATTCAATTTCCCGTACTAGACCTGGTTGTGTTTCATCAATCACATATGTTTTTTGAATTTCGAGGACTACAGGTGCAATTTCACCCTCGGAAATAGTTGTCGTGTTTTCTACTTCAGGAACTATGAATGATGTTTGGATATGGATTTCGTACGGCTCATCACTAGACGTTTCAACTTCCGGTGATATATCTACAATACGTGGTGACGTTTGAGTGACCTGTTCAATAGTTTCAGTAATGCTAGTTGATGTTCCCTGTGTTTCAGTTGATAATTTAATCGGAAGATCATGAATAATGTCAGATACAAGGTTATCGGTTACATGTGGTACAATTTCCGCACTTCCTAAATCTTCATTACGTGGTGAAGTTTGCAAACTTTCGTCTCTAACAGACAGCTCCACTTGCATAGATTTCTCTACTTTGGGTATGCTTTCCGTTTGTACCTTTAAAAATAAAAAACAATAAACAAAAATTACGTATGTATATATCAGTAGTAAAGTTTTATATAACATTATTAACTAACATCAAATATTTTTTTTTTTTTGCAAAGGTTTTATCTTCATTACATAAAAACCCCATTTTAATATTGGTATTGAATGACTAATAATAAAGTTCAAAATATCATAATAATTATTGAAGTTTTTGAGTTTTAAAATAAAACTTACCTCTTCACATATACTTTGAGTTGGCTTTACAGATTTGATGTCATCATCGAATGCAAATACAACTGGGCTAGTTTGCGCTTCGATGTCATTTGTGATTACCTCTTGTTTTATCGGGGAAGTCTGTAGTTTTTCATCGATCAATTCTTTTTTCTGTTCTGGTGTGGTTTGCATTGACCTTGAATCAACTTGCTTTTGGACAATTATCTGTTCACTTGCGATATTTTCAAATAATAAATCGGTTTGTTGTTCAGCATCTGTAGTTTGTGCAACATCTGTAATTTCTTCATAGACTTCTGAAGCTATTATAATGTCGGGCGTTAATGGTTTTGGTGAACTAGATGACGATGATATAACACTTTCCTCAACTATTTTAATTGGATTTTCCAGTTTCGAAATTGATTTATAAGATTCTTCAGAGCTTAGACTCAACACTTGTTCAGTACTTGTGATAAGTTTTGCATTGTTGTTCGATGAAATCGGCGTTGTTTCAATTTCAGGCATTTCCATTTCATCTGATATTGTGTTGTCGTCACTAATATGCAAGTCCGTTGTTTTAAGATCTGTATTCAATGGTTCACTCGACTCTATTGATTGCAATCGTTCTTCAACTAAATTCACATTTAACTTCGGTTGCTCGGACGAGTCAAGTTTCATTTTTACTGTAACACTACCAGGCGATGATGGTTCTTTTGGTGACATTATTAACTTAACTGTCCGTGTGGTTCCATCTGAAACATTAAGCTCATGATCAATGAAAAGTTGAGTGGCCGAACGAATGTCTATTGTTTTTGGTTTTACTAAATTTTCTTCAATTTTTTGTGAGTCACATTTTTCGATAAATATGACGGGATCATTTGGTACAGCTATATTGATCAAGTTCACATCTGATTTTTCAGAAGTTGTCATACGTTCCGCGTTTTCAGTCACTTCAGTTTTCGCGAACACTTCAAATTGCTGCAACAGTGGAGGAGCTTGTGGTACTGATACTTCTTCACTTTTGATCTCAATGTCAGGTTTTTTACTCTTTTTATTTTTTCGCTTATTTTTCCCAATCGAGTATGTTTTCTCTGATTCAGTTTGGTCGATATTACTTTTGGATGGTAGCGATAATTCGTCAATTGTAGCTCCAAGTTGTGGAACTTGTTCGATTAGTTGTACTTGTGGTTCATTTTCAAGATTTTCAATTATTCCAATTTCTTGTTCCAAACATGTTGATAAGTCCTCTTTTTTCATTTTAATAGAATAAGTGCCTTGAGATGATTTCTCTGATTCAGATGATTGCATTTCTGGATTTATTCCAACAATATTTTTTGAAGATAAGCTTTCCATTTCCAGTTGTGATATTTTCGATTCCAATTGGTTGTTGGATTGTTGAGTGCTTGAGATTTCTTTATCTGATTTAAAATCTGTTGCATAACTTGGCTCAAGTTCATTGGTTTGTTGAGTTACTACTGGTGGTTGCTCAAAAATATATGATTCTAATAATACTTCATGTCCAGTTTTTGTATTGAAAGGCCATATATATTCACAACGAATAGAATCATGATATGGTTCTTTATGTATTGTGTCTTGGATGTAGGTACGAGGTGGTACAAAAATGTGAGATGGCTGAACTGCTGGCCATATTTCGTCAATATTTATTATTTCATCATCTCCTAGTTGTTTTATGTTTGAGCTGGATTGGATTTCAATATTTTTTGCTGCAAGGTTAACCAAGTTTACATCACTTATAGCCGTGATTGTCAAATCAGCATCTACTTGTGCATTGTCAACCAAATCTACTTGTGCGGGTTGTTCAAAATCAGTGAATACCTGAGAGTCTTTTTCTTCATCATCTTCTTCAACGTTTTTAGGCTCACGTTCTTTTTTACCTTTATTTTGTCTTTCCATTTCTTTATTTTCACAAATTATTACCGGTTCCATTGGTTCATTTACAATTTCCTCATCTGGTCGTATAGTATCTTCATCGTCAGCTGGTAATTCAACGATTGGCAGAGAAACATCTTGACTATCAATCATTTGCATTACATTTATTTTAACGCCTGGTGCTTGATCTTCGGTAATTTCAACTTCTTCTGGTTCTTCAATTACCTCCTCAGTTACATGTTCGACACCATTAACTATAGTCACTTTACGAATAATTTTTTTCTTACGTCGAATTATACGCTGTGTCAAATGATGCGTAATGGTTTGAACACAAGATTGCTTCAAAGGTATATTTCTATCCAGATCATGTGATTGTTGTGTTAGAGGTACATTTGATATAACTATTTCCTCTGTAGTAGCTGGATTTTCTACCACTGCTTGTACAACTAAACTATCTGCTGAATCACCGAGAGTATGTTCTGCTTTAGATTTTGTTATTTTTGTTGTTGTCGATCCGTTATCATCTGCGATGCTACTAATGACTGATTGTTTTTCTGTACTCGTTTGAGAAACACTCTGTTCAATGGGCTCATTGTTTGGTCCAACAACCGACGATATTTTTGTTAGTTGATGTTTCTGCTCAACTTTCTGATGTTGAATCAACGTTCGTGTTACTTTTCGTACGATAATTTGTTTTCTACCATCTGCGTCAACTACTACCTCCGTTGTTGTATTATCTGGTTCAACAAATGTCGTCTCGAATGCTGCTGTTTGCGGTACATTACGTAATATTAATTCGGTTGATTTCTTCATTTCTTCGCCTGGCTGCTTATATCTTGCGTCTACAAAAACGTCTTCCATGTGTTCATTAGTTGTACGTGGATTGGGAGTAGATTCGATTTTAATCGTTTCATGTCCTTCAGACTGTGTCTGTGTCACGCAAATGTTTTCTGTTGACTTTGTGTCTCTAATGGTCTGTGCAGCGCTTTCGATCATAGGTGGTTTGAATTGAACTTGTAGACTTTCACTAGTTTGTGTTTCAACTTCATTTGAATGTGGATTCATCAATTGAGATGGTTCAGCATGTTCTGGCATTGAAGCGCTTGAATCAATTGTGGGCTCAGATAGAGTTGACAATGCATGAGAAGTTTTTCTACGTAACTCAATTAAATGTGTTTTCAATATCTGAAGTTTTTCATTTGACTTATTTAACTGTAGACGAATAACTTCGATTGTATGTGCCAATTGGTTTGATAGTGCTGTGTTCAAAATTTTAATGTCCTCGTAATCACTTAAGCTGTCACATTTTGCCTTAATTGCAGCCAATGTTTTCTGTTTTTTTATTAGCTCTTTAATGTCAGTCTGACATCTGTTTATATTTTCAATTGCATTTGCTTCGTCGTCATTTGAAGTGATTACATCATTCAAATCTATATCCCTTAACCAAGCTTCAACTTCAATCAAAAGTAGCTGATAGCTTTCGATTTCTGCCTTTCGTTGTGTTTGTTTTTGTATTGTATCCTAAAAGTACAATGAATTAAGTTATATATGTGAACTATATTAAAATTGATATTAATTTTAAAAAAACTGACTGTTATTAATGCAATTCCACTCTTTGATCTAGATATCAAATCTAGTATTTTTTGCTTCAGCTGTTTAATTGTTTCTTTTGTTTCAGATACAAGACAGCTTTCAGCTACATTCATTTCTAGAATATTGATATCTTTCTCCTGTTGCTTCAAATTTAGAAGAATAAGCTGAAATTAAAAAAGATATATTAATATTTCATAAATATAAAAACAATAATGAAATATAATTATTATTGGTACTGACTTGAAGTGATGACAGCATTTCCTCGAGACTGTCGCTTGGTAAATTAGAGAGACTTTGTTCAGAATCTGCCATTAATTCCAAGAATCTATCCAACTCAAGGTTAGTTTTATCTTGTATCTAATGATGAAAAATTAAAAAAAATTATTGAACATTTATAATTGGGTTTTAAAATGTTTTGAATGTTCATATTAATGAAGGATTGAAGGGAAAAAGTCATGCAACATCAATCAATTTCAATACGGAAAATATATGTAAAAAAAATGCGCTACGAATAAGAAGCCAAAACTTGGAACTTGAAAATGTTCATAATACTATATTCTTTTCATAAATGATCGACCTTATATGTATTAACTGAAAAGAAATATAACTTATGTTTATAGCGTTTCTTTTAGTTTCCATTAGTGGTAGTCTGCCACTGGCAGATCAAGAATGTTTTTGTTTAATTTCACTGTGCGTCATTTTTCAACTTCAAATTTCTGACAGAAACGAGACCAGTCGGCTTACATAATTCGGTTTGAATACACTTACCACAATTTGACAATTTTGGTCATTTTTGACCATTTTGGATACTTTTTGCGTGGTGAGTGTATTCAAATTTTATTTTATAGCAAAAACAGCGTCATATTCGGTCTTTTCATGCCAAAAACCTCCAAATACTCATTTTCAGAGCGTTTGAATGGAAACCAATTTTACTTCAAAATGTGACTTCAGAGGGGACTAACCAAATCATTTTTTTTTTTAAATGATCCAATTTTTTTTAAAACGAATTATGTGGCTTAACTATACTTGAACCGTACTACAACGCCTGATAGGTCCCGCCTCTAGGATATTGCATGAATTCAAAATGTTACTAGAGTATAAACAGCCAATTTGGGTTTTCCGTTAAACTTCTGAGGAAAATTGTGGAAAATCCTGACGTGATGGAGGAGAACGAATGATGCCATTGGAATTAACGCCCCCGAATTATGTAAAACCGACTGGTCTCGTTTCTGTCAGATTTTGAGTGACACACAGTGTTTTAATTAACTTTTAGTATGGAACATACAATTCAATTTCCTCATTTTGTAATAGGCAAATTAGTCGACAATAGTGGAATAATTTTTGTGATTGTAAGTGCTACAGAAAATTTAAAACTAATTATGAAATGTTTTGATGTAAATTATTTTTGTGCCAAACCTATTCAAATGTCATTATTTTTTATCATTGCAAACTAAACACCAATTTGATAAAAAATGACATTTTATACGTTTTTTCAAACACTTTATAAAGTAAATGAAATAATATGGGGATGATGTCAAACCAGTAGCAATTATGGTTAACGGAAGAAAAACCATGTTTTAATTAAATACGAAGCAATTCACCTTCTTTTCTTGTCTGTCAATATCAACGCCACCTCCATAAATCACCACAGGATCTGGTTTTGATGTTTGCTCAGTTATCGATGTTTGAATAGCTAAAGTTAGAGTGTCACATGCACTTTGCAATGGAGATTTATCTCTGGTCATATTATTAGTTTTAAAATTAGTTACCACACATTCATTAGTGTTTACTAAAGGTCTTGAACTAATAAACATAGCCTGTTGTGGCATATCACGGGTGTCGTAGCATAATAAATTGTGGCCAATGGGAGGAGGATTTGGTGCATTTAATTTTGTTGTTATATTATTTCCATTGCTTTCAGTTCCTTTGCTTAACTGACGTGCAAGTTCGTTAATAGATACCACGCATTGTGTTAAAGTATTTCTATTTGCAGAACGTATTTTTGATAACAATATATGGTGATTCCTTTCAGCAATCTTATAATCGTAACTAATTGGACAAAAATCGTTTCCGAGGTTCATTAAATATTCAACATTTATCGAAGTTTCATTTTGCAAACAAACATTGAATTGTCTTGTTTTCTGGGTGCTGTTCCCGCGCACTATGATTATATTATGTTTTGATATATTTTCTGTTGTTTCTGCTAGCGATTGTTTGGTAATTTCTAATTCTTCCTGAGACACAATATCTGACTCGATTAATTTTGGTAGAGTTGTGAGATTATCTATTGGTCCAGTTCCAGTTATTCTCATGGAACTTATTGGAATCTCATAGAACTTCTGTGATTCAACTTCAAGCTCATTTATCACTTTAACTTGTTCAGTTCCTTCGTCTTTGTTGCTCTCTTCGCGAGCTTGTTCTTTCAATATTGGAAGCGGTGACTTATTTTGACTTTCATCTAATTTTCTTTTGTCGATTTTTGATATATGAGCCAGATTTTCAACAAGTTCCTTTGTTAATTCAGTTGAGATTTTAGTACCTGCATCTTTTGGACTTTGAATCACAGTCACGTTATCACTGCCTACAGAGGAATATGATCGCAAAAGCGTAGCATCTTGGATGTCTGTTTTACTTATATTCACAGTTTGTGGTTCTTTTACATCGAATATTTGTTTTTCGATTGGGCTGAATTGAATGGATTCTAACATAGTTTTTTCTTTTGTGTGGACATTTGATTTCTTTTTTCTTTTAGGTTTTATTGAATTAGTCTGTGTATTCTCTGACACTCGTTTCTTATTGGTTTTTGTCAATTCACTTAATCCGTCTCTATCAAAATTCAAATTTCTTTCCCCACCCTCTTTATTCGCAAGATTTTGATTGGGTTGTTTATCAACAGTCGACACTTCGTGTAGCTCATGTGGTATAGCAGACCTCACCACATTAGCCCAACTCATTACATTTATTGAATCTATCTTTGAATCATCATGAAACGGAACTATTCTGGTCTTAGAAGCATCAAGATTTATCAAATTTTCTGATGAGGTATGGCATTTTACACATGCTGCATTTAATGCGACTTCACTTTCAAATAATTTCATTTTATCATGATCGGCATTATCACATTTTTCAGTATTCTTTTCTTGATAAGGTGTACTTGATGATATCGACTTCTTCTTTAGCTTCTGCTTTTTACTTCGTGCGTTTTTTGCGAGTTTATAAGTTTCAACTTTAACTGATCCGACAATATTAGCCCATGTTGGTTTATTCAGGTCAATTTGCTCAGAGTCTGACACGAATAAATGTCTTCCGTTCTTTCTCAATGGTTGTGGTTCAAACGCGCTAGAAACATCTTCTGAAAACTTGATATTACTAAGAACCTTTTCTGTTTTATTCATGGTATAATCTTCTTCCTGTATGTGCTGTATTTTTGAAGTATTTTTTGATAGATTATCAATAGATGAAATATTGGCAATAGATTTCTCATCCAAATGTTTCCAGATAATTTGATCTTGAGAGATTGGCTTTTCCACTTCACATTTCTTTTCAAGTGTGCTTTCTTCAATATAAGTTGTATGCGCAGTAAACATTATTGAAGGCTTTTCAACTTTCTGTATGACCGGTTCAACAGAAATAAATTTCAATTGTGGAGTGACTTCCATTACTGAACGCGGTGTGAATTCTGGAGCATCGATCGATAAGTTTGATGTGAATGTCTTCGTAGGTGTTACATAACGATAACATATGTGTGTTGGCGAATTTTCTTCCAATATACTAGACCAAGTATCGATTTCTGTATTTTGCGTGATTTGTATCGGATCGGGACTTGGTATTTGTTCTTTCAAATGTTTTTCGGCTGAAATATTGTCACCTTCATGTAGTGATTCAAACAAAACATTACTTTCAACGGGTTGCGGCAAAATAAGTTGTTGTTGGATTGTCTTGTGAATATTACGATTGGATTTTTCTAAAGGAATAACAGTTGAAATATTCGCAGCTTGATTTTTGTTTTGTAAAATATCGTCAGGATGTGTTCCAACTATAGATGCATACGAGCGTAGCAAAGGTTTTTGTGGAATTTGAATTATATGAGTTGGATGTATGCTATCCACTTGTGATATTCCTGAATAATCTATTGGAGCGTCCGAAGATATTATATTATCACAAATTTTCTCATTTGAGTGCGATTGACGTTCATTTTCTTTATTAAAATCGTCAAATTTGATTTCTGATACTGGTCTGGAGGGAATTGACTCATTATCAATATTAACATCTTCCTCAGATGATCTTACACTTCTTTCAGAAATTGACATAACTCCATCGTGATCTCTACCCACTATTGATGCGAATGAACGCAGCAAAGGTCT
>NW_022198836.1:544687-830121 GCF_009176525.2 Contarinia nasturtii
AAGCTTGTGGCTGTTCTTGACTAGTGTTAACGATTTCTGGTTCATTTTCTAGAAGATCTACTGTTTGAACTATATTCTCGCTAATAATGGTTAATGGTTCATCCACTTGGAGCTCTGACTCTTTATTTGCGGCGTCAATTTCAGTCTGGATCAATATTTCAGTGGTGTGAGTCACAGTTTCTGTTGGACGAGATTCTTCGTCGTCGGAGAAATGCATGGGCTCCATATTTTCCATCCACATATCAGTAGATTGATCAGTTGGTAACCCAGCATACACCGCTTTCGTTTCAACCAAAGCTTGTGGCCGTTCTTGACTAGTGTTTACGGTTTTTTGTGCAATTCTTTCAATAAAGTCAGTGCAAACATTCGAGTCATTTGCTGTTTTTTTGTCAACACCTTGAGTATTTGCTTCTTTGTTTTCCGGTTTTTTATTCATGGTTTCTATATCCTTCTGGAGTATCTTTATTTTTGTTGAGTTTGATATATCTTTGTTTATAACTTCTTCTGTAACTTCGCTCTGAGTTTGTAAGTATATATCTTTATTTAGGTGAGCATGGTCGGTCTTTTCGTTATTCAATTTTTGTAATTTGTTCTTTTGATGTTCGAACTGTATACACACTTGATGAATTCTTTCAGCATTAGTTAATGCATATGTATCGTAATAGTATTTCATTGAGTTGGAGTATGCTATTATGGTTTTATTCGTTGTGGAGAAATTAACCAAATTATCATCATACTTGTAGGTTAGTTTTTGATATTCGACGTTTTTCACTGCTTGAGCTACATTTTCTTTGCTTTCTATGTCTATTCGTGTTCTGAAATACTCGCGTTCTGCATCTTTGATGAGGCCATAATCTAGTAGAGGTCGTTCACTTACCCAAATATTTTGTTGTGCATTTGTTATTGACAAACTTTCTTCTTTCTTCGATTTTTCTTGTGTTCTAATTTTATTATTATCTGTTGATACTGTTGAAACGTGAGTGCTTATTATATCTTTGTTAGTGGAATTTGCAACCTCATGGACATTTTTTACCTCAAGATTTAAATCACATTCCAATTTCAAAATATCCATCGCCTTAGTATTTACAAGTGTGTCTTTCACCAATTGCAAATATATTTGATAATTTCGTTCTGCTTCATTTAGATGGATTTTATCATACGTACAAACATCTAACAATGGTTTGTCTACAATTTGACTGTTAGTTTCTTTTAAATGAGTTAGTTTATAAGACTCTTTGTTATAAGCATTGTTTTTAACTGTGCTATTATACATTGATTGTGTTTTCTTTGATCTATGTGCTTCAATTTCAAAAAATTGGCGCTCTGCATCTCGAACTTTTACATAGTCAGAATGCATAATTTCATATTCCCATGTAAATTTATTGTCTTTTTTGGGTATTTTATCTGTTTTAAAATCAATGGGTTCTTCAATAGAAACATTCAAGTCGACTTGTTCAAATGGAACAGTATGATACGATAACTTTGGAATTTCTTCACATTTGCTTACATCTTCTTCAAATATCGGACACACATTAACTTTGGTTGAAGAATATTCATTATCCGGTGCAAGTATAGGCTCTTCATCTTCAAGCATCCGCAAATCAATCGACTGATCAATAACTAAACCTGCATATTGTTTTTTGTTTTCGATTATATCAGTTTCTACTCTATTTTCAATAAAATCAGTTGACCTTGAAATTTGCTGATCTGATAGCCCACATTCCCCAAATTGTAGGCACTCATTGTTTCTTACTTTTCCAATGTAAGTTTTGTCGGAAAATTCTTTTTTCATATCATCTTTATCGAACATATTTGGTTCTTGCTCGAGATGTATACTTTTTTCTTGCTTTATTGTTCTTGTGATTTGAGCACTTACGACTGGAAGATCTAATTTCATTTGTACAATAGGTTGATGGAGCTTTTCTTCGTGTTCTATAAGAACGATTTTTCGTGTGTGTTTTGAATGTTCATTTGTATTTTTATAAATATCTTCGTTTATTTTAATTGTGCTAATATCATTATTACGTATTTTACGATTTTGTGTCAGTGTGTTGCTTGTAGTATCATATTTATTAATAGTGACAACATCAACATCTTTAAATGCTTCTGCAAAAACATTGTCACATTCATTTTCAGGATCTTGATTTCCAGAACTAGGTTTTAAAGTAAATGTCACTGTTTTTCTCTTAGTTTTCTTTTTCTTTTTCGATCTGAATTTTTTAGATATTTCCGAAGGATCGATGTGTTTTTGATCGGATGTGGTAATTCCAATTATGCTTTCTTTAGTGATACTTGGTTTTGAAAGATTTTCCAAAGCATTTTTCTCACAAATATTTGCTACAACAATACAGCTTTCGCTTTTATCTTCTTTTTGCATGTTAAATTTTTTATCACTAGAAAGTATAAATTTACTATCATTATATGAATCTTTTATTAAATTTTCACTGGATTTGTAATTTGTTTGCGTTGAGGTAGTAGGTTTATTGTCAAAAACTTCACTTGTCAACTTATGCGTTTTATTTTTATTGAATTTGTGATCACTTTTCTCTATAAGAATTTTCCGTTTTAATGAGCGAATCATATGTTTCGGTTGGTCTTTCTGATTCTTAGTTTGAATTGATGAATCAGGTTTTTGACGAGGATTTTCCATTATATCTATGAATTTTTGACTTGATTTCTTTGTGTCCAATCCTTTTGTTAAAATTTGAGCCCAAGAAAATGGCTCTGTTTGTGTCAATAAACTAGAAAAAGTTTCTTCTTTTGCCATCGTTTTCTTTGAATTTTCAGAAGTCGGTAGGTATTCATCTTTTAATGCTGACTCTAGTGGGGATTTGGTGATTACATGATCACTTGCTTGGCTGCATACGTCTATATTTTCAACAATGTTTTCAGCAACTTCTCTTGAACTATCTGTAGTAATTGGCGTTGCAAATTCTTCAATCATATCAACACTACCAAACTGTAATTCAAAATTATCATCTTCATAAACAGCATGTGGCAAAACACGTTCGCGTTCTTGATAATAGTGTGGCGACTGTGGTCGCCGCATAGATTGCTCATAAATAATAGTTGACGTGCTTAGATTTTGAGCATTTGATGGTGTCAAATATTTATCGGAAGCGAAGTAGCTATGTTGGCTCAAATCTGGTTCAGTTAAATGCTGTATTGATTCCGAAAAAATCCTCGGTACATTTAAAAATGGCTGCGCATCATTTTCATATTGCTTCAGAGATGGAACATAATTTACATTGGTGGTTTCAAATGATGGATTTTCTTGATCATTCAACATTTCCTTTTCAAGTCCCATAACATTTTCGTGAGATAGTTCATCACTCAACGCTTGTTGACTTGGATAATGTGAAATTTTTGATGTACTTGTGGTTTTTTGTATATTTTCATCGTATAACGGAATATTGATGGTATTATCGAAGGGATGTTTTTGATATACACTATCTATGTCACTACTAGTTTGTAGAGATTTTTGTTCTTCACATTTACTCAAAGATGCAACACTAATCGGTGGTTTTTCGAATTGCACGATCGAAGCATGTTGAACTTCAAGTCCTCTTAAAACTTCTGAATATGTTGTCGAACCAGGCTCCCATAAAGGGCTTTTTGACCGAGCTTGATAATTAACTGGTACTGTGATTCGAGAATGTGACATTGGTTGTGATATTTCAACATTGTTGGTCGGTCTTAAATTGGTCCTACCTACTACTGAGTACATTTTTATATTTTTGCCTTTGCGATGACCAACTGTCTTCGGACGAGAAATGTGTTCTGATTTCTTAAAATATAAATTATTTTCCTCGTTATCGCGATTTAATTCTGAAATATTCACGCTATGTGTAGTAGTTTTCTTTAAATTTGATAAATCATGCAGTTGAGGATACATTTGTTTATCGGTATTTGGTATATCGTACCGTTGAATATTACCTTCGTGATATGTGAGTATTTTCAGTTTATTATTTACATGTTCAGCAATAGATTGAGCGTCTATATTTGTTGTACTCAAAATATCTGTTGATTGATATTCGAGATTTGGTTTTAATATATCCATATTACTAGCATAAGATACAGGACTTGAATGTCTCGACAATACATCAGCATAGGTTTGGTTCAATGCATTATTCTGCAGCATTCTCGATTCGGTAGATGCCGCACTCATGCCATATGGATCAGCTTGAAATGCCAGTGATGTAACAGCTGAGAGCTTATTCAGGTTTCGGTCGACTGAAGTTCGAAGAGCCTAATTGTTTACCATATAGGGAATACGGTCAATGTGTATTCATTGCAATTGTATGTACAAATTTTGAGTAAATTTATAAACGAATTTTAGTTGTCCCTCAATAAATAGTTCTTTGAAGCAACTTATGATATTATATATGTGGTAAGAAATTAAAGAAGTTTTCCCTAAATGTTTATAGAACATGAAGAACGCCAATTGAATAAAACCTAACACTTTATTACCAAAGTAGAATGAAACTAAAATAAAATAGAGAAAATTATTTGGTGACTGCGAAAACCCCGAAAATAAAAGACACCATTCCTTATTTTTATTAAAATTGCGCTTTTTGTTCTACGTTTATTTAATATGGCACGAACGGTATAATTACAATGATATATTACGATATAATATTTTATTTGAGCCTTTTTGGCAATAGCATTTATTTTCTTTTTTCAAGTATTTTGAATAGGTTCAGCATCAGGTGTGCCTCTCTGCACGATTAATGCAATACGTTCGATTCTTGCAGTTGATTTTGCCTTGAGTAGTTTAATGCGCTCATGATACATCTGTTGAACGTAACATTGCGCAAATAATAAAATACGTAGAACATGGGGTAGCCCAATTTTGATTTTATACATTGGTCATGATATACAAAAACGCCAATCAGACAGTAAAATACCCAAACACCAGACAAAAGTTGGTTTAGACAAGCATATCACATTGCGATAGTAAAATTAGTTGGATTAGTGATTGTGAAGTAAAATATTCAACAAAAAAAATGTGCAACCAAAACCATTATAATTGACATAAACATGTGTACGTGTTGTGCGAGTTCATTTCACCATTTAAACGATGCGTCAGATGTATGTGTGTGTAGGTGAATATGAAAAGAAAAATTAATGAAAGAAGGAATTGACCATGAACAAATAGCAATGTAAATGAGATAAATAATAGTAATAATTAAATTGAATTCTCTTTAAGATTGAATTTCTAATTTATCTCTCTCTTACTTTCTTTTTGTCTTTGCTTTTTTCAATTTTGAAAATATTCACTTTTTTAAATGAGCAAAATGAAATTTAGAAAATACTTAAGACGCAGTTGCCCAACGCAGCCACCAATGATTTATTAGAATTTACTAAAAAAAGTATTTAATAAGTGGCCAGTTTTTACCAATTTGGATGTACTTTCTACCAAAGTGAGTTAAGATTCTCTTCTCGTACTACATAAAAGATTCTAATTTTAATCTATGACAATATGATAACTAAGAACTCAACCTTTCTAATAAATAATGATTATAATATCACACTAAATAAATGATTCAAAAAAACTCTTACCTGTTGATCAGAAACTGCCTTTTCCCGATCATTTGGTAGATAAGTGGGTGCCATGACGAGTCGAAGCTGTTGTTCCTCTTGAAGGATTCGTCTACGTAGTTCTTGGATGTGTTTTTGATACTCGTCTATTTGCGATAATGATGTTTCCAGATTTTGTGCTTTATCTTTGACAATTTCTTCAAGTCTTTCCAAATCAGCAATAATACCATAGGCCGTAGTTGTAATTTTAGAATCGCCACCTATGCCGGACCGGAAGTGTACCTAATGAAATATTTCAACAATTAGTATATTAAGTGATTTTCATGGTATTTTGTTTGCTTATAGGTTTTGAACGGAACAATTACTTGTAGTTTTTCAACAGAAAGGGTAATCTTGGTTTTTTGACCGTTAATTTCAGAGAGATATTTCTCACATAATCCGTGTTGATCGCGTAATGGTTTTCTCTTAAATTGAGTAGATTCGATTGTTTCACTTATTTTGTCGATCCATACACGAATATCCTTTAGTTTACGATCACACTGTTCCCATTCTTCATATGTTTCTTGTAGTAAAGTGTTCTGTTTTGAACAAAAATAGATTACTAATCATCAGCATTTCTGTATTGTATCTCTTGAACTTACGCGTTTCAATAAAATTGCTTCTATTTCAACTTTCACATTTTCTGCTTCGACCAATTTGTTTTGTAGATCTCCACTTGACGTCACCAGTGCAATTGTTTCTAATTCTTTTCCCATTTCGCTAAGAGTCTTTCCAATTGGTTTAATGCTTTGAACGCCATTCTAAATATAAAATATGTGTAATGTGTAATAAAAAAATTAATCGATTTAACAACATTTGCAATGGTCTATTTACCATATATTCATTCATCTTTTGTCTAGCCTCGGATAGTGTAGTGACATTCAATGAAATATCAATAAATTCCTTTTTTTCGGAGGACCATTTCATAACATTTTGATATAATTTCATAAATCGGGTATATGCATCTAAAGAGTCATGAAGTTGATGTTTTTTCGCCTCTAAATCTGTACGAATTTGTTCAATTTGCTTTTCAAGTTGATCAATTGTGCATTGTATAAGTTTCTTTTCTCTATCACTTTGACTGTTGTCTGTAATTATTAATGCACATTGCTTTATAGTCTCCAATTTATCGGTAACTGACGCTAATTCCTTTTGAATATCATTTAAGATCTCCTTTAATTGTGATGGTTCCAAAGTACGATCTTGAATGCGCAGTTCGGCTTGTTGTAACCACGCTTGAATATAATCAACACCATTAAGATATTCACTTCGAACTGTTCTTGCTCGCTTAAATTCTCTTTCCTTATCAGCCATTGTTTCTGTCAAATTTTCGGCAGTTAATTCCAATGTTTTTAGTTCCTCGCTTATATCTACTGGAACAAATCCTTGTTGTTTGCTATAGGAATCTTGTGTTTGTTGTATAAGATTATGGTTTTCGTCAATAATTTTATTTACACTCAGCTGAAGTTTTTCAAGTTCCGTCTGAATTTTGTCTTGATTGTCACCATAAACATAAAGATCCGTAATCTTTTCTATCAAATCTATGACTTGGCTATTCAAATTTGATATGGTTTCCAGTAATTCGTCGAAATGTTGCAATTCCTTATCTACTTGTCCGTTGTTTTCTGATATTGCGGTTTTCAAACTAAATAATAACAAATAAAAATGAATAGAAAATATTCAAACAAAAATTAAATTAAGAAAATACCAGTTGATTTCTCAGTTTTTCTATTAAGATCAAAATATTTTTTTTCTCTGTATTATAGCGCTTGAAAATTAATTTTCGAATCATTTTTTTGAACAAAAGTGAAATACTTTCAACTGCTAAGTATGCTAAAACTCAACTAAATATTTGCTAAAGCGAAGTGTTCTACATTTCACAACGTCGGTTTGGTTACACTTGCGTTTTTTGTTCTAAAAATAAATTCGATGGTTTTCTTTAAAGAGACGAAATTTATAAAGTCAAAAAATAAACACGTGGCAAAAATTGCGTCTTTGACGAAAAATCTCAATTCCTAGAATGTGTTTTTTTTTTGTAAAATAACCTTGAAGAACCTATTTAAATGGTTTGTTATATACTTTATACAGAGAAATTACCTTGGGGTTTGTTGAAAATTAACTTGAGTTAGTTCAGTTAACTAAAATCGTTCGAATCAAGTTTCCAAGTGATTTTCACTTTCTGGATTGAAAAAGTGAAATCATGGATAACTTTGCTTCTAAAAATATTAAAAATTTAATTGCAAATAATATTAATGGCTATCGATGAACACTTCTCAAAAATGGAGGAAGTAAAAAAAATAAATAAATTTGTAGTCATTAGGACTACGTTTCGAGTGTCGATTCGTTTCTTAAATGAATGTGTTGATAGAAATTTCGATCAACTCAAGCCTTTCACGATTATACTTAAATAAATTCGGTGTGACATCACATTACCAAAATGCTTACATCATCGGTCTATTTCCATTTCAAACCAAGTGTTGCACATTCAGGAAGCTTAAAGTATTGGAGTGATTTGAATTCAATGAAAATACATACGTACACCTGCTATATAATATTTCGTTCTTTGCATGATTTATAAAATGTAAATATAGAGAGTTCTTTTTACTTTTGTGTGTTATTCTTCAGGTTTTCACTTTCATTGTTTCTCTGTATTAAACTATTCGAGTTCATCCAATGTGACGTATAGCATTTATATTTAGAATGTTCGAACGAATCATAATAATTTGTTATAGTGTATATACGATTAGGTTATTCACACCGATCAATTTAATCTATTTTACAACTTACGTCGTAAGAAATAATCTTGCCAAATAATAAGAATTTATGTTTATATTTCTTTGACCTAGGACAATATGTCTGGATTTAATCACTAAAATATGCTATAGTAAATTACTTATTTACTTACGTTGTGTACTGATTATTCAAATTGTCGAGTTTCTGCTCTATTTCTTGAGATTCTGATTTTTGTAGCGTTCCATTGAAATACGATAAAACGTATTGTGAGGCCGATACGATTTCCTTGTATGGTGTCTCAAGCTCTGAAATTTCCGCCAATAATCCCTGAAACGTGTAAACAGAGAAAATCTTCATATCTTCGAACTAAGTACTATTTCAACTGTAGGTATGCAAAAAATACTTATTTTATATAAAGTGTAGTTGAAATTATCAGCTTTTAATCAATATTAATCAATATTTCGAAAATTAATAAAAACAAAACCTGCCATTAAATTGCTTTATTTTGAATAATCAATAAAAAGCGTGATGTGGGTCAATTTGAAAATAAATAGTTAAAGTCCAACGAAGTAAATTCATTATTCGACTTAAACTGTCAATTTTTTTTATTATGTATGTATGTTGAGTCAATTTTAGTGCGTAGACATTTGTTTGGCGGAAACTATTTCGTTCAACATTCGCGGAGGTCATATTATATATTCTATAGAAATTCACTGATACGTATATAAGGCACATATGATAAAATATGAGTTTTTGTGTATTCAACATACGAATGGGACTGTGCGTCTATATGAATCAATGTCGAAAGCGAAAATAACAGAAACAATGTGTAATCGCATTAGTATCGTCGATTCTCTCGTTTTCTTCGTATCTATTTCTTTTATTCTGGCTTGTGCCATTTATTTCTTGATATTCACGAATACAATGTTGATGAATATATCTTGAGCTTGTAAATGAAATGTGTGAAGTTAAAATTTAGACGATGATGTAATTTTTCAGTGTCAGTGCAACTCATTTATAATCATACTCCCCTTCGAAAGCAACGAAAAACATAAGAGAAATCTTTTAATATGAAATTCGTTTTGAATTGAAAATGAAAAAAAAAAAAAAAATACATGCTTACGAACGATATTTCCAAACCTCTTATTATATCAAATAATATATGTATACCTGATAAATGTCCTTCGTGTCGAGCAAATGTTGTCTCGATTTCACAACAAAATCGATATTGCTGATTTTTTCTTCGATGCGATTTAGTTGGCTCTGGAACAATTCGATGCGTTTCTCAAAATCTTGCCAATGATTGCTCAGGACAGTTAGTGTTTCAATACTATTTTCCAATTCGTTTAACTTTTTATCCCAATCACTGTTCAAATCGGTAATTTCGTCGTAAATTTGAGTATGATTCAAAGAATCTGCCAATCTCATTAAATCTTGGGCGCGTTGGTTCGCTGTTTCTAATTTGTTTTGTTTCGACTGTTTTTAATAGAATTATAACAATATTATTGAATCATTATACATCCAAATTACAAATATATAGAAATTTTTTATATTCACTTTGATTATTATCAATTTTATTCTTCTAAAATATTAAAAAAAAATATTGTCTAAATACGCCTAACTATCGGTTTGAAGTTTATAATGCGACTGTGTTTATTATTTACTAGACTGCCATTACCGGCTTGTAAAACACATCAAAAGCCAGCGAAAAATATACAAAGACGTGAGAAATGCCGATTTCCATATAAAATTGTATATATATCAATGTCTGTATCGATGTCGTCACTTTAAACAACCAACTACATGCATACAAAATTCATTCTCCATCGAAACTACGCAATATTCTGTATATGCATGTGTTTTCAGGCAAATCGATATCTATACAAACATTCGTATATGTACAAACATTCGTATATTTTCATTCGTGCTTTCGTTGTGTCCATCTTAACATAAGTTTTTTTGTTGTTTTTTTTTGGAATGTCGGTTTGAAAAAAACTAGTCATTCGCAAACTAAATCATGACATCACTTGAACGAGGACAACGAAGTAATAAAATACACAGTCGAACTTAATTTTCGACAATAATCATAATGGCTAATTCTCATTAATTGGGTAATATTTATAATATAAATTTTATATATATGAAAAAATGAATATATTGTTTGTAATTAGTTAAGAAAAATTATACTTGCCTTAAGATCAAGGAGAATATTTGAAATATTTCTCAAATTGTTTTGAATGTTTGACAAACTATCAGCAGGGTCAAGTCTCATTTGTATGCCATCCAAAATATTTCGTATTGCACTTAACGTGTCGCGATACGTTTCCCAGTCATTTTGATGTTTCTCGAATTGTGAACGTTGATGCTTTGCTGAATTTAATGTTTTATCAAGTAATTTTTTATATTGTCGAACCTCTTCTGAAAGTTCATTTTGCTCAACAGTTTGAAGTGTTGGCCATATCTTATCCACAGTGGATTGTACTGTTTGTGTAATAAGATCCCTAACTGGGCGATCATTTTCAAAAAATGAATTAAACTTATCTATGTCCGAAATTATGTTCTTGAAATCGATGCCGTGCTTGCAATTCTCAAAATGTCCTTCCGCTTGATGAATCCAATTATTGAATTCTTTTACATACTGAATATAAGTGCTGCGGTATTCTTTGCTATCTGTTAAATATTTTCTTCGATCTGAGAGTTCTTTCGGTAAATTAACAATCAAAGATCTTCCCTCCGAAAGCATATCCATTATACAAACTGGAATACCACTGTCAGCATCAATTTTTTCATCAATGGTTTGAAGTTGGTTTAAATATTCTTGGACTTCTTTGGCAAAATTGTCATGTTTGTTCATTTCTGGTACTACTGATTCGGGGTCACGTTCCAATAATGGCCGAGACTTACAAATAGATTCATTATTGTGTAACCAAAGAAGTAATGCAGATAAATCAGATGAAACTTTGTTATGTTCAGCCAATGTATTTTCATACTTTTGACGTTGATTTTTTACTTGTTGATAAAGATTTTGTAATTTATGCTTTATGATTTGGTTATTTTCGGTTATTTTATTACCATCAGCAATTGTTCCTTCAGCAGCAATTTTTTTACCTTTATCTTGTACAGAAGCCAAAACTCCTTCGCATTCTTGTATTTTTTCGACCATTTCATCATATTGATTGAGTTTATCTTCAATAGGTTTTTTGGACTTTTCTATATCAGTTATTTGAATGGCGTATTTTCCAATTGATGCATCAATTTGATCAATAAGCGCAAAGTATTGTTCACGAAGAGCATGTGCCTGTCTTAAGTTTGCTATTTGTCTCTCAACTACCGGAATAGCTTCATCATGTCTTGCTAATGTACTCGACAATTCTGGTAAATCTTCTATTTGAATGGAACTCACTTTGTTTTTGTTGTCAATTAGATCACGTAAAATACGTTCTGCAGTATTATTCAGTGCTTTCACGTCTTCTGTGTGGATTCCGATTGGTTTCTTTAATTCACATATCTCTTGTTGAATTTTATTTAAAGTATCAATACAACAAGCTAATTTTTCGGCTGAACTTTTGTATTTTTTAATTAGTTCTTCAATTGATTTAATACGATCGGTTATTATTGGCTTGTTAAATTTATCCTTTATCGCTTTCAATTGCTCATTTAATTTCATTTTATCAACATTGTTCAATTCTGGTAAAATAGTTTTTCCACGTTCATTCAAACCGTTCAAAATTGATCGCATACTTTCCCTTTGCTTTTTCAATTTTTCGAATTCCGACAATTTTTCCTCCAACATAGGTAAACTTCGCATTTGAACATCGTTTTGTGTGCAAACTTGAATTTCGTTTAGCCAGTCTTCCAATTTAGATACATCATCTTCCAGAAGTTTCCGTTCTTCCATTGCAACTGATAATTGTTTTATTGTCGTAGCTACCTCATTTTTTAAATCAGTATAGTCTTTGACCAATCCTTCGAGTATGATTTCAAGTGGTTCTTTATTGGGACAGTGTTTCAAGATATTTTGTACTTGCTTGTTAATTTCATTCATTTGATCGGTTCCAGATTTCAAAATTTCACATTCGTTGACCTTGGCAATTTGGATATCATCTTCAACGGCTTTTGAATGAAACGGAACTGTGTTAGGCTGTTTTCTGGTTTCCACCAACTTTGTTCGCAGCCATGTTTTAAATTTCTCCACATCAGTCTCAAATGATTTCAAACGTTGAATAGCAGCACTAGTCACATCCATTTCGGATACAATAACGTCGGTTAGTTTCTTGTGCTTACTGCATATGTCACGTAATTCGTTATCTAATTGAGACTTTTCCAATGATTCTAAGTCACTTTGAATGTTTGTCACTCGTCTTTTGAGTGTATCGGCAAGTACTTGTTTGACATCGGCATCTTTGGAAACTGCTTTAAGTTTATGCAAGTATGCAGTCAACAGATTTTGGTCGGAACTAACAGTTTGTGGTTCTTGTAGTTTATCGAGTTGTTGAGATATCCAACTATTAAGCTGATCAATTTCAGATTGTATAGATTGAATTCCTTTGTTGGTTGCAGCAATCATTTGTGCTTTTCGAGCGACTCTTTTTATGATATCATTGTATTTGCGATCCGTAGACTTTAGTTTTTCTTCAATCTAAAGAAGCAGAAGAATATTAAATTTAAGTTGGATATCAAAATTGGCGCAGCAGAGAAATCAAATTTTATATGTAGTTAAATCAAATCTTTATCATCATTGTACGATACGATTAAATAAACATGATGATGTATGTGACTTACTTGTTGTTCGTCTAAATTGTTTATAACCTCCGACACTTTCTGCGCATTTTGTTTAAGGTCGTCCAACTTCTGCAACCCATCAATTTCACATTCGTTTTGGATCAAAGCAATTGCATCAAGTTTTTGTACGCAGTTCAAACCACTTCCAATATCAATGGCATCTATTTTCTTGATTATACTATCAAAATATGTATTCAAATCGCTAGCACATTGACGGTAAGTTTCAATTATATTTTGACCTGATGTTTTTAAAGCAATTGCATCCATTAAATCATTTTCTAATTTGTCGAGTTGTTGTTCAATATCAGAATTATCATCATCAGCAACTACACCACAAAGAATATAACATTGAAAATAACATCAGTGTAATAGTTAACAATTTTAAAAAATATGTTGAGTCCAAAGTTTTTGACGAAAATAAAATGAAACCAGAACATACAATTCATCAAAAGATTGTCAAATAAAAATTTACTTTTTTCGCTTTTCTGGTGTGAAAGGAGTTGCGTATTTAGTACGAATTAGCACAAAATCATATGGCATTTTACATCGTGTGTACTAAAAAAATGCTTATTTTCGGCAACTCCTTTGCTCAAGATTGCATGAAATTGTTCTCAGCTCATTCTAGCTCATTCATATACATTGAAATATTTTTGATGCATCGATTTTCTGTTTTTGAAAATTAAAAAGACGGCTAGTGCTTTCATTGAAAAATTTCGAACTTCAAGTTGAGCGGGGTGAAAATGAGGAGAGTGTCGGCCAAAGTACCAGAATAAAAATTGTTACATTCGACCAGGTCTACAAAAGCCGCACTAGCCGTCTTTTTGATTTTCAAAAACAAAAAATCGATGCACCCTAATGAACATCTATAGATGGTGTTAACTCTTTTTGCTAGGCCCCGCTCTAAAGCGGACTTATTTATATATAGTTGGGAGTTAAATAATAACTTTTTATATATAAATAATTGCTACAATATAACTTACAGGATCCAGTCATTTCAGTCATCAACTGAGCTCGTTTGTCACCAATTGCGTTTAATAAGTCATTCATTGCAATAATTTCTTGCTTTGAAGCTTCTGGTCGAAGTTTAAGCGGTTTTGATACCCAATCAGCAATGTTCTGCTCTTGTTTCTTTATCCAGTCTTGAAGTTCATTCCGTTGCTTCTGAAGTTGATCCAATTCGTCAACGGTTGATTGAAGTCCGCTCACGATAGATTGAATCTAATTGATGTACATACATTATATAATATTGATTTTAAAAGCCAATGGCGTTTAAAGTACTAAATTACCTGATCGATCAAGTCTTCTAATTTTCCACGTATAATCAACTCTTTTTCGGGGATCATTGGAATATTTGACTCCACAGGGCTACTCGGCCTACTAATGCTAGCTGTTGCTGTTTCACAAGCTTTTACCGCAAGTGCTAGACGGGATTTCTCTGCTTGTAATTTATTGTGCAATATTTGTGCAGATTTTAGTTGATCTTTGGCCATATCCAAAGTTATAGCTGGTTCATCCAAATCTTCAAATGTAGATTCATACTCTTCTAGATTCTTTTGAATGCTATCCAGAATATTTTCATATTCTTCGAATTTAGCAAGTGATTCTTGAAGACGATTTCGAATTTGAACAGATGTACTTAATAATGAGTCGTAACTGTCTTGTACATTTTTCAATTGGGTAGAAATAACTGATCTGATTTTTGGTGAACTTTTTTCATACCGTTCAATTTGATTATAGCCTTTGGCCTTTAAATCATCAATATTTGACTGATATTTTTGAATTTCAATCATCAATATTTCATGTTGATCTATTTGTTCTTGAGTTTGAAGACGGTTCGTAATATACAAAGAATTGTGAGCCATTAGTTGGAAGGAGATTTGTAAAAGCCATTTCTCAGCATCTTGTAACTTCTGGTAGTATGCATTGTAATCATTTATTTCAGCAATAAGCCTTTGTATACGATCATCGCATTCCGTGTTCACTTTTTCCCAGCGATATTGTAAGCTGTTCACTTCGTCAACTTTACTAGAAGTTTTTGTCCATGCGCGATTCACATCATTGGCATCTCTAAGAATATGTAGGTCATCACTGCCCTTTTGTTTGATCTCTTTTGAAATGTTTTTCAAACTGTCAAGTATAGTTTTCATTTCACTCAATTCACCATGGGCATCAGCTTCAATTTGCAGTTGATTTTCAATATTAATTAACCATTTCTCAAAATTGCTCACTTGTTCTTTATGGTCTTCCCATTTATTGAGCGCAGATTTTAGCAGATCTATAGTATTTTTTATATTTTCGGTGAAGTTTAAGTAATGGCTCTTTAAATCACCCATATGCGATTGAAGTACATCTTGTTTATCTTCTGGAGTTAAATTCATTGCTTTTGTGAAAGCTTCCTGAACTATATTAAGTAGTTGTTTACCTTCAGGCAAACGGCTTGACAAATTCTAAAATTAACAGTTAACAATTATTACTTAGTCATTTTTATAATCATAATTGACAGCCTAATAGTAAAATCGAAATGGAAGAACTTGAGCGTAAAAACATGATGCAAATTCTTCAGCGTATATAGAGAACTTTCGAATTTTAGAACAAAAGGAGTTTGTAAAAAACTGAGCTTTTGCTCTCAAGTTTGTCTATAGTTTTTTTTCCTTGCAACAATCGGGATTTTGTTTTTACGCCGAAAAAATTGATTTTTTTATACGCGTGTGATACGATAGTGTCATTCCAGCGGTCTTCCGTGTGTTTCATACAAGCCTCCCATGTAAATGGTAAAAAATCGTGAAAAATGAAAACAAATAATTTTTTTTTCTTCAATTCTCAAATACTACTCAACTTTCTGTATCACCTGGTGAAATCAGAATAAAAAAATCGCGTTTCTTATCATACAAATCACGATCCGGATTTTTTTCACTGTTTGAGTGCTCTATACCGAGTCTCCGAGAGTTTCATATAAACTTGCCATGTGATACCTATTGATTAGTGAGTGAATACCAATCGTGATTGAATCAATAGGTGTCATTTGGCTATTGCAAGGCGAGTTTATATGTAACTCTCGGAGACTCGGTATAGTGCACTCAAAGAGTAAAAAACAACAGATTTTTTTCTCAATTCTTATACACAACTATTTTTATTGCGCAGCAGAATATGAATATGAGTTGTGTTGGCTGTACACAATTATACATGCAATGCGAGCGAGATAGCATTAGACAACGATTTGGGTGATAGAGATAGCAAATTTCTACATTCTGATCACACCAAATAAAATAGAGCATTTAGTTGTGAATACTGTATAAGAATTGAGAAAAAAATCTGTTGTTTTTTACTCTTTGAGTGCACTATACCGAGTCCCCGAGAGTTTCATATAAACTTGCCTTGCAATAGCCAAATTACACCTATTGATTCAATCACGTTTGGTATTCACTTACTAATAGGTATCACATGGCAAGTTTATATGAAACTCTCGGAGACTCGGTATAGAGCACTCAAACAATGAAAAAAATCCAGATCGCGATTTGGATGATAAGGAATGCGATTTTTTTATCTACATGATCGTAGGTATATGGTCCGCCTCGCTCATAAAAAAATCCAATTTGTCGGCGTAAAAACAAAATTCCGATTGTTGCGAGCAAAAGAACTATAGACAAACTTGAGAGCAAAAACATGATATATCGCCTATTTACTTTTGCTCGGATGTTGGGCATGTCGTGGTTTTGCTCTCAACTTTGTGTGTCGAATTTTTGCTCTCGATTATGGTATGTGGTATTGTTTTACTCCAAAAAAATTAAGTCTTCGTTTTACTATTAGGCTGTCAGTTATGCTTGATGCATGTAAAAAAAGACTCGAATATTACGTACAGTGATTGCAAGTAGTTTTTGTCTGGTTTCGTTTTCATCTCCAATACCTGCACATTCTTCGAGTGTTTCATTTGCATTTGCCAACCATATATCCATCTCTTTTTTATAGTTCAGAAAATCTGTATGGTCGGTTATACCTTTTTCAATCTTTGCTACAAGACCTACAGAAATGAAATAAATAATATGCAATCTGAACTTAATGTGTTCTCAATTCAAATAGTACATACCATTCTAATCATTAAGCTTAGAAAACTTGTAATGACAAAATGATTTAAGGAATTACCTTGAGCATCGGTCAAAAGTTTGGAATACTTCATTTGTGGTTCAACAGTTTGATCACGAATTTTCGAAAAAGCACTAATTTCTACGAGATTTTCGCAAATATCGTTAAGTTCCTCAATTGAATCACCATATGCCGAAATTTCAGCGAGGATATTCTATATAATACATACAAGGTAAATTAGCAAGGAGTTGATGAGTTTAGTTAGTTACAGCGATTGTGTATGGACAAGATAACGCATTTTATAGACAATAATGAGCTTACCTTGCAACGTGCAAGATCATCAGACGTTTTGTTTTCGGCTTCATTTTCAGCTTTAACACGATCTGTAGTTGCATCGATCCATTTGGTAACTGTATCAATTTTACTGTTAACTTTATCCCATGCCGTAATACAATGGTTTAAATTTGAGTGAGCATTTGCTAACATTGTTGTTAGCTCATTCCAATCACATCCCAATTGCTTAATATCTCGATTGATTGCATCTTGTCCTTCTTCATCTGTCAATGGTTTAACATTTTGGCTCAATTCTATTGCGGTTTCCATAAGAATTTTGCCTTCAGGCATGGAAAGATCTACTCGTTCTAGTTGCTCCAATTTTTGCAGTATCTCAGTATGATCACCATGTGCGTCAAAACATTGTTGAATTTCCAAACGCTCCTTGCGAATCCAATCATAAATTTCAGCAAATGCCTGTTTACTTTTCTCATGATTGTTAACCTATGTTGAAACAGGATTAAAACAAGGATAAAAAATAGGTTAAAACTGGTATATATTTTATACACACAAATGCACATATACATACATGATTTTCCAATGTTTCAATCATTGAATTAATTCGATCTTGTACGTTTTCAAATCGTTCCAATACTTTTTCAAAATCTGATTGATTCAGGTTACCGTCTTCGTTAATTTTGTTTTGAATTTTTCCAATAATTTCATTGTATCCATTCAAATCACGTTGCAGGCTACGAAATTTATCTAAGGCTGACCGCTTGTCAACAAAATCATTACTGTCGATGGCAATAATTGGCTCAATTTCATCCAACCAATCAACAATAACCTTGTACAACTGAGCAAGTTCTTCAAGTTTTGCAGCCCTAGCCATAAGCTGCTGTCGCACATTATTAATATCAATCAATAGTTTTTCAAAATCGTCCTTCAAACTTTCTGTATCTTCTTGAATTTTGGAAGCACCATTTGCTTCTGTATTCAGAACCACTTTTTCTTTCAATTCCAACACATACCGTAGCTTATTCTGACCTTGCTCGAAACCTTGACGTAGTGATTTCACTGTATTCAACTTGATTTGAATTTCGGTCAAAGTGTTGGGTATATCCTGGCAATCGTTGAGTTTTTCACGTGTCTTTTCAATCCAATATTGACACTCTTCGTACAATGTATGATGTTGATGATGTTCTTGGTAGAAAAGTTCTAAGCGTCTCATTATTTCTTTTGCTAGAGATAGCAGGGCATTGTATTTCGTTGTAAGCTGAGTTACTGGATTGCTGACTCGTGCATCAGAACATGTTTCCAACAATTTTTGGGCTAGCAAATTTAATCGATCTAACTCCTTTTGCCAATCAAATAAAACCTATGAATAAAAAAATTGTATAAATATAGTACGAATTGTTAAAAATGCAGTAAAGTATCATTAAGAAGAATTTTGTATGAAAAAAATTACCTGTAATTGGCCTTGGAATTCTTCCAAAACAATTTTCTTGCCCTCAAGACTATCCTGTAATCGATTAAAGGACTGTATGAGGTCTTCAGTTTTTGTCAGCCAGTTGAAAGCTTCTTTGTACTGATCTTGATATTCACTCCATTTTACGAGTGCCACATTTATACAATCTTTTCCTTGGCTTACACAATTCCTATGTTGACAGAAAGGAAGTTGAAAAATGAAATTAACTCATTTATATTGAATAAAATAAACGATTCATGAACGGTTAGGACTTACACATAGTTATCGAATTCCTCTTGCAAAAATGTCATTGCTTCATCTATAATCTCTTTGTCTTCCGGTTCCGAAATTTTACATGCTATCTCGCATTGTTCAAAGATTTTATCTAACTTATTTTTTCCGTAAGGAATTTCATTTTCTAATACAATGATTTGATTGAGTTTACTAGACAATGTTTCCTTATCACCAGTTGGTTCAGCATACTTTGTTAAACTATCTTTGGCATTACGAAGCCACTGAGAAAATTCATTTTCTGCATCAATCAATGCCTGATGCTTATCAATTTCTTCTTTTTGTTTTTCATATAAGTCTTTCGCTTGTTTGGTCAGGGTTTCGTATTTATTTGAAATGTCTGATGCTGGTGTCCCTTGCATTAAATCAGACGCCTTGGATGTAACTGACTGTATCATTGGTTCAAATGAAACAATATCTTGCACTATATTATTTGTTTGCCGTAAATTGGCACGCCGTTCATTCAATCCACAGCTTAAATTTGCTTGGCCTCTTCTTGTCTTGGGAACTTTCTGTTCACATACTTGAAGCAATTTTGCTTCTCGTTCGGTTATCCACTCCTGAAGATGTGAATAACTTGAATTATAATCGGCCCATTGCAACAAGTTTGTTTCCAAATTAACTTTTGCAGTTGACATCTTTTTCACCAAACGTTCCCATTCACTTTGGATTTCTTTTATTTGATTGTTGATGTCATCACGTCCATCTGATCGTGTGCCTCTTATGACCTTTTCTCCGGTATTCACTGTCGAATGAATTAATGATTGACCCTCTTCGCGTTTAGCTAATAAATCTTGAATTTGATTTAATCGATGCTGTAGAGTTTCTTTACTATTCGATGGTTCACTACAACTTCTAATCGTTACCCAAGCTTTTTCAATCCAATCTTTTGCATTTTCATGATATTGATCGTATTCTTTGTGTAATTCAAAGTTATTCTCGACTTTTTTCAGAGTGTCTTTGGCTAAATTGAACACAATTGAAAACTTTGAGTTAAGTGTCGACAACTGATTATTAATATAAGTGTCTAGGTGTGATGATAATAATGGAGCGGATGATGTTTTTAATTTCTCAATATCAGATTGACCCTTTTCTAAACGACTTAAAATATTACGCATGTCGTCTACTTGTTTTTGTTTCTCATTTCGGTTCGATTGTAGAGCAATTTTATGATTTTTTACAAGAATATCAATTTGTTGCAACCATTCTGAAATTCGATCAAATTCTTCTTTGAATTCGCGCCATTGTGTCATTGTTACTTCTAATTTGTTTCGTTGATTTAAAATGTCCTTAAATAATACTTCAAATGACTCGCGCAATGTTTTTATGTCATTTCGAATCAATTCGTTGCCTTGTTGAGATGTGCTTGCCATGCAAACTTCGCCAGTATGTATAAGATGTTCAACCAACAATTCACCTTGTGCTTTTTTATTAAGCAATGCATCCAGTGGAGCGACCGAATTTTCTATAGACAGTTTATCTGCAAGAGATTGTGGTTTCATTGCCGGCAACTTATCACGTGCTCTATTTATCCACCCAAATAAGTCATTCTTGGCTTCAATAAACAGCCGATGATCACGATATTGAGATTCGCGTTCTCTAAGCAGTTTCTTTGCTGATTCAGCCAATGTATCAAATTTTTCTAATGTTTGTAACGCTTGATATGCAGTTTGATTTGGCTGCTTTGATGATAGCATTTCTGTGACTTGAGCTTTTAAAGCGTCCGCATCAATTTTTTCCACTCTTACTTTTTCTTCCATGGATTTTATATTTTCAAGTTGAGATCGTTTTTCCGGCATTGTTGTTTGAAATTCGGATAAGTCCACCATCGACTTTTCAATCCAATCAATTGATTTAAGGATATTTTTAATTTGATCTACAAAACCAGAATATTGATTGATGGATTGATCAAGCATGGATTTAATTTCAACCATTTTGACGGCCAGGGCCGACCAATCGTTTTGAAGTTGAGCTAAACTTTTATTTATTGGCTCATGTCCAAGAGGTGCAGTTGTTAGCAAAACTGGTTGTGCCATTTCAACAATACCTTGAACCTTTTGTAATGCATTAAAAAATAAAGGAAAAACAAGTATTAGAAATAAAAAAAAATAAAAAAAATTTTTAAAACATAATACAACCGAAGACAAAAGTGTATAACAACAAATAATATTTTATTATAAGAAATTTTTACCTTTGCAAATCCTTCGTCTTTTAGCATTATCATATCTTGAACTGCATCTAATTTTCCCTGAAGATCCTTCTGAGATGCCGTACTCACATCTGCACAATAATCCAATTTTGAATTGATGTCTTGAAGCCATTCAGTACATTCACATAGTTGATTTTCAAACTCACTATGAGTTGATACGAACTGTGACCATCGTGTATTCAATTCTTTTACTTTATGTACTACTTGTTGATACTTCGGAATTAAATCAGTAATTTGTGAATATTTAGCAGTGGTTGCTCCACGATGTAAAAGCTGTGCTTTTTCACTAACATTATCGATTTCAAGTTCTTTAGCCCGAATTTCCCCTTGAAGAACTTTTAATTCATCTATTTGGCATTTTTTCTCTGCAAGAGTTGGTTTCAAATCGATTGCATGAAGCTTATTGTCTGTAATTCTGATCCAGTTAATGCAGTCATCTTTTAATTTTTCAAACTCATCCCACTGCTGCAGTTTACTTTCAATGGCATCGATTGTGGATTGAATTTGCGAAAGTATTCCCTCCCATTCTTGTTGTGACGAATCAATTTGATTTTGTATCAATTTTTGTCCCGGCTCAAGTGTATTTGGAATAACTTTTTCACCGAGCCCCCGAATTTGTTCAATACGCACTTTCTCATCACTCAAATTGGCTCTCTGGTTTTTCAATCGATTCAAATTTGTTCGTAAAAGGACACGCTCCAATTCAAGGTCACCCCACAAATCAACAGTATTTTGTGTGGCTTCAATATAGTCTAGAGTATCCAACACTGCTTTACTATATAAATTGTGATCACTGACAAATACTTCATATTGCTCAACAAAACCTTGCAAAATTTCATGCATATGATCATATTTTCTCACAATTTGATCATATTTACTAACAACAAATTCATTTTTGTCGGGCATATTGGCGACTATATCTTTCAAATTAAGCACATCTGATTTATGAAGTAGAATATCGTTCAATTGATCGCGATAGAGATGTAATTGGCTACGCTTTTCATCCAAAGTATCTCTTAAAATAATGTTTTCATCAATGTTCAAAGTATTCAACCAATCCTCAAGGAGTTCAGCACATTCTTCGAAACCCGTCCATTTAGATAGTTTATTCTGGATTGTGCGATTGATAATATTAATCTTATCAAACAGTTTTTCCATCAGCTGTGAAAGTTCCTGAGTTTGTTCTCTAATTGCTTCACGTCCTTCAAATGCCGTTGTTGGATATAGTTTTTCTCCAAGTTCAATTACATTATTTAATAAGAGTGTTGCTGTATTTTGTTGGTGAAGAACTTGTTGAATTGCGTTCTGTTGATTTAGAAGATCATCTCGTGAACAATTTTGTGGCACATTAAAAAATGTGCCGTATTTGGCCTCGGCGGATATCAAAAATTCGGAACATTTTTTGTATTTATCATTGAATTGTTGGTGATCCGATACAGCATTTGTGCAATTCTTACAAATTTCTTTGGTTGCATTTTTCATTGATTGAAAACGTAGAGATATTTGTTGTGCATCAATTGAAATACGTGATTCTTTAGTATTTTGTATTAAGTCAGACGAGTCATCCGCTATTTTATCGAATTCACTTTCTTTGTCATTAAGATTTGCGAACAAGTTTTGAAATTTGGATAATTGATCTTGTTTCTCATTGAATGTATTTTTTAGTCCAAAATTTTTCAAATCACTCTCCGCTTGAGTCAGCCAATCAGTTAAAATATCCAAATTGCTTTCATATTCTGTCCATTGTTGATGTCGATTTTTCAAATTGAATTTAACCTCCTGCAGTGTATCTTTGAATTTATCAAAATCTATTTTAAGGCCACTCAAATCGCGTGCCATAAGTTCTTTGCATCGTGGTGATATTGCATCCATTTTAATTTGTGCAACATGTTTGCTAAGGTCATCTAATTTCTGATTTCCTTCATCGAGTGATCTTTCAATTTCCTCGATTTTTGCCATTCGCTCTTCAATCGCATTCTTATTTCCCGAATAATCTGTGTAATTATTTAATCGATCCCATAAAATCTTTTGATAATCCATTTGTTGTTTTTGGTTATCATTAAAGGTTTGAAAGATATCTAAGGCCTCCTCAAGGCGTGATACAAGGTTATTACATTCTTGATTCAAATTGTCATATCGTTCGTTGACTTTGTTTATGGTATTATTAATTTCGTCATTCATCACAACGTTTGCTTTGTCATTGAGCGTTTCTATTATTCGCTTATGCGATAAAATATCTTGGTTCATTGTCTTGTATTTTAAAAGTCTCGAACGAATCTCTTGAATTGATGTCCATCCACTGATATTTTCATGTGTAATTGTATCTTCGTTTATTTTGAGCCAAGCCAATATTTGTTGCAAAAGATCTTGATAAGAAGAGAGTTGATGTGATTGGGTTTCTTGTTTCTTTTGAAGTTTGTGAATTTCATCGCATAGCTTGTCCCAACGATCGTGCATGTCACGTATGTCTGTACGAATTTTCTCTCTACCCGTAGTTGATGTTTCTTGTAGGGCTTTTTCGCCGATAGCATCCAATGATGACATCAATGTATCAGCGTTACTACTCTCATTGACCAAGTGTTCCAGTACTTGGACACATGTGGTGTCATCAGTTGCTTTCGATACGATTGAATTGAGTTCAACCTCCAAAGGTGTTATCCAATTATTTACTTCTGCTAATTTTTCGTTATATTTTCGATGATCGTCGACGATTGTTTGCCATCTGTTAACAACTTCTTTGCTGAGCGCAGTTAATAATTGATAACGGTTGGATAATTGTGATGTTAGCAACTGCAGCCGCTCTGCTCCTGTATTTTTAAGGATATCATGTGCTTTGTCCGTAAATAAATCAACTGACTTTTGTTTATTTATGATTTGCTCTTTCTTAACTCTGAATGCCATTAAATGTTTGGTTTTATCATCATGAGTAGATTGAAGTTGTTGATCTCGGAATATAGTTTCAGTGGCTCGGCACCACTTAGTCAACTCGTCCAATTGCATTTCAAAGTCATCCCATGATTGTAAAATAGAGCTGAGCTTAATTTCATTTTGATTGACATTTTCTATATGATTATTGATTTCAGTTTGAAGTTCCTTCAATTCGGAGTCAATCAAATCAATTCCTCGCGGTGAAGTACACTTCTTTACAGTTATGCTTTGCTCCAGCAAATCATTCACTAGTCGGTGTCCAGAATTTTGGTTTGATTTTAATTGTTCCAATATGTTGATTTTACGTTTCAAATCATTTTTTTCACCATAAGTATCTTCGCATTCTACTAATTTCTGCTTTTCTGCACTCAACCAATCTTTTAAATGAGCCAATTGGGCATTGTAATTTTGATGCGATTGAACACAACCATCTAAATTAGTCATAAGTTCTTGTGATTTCTCAACAATATTATCAAACAATTGTTTTATGGAATTTAAATACATATTTAGAGATTCATCTTGAGTTTCATTCACAAGCGATTGTGCTCGTTCACAAACTGCATCAACTAACGAACAATGGTTTTGAATGTCTTCATTCATTAGTTTGTGATTTTGAAGTTGAGCACGTTTCTCTTGTAAAGTTGTCTTGAGTTCGGTATGATTTTGCATTGCTTGTTCCACATCTTTAAGCCATCTAGTAAGTTGTTCTTGTCCTTGGGCAAAATCAGTGAATTGAAGTAAACAATTTTCAATTTTTTGAGTAGAAGCATTCAAATCGTCGCTGAACTTATCCCATTCAGCTCTTAGGCTTCGCAATTGTTGCCGAATAAGTTCTCTACCTTCTGGATTTGTATTAACATACAATTTTTCTCCGCGATCAATAATATCTTCAAATGGGATGGCATCATTTGAACGTTGATCGGCGATATTTCGTAGCGCAGTTTGTCGGCCTTGCAAAATAGGCAAATCGCCAGTAATTCCACTGTTTTCTTTCAAATTATCAATTACTTCTTGTAAATGTTTTCTAAATTGATCATAATCTTCATTGAACGAATGATGGTTCTTCGCATATTGCTCATATTTGTCAATATGTTCTCTATATAGATTTTTAAGTGCTTGATAGCGAGTAACAAGTTTAGATGCACGCGAGTTTATTGCACTTTCGCCGTTAATATCTTTACAAATATGTGACAATGATGCAAATTCGGCTTCTTTTGAAATTATTTCTTCGTTTAACTTTTGTAGTTTGTTCAAATATGCTTGTTTCGTTTCATACGTACTCTTCATGCTCTGATCTTTTGGAACACTTTCTACTTTTTTAAGCCAATTTTCAATTTGTTCGATAGTTAAATCGGCTGCTGCCCATTTTTCATACAACTCTTTAAGTTTATTTTGTGTATCTTCACATTGTGCGATGTATATATCCCATTCGCGTTTAATATTTTCAAATGAATTGATGAGAACCGGATGCCCAGAAGGGTGCGTTTCCAGCAACACTTTTTCAAGTTGATTTTTACAGGCCAATATAATTTTATTGCCTTGATTTCTTTCACCAATCACGCTACTTAACACTTCAAGGTTTTGTTCGGTGATATCTTTTTCAAAGGGACAATCATTTCGGAAAATTTCAGCAGTTTGATCACCTAATTTCTTCAAAAACTCTTGTGCACGTTCTGTTATTTGATCATATGATTCATGATTCGTAACGCTTCTTTCACAATCGGCAACTCGACAGCTTAAATGTTGATGTAAATTATCATATTCTTTCATTGTTTCGCCAACTTTCTCTATAGCTTCAATGTCAGCCATCGATTGAGCTTTGTCCTGTAGTTGTTTCAAAGCATTTTTATGTAAGATATTGTCTTGCAATTGAGATCGCAGTATTTGAAGAGCCTGTTTTTTCTCAATTAAACTTGGATACAATTCACTTTGCGTTCCTAGCTTGGTTTTTGCATCGTCTAACCACTGTTTCACTTGCGCAAAACTCTCTTCAATTGATGTTTTATGTATCAACAATGACTCAACTTGAGAGAGCAAGGAATTTGCTTCATCTTGAATGTTATCAAAATCGTCCCGGGGCTGTTGTCTTCTATTTCGAATATTTTCGCGATCCTCCGAAGTTACAAGAGGATAGAGTGCTTCAGCCGAATTGAACAAATCGTTTACATGTGCTTGGCCTCTCGGTAAGTTGCTGACAAATGCTTTTACTAAATTGAGCTGTTGCCGTGTCGGCCCTGAGCCAGGTGAACCCATTCTAAATAATTCATTGAGATGCATACGAGCATTTTTAGTCCAATCTGCACATGTAGCCTCATTTTTACCGAAGTCAATATAAGCTTGTTTCGCTGTTTTTGTACGTTCGAGTAAAGAAGCTATACTCTTGCCAACAGATTTATATCGTGAGACCATATGGTTAACAGTTTGACCAACTCTGGCCTCAGAATTATTTTGCATTATCTTTTCGGCAATCTCTTCAAGTTTGTTAATATCTGGATTTTTATTTTTAATGTCTTCGTGAATTGCATTAAGCTCTGATATTTTATTATCAATATTATTCACATTGATAAGGGCAATTGACTCATTTTTAACATTTGTTTCGATTTCTTTG
The DNA here is from genome assembly GCF_009176525.2 of Contarinia nasturtii. NCBI lineage: Eukaryota > Metazoa > Arthropoda > Insecta > Diptera > Cecidomyiidae > Contarinia > Contarinia nasturtii. The sequence continues at coordinate 571,640 of NW_022198836.1, forward strand.
AACCAATTTGTTACAGCCTCGAAGTGTTGCTCATATTCGTTCCATAGAGCAATGTTATCATCCAAATCAGCTTTTGTTTTTTCACATCTCTGTTGAATATCAGCTAACTCAACATTGTATCGAACAATTTCATTCTTAATCATTTCTACATTCTCAGGAGACTCAATATTATTCAAGAGATCAATTGAATCAGATATCTCCGCATTTCGTATCAAACAATCATCGATGCTTCCTTGTACATCAGCAAGAGATGATTTTTTTACTTCCAAATTAAATTTGTCGCTACTGGGTTCAGGTATACACCAGATAATTTTCTCTTTTTGAGCGTTAATCATTCGTCCAAGCATTCCAATTTTGTCCATATGGAATTTTTTCAAAAAGTGCGAAAGTGATGATTCAATTTTATTGGCATGCGTTAAAATAACATCCATACGTTTCTGAACATTATTCAATTCCTTCGGAATAATTGATTCGGCAAAAGTTGGATACGTAAATTTCATTTCATCAATACGCATACGAAGGTTGTCTAATTCACTTTCTTGATCACTTAGTTGTACTTTCAATGCTTGACAAAGCTGCAATCGTTCGACAATTTTACTGTTATCACCTGACATATCGTCAGTGGTGATAAGTTGTTCTCGGATTTTGTTGATCGCATCACCACAATTTTTCACTGAGCATCGTAATTCTTTCTCTTGGTCTTCAAAATTCGATGAAATTTCTGTAAGCTTGAGAGCATTTGTTTCGGCTTCCGAAAATTTGTTATCGAGTGCATTCGTTAAATCAGTTAAAGCTGGTATTTCGACTCCTTTATTCATTTTCACGAGTTCCGACACTTTTTCCTTTAAATCAGAATAAATGTTTGAGTATGTTGGGAGCTCAGTTTTATATTTATTCAATCGAATTGGACTGTATTCAATTTCTAAGGTGTTGTTGGCAGCATCATTTAAAGCAGCTATAATATCATCAAGCCATAAAACCAATTCTGATTTAAATTCTTCGATTTGATTCCAAATAATTGCTTCTGTTTCGAAGAGATGAGCGTTTTGTGCTATTTGCACTTGGAGTTGCTGCCATTTTGTTTCTGATTCTTTTATTTCGTCGTCAATATTATTAGGTTGAGTGCACTGTAGCAATTTAATCAACAGAGTTCCTCTTCGCTCCATATCGTCTAGAGCAACTTTAGATTTTTTAATTTGGTCCAATGCCTGTTTCGATTTAACAGATGTTTCAATAAGCTGCTGTTCTCCTTTCGGTTCTGGTTCAATGGTACTGTAAATTTTTTCTGCTTTTACCATTTCGGTGTTAAAACGTTTCTTTAAATTTGAATATTCTTGAACAGCGTGGTTAAGTTGAGCACATTTTTGCAGTTGATTATCAATTTCGCCTTGAATATCATCCCAACGTTTATTTAATAATAGCATGGACTCCTGAATTGCGGGTATACTTGAAATATCTTCTTGCATCAATTGTGTGCCTTCATTGTGCATTTGCTCTTTTAGCGGAATTTTGGTTTGTAAATTGACGCAAAGTGCATTAAGATCAGAAATATTTTGTTCAATATTGTCAGTTGGTGAACGTGTAATAATATTGTCTAAATTTGATTTGATATCCAATAAGCATTTGCCCAAACTATTTTCAATTTTAATAAAGCCACCTTTTTGAGCTTCAATTTTGCTGAGCGTAGCCACTTGGTTTTGTGCTTTCAATTCTAAATTATGAAATTTATTCTCCAAATCATTTGTGATTTGCTGTGCGGTAATCGGTTTTCCAGTGTTTGTATCTCTTAAGTAAACAACCGGAATGTTATCGATTACATTTGCATCAGCCTTCTTTGCTGCTACTGAAACGGTATTAGTAGTAATTTCTTCTATAATTTGTTTGAGATTCTCAATATTATTGCTTTTATCAGTTGCTTTTTCCAATTGTTGTTTAATATGATTAGCATTCGATTCAATGTCATTTTTCCAACCTAAGAAATCGGACCATTTTTGTAACGCTTGTTTTTTCTGTTGCAAATCGTCTTCAATATTTTGATAGTTTAGTACTAGTGCTGTATACGAATCATTAATAATTCCACTATCTTCGGGACTAGCATTCAATGTCATATTTTTAACTTCTTCGTATATTGAGTTAAATAAGTTTTTCATATCCGAATGTTCTTGCAATAAATTGTGAACAATTTGCAAATGTGGCTCAACACGTTCGACGGCCAAGTCTTCAACTTGTGCAGCTTGATTACGCAATCGTTCCATTAGCGTAGCAAAATTGGCTAATTTTGCATTGAAATCTTGTCTTGAAATTATTGCATCTGAGATAACATTGATGCGTTCACGATTCGCTTCCGATAACTTTCCAACTTTTCCTCGCAATGCGTTGATACGCTCTTTTGTTGCATTTAAACCCTGTGGTCCTAGATTTGGTACTAAGGTCTCTGAACTCTGTGTCAAAGATACAATTTTAGCCAACTGCTCCGATATGTCGTTATTGAATGTCTTCAAGTGAATTAATTCTTTTTCTAGTTTATCAACATGAGGACTGTTTGCCAGTAGTGGACGTGTCAATAGAGCCTGCTCACTTCGAACAACCCAATCTTCTAGTTTTGATGCATCATTATCAAATGTTTGCCAGTTTGAAACTAATCGATCGTATCTGTTTGCCAATTGTTTGGCATTATCCTGAACTGAATGCCATCGCGAATTAACGGCATCCAATTCGTCTGGTGCATTTGTCTTGCAAGACATTAAGTTATTAAATGATGCAACTGCGTTGAGTTTTTCTTTTTGAAGTTCACATTGGCTAGCAAATTGTCTTGCTGTTATTCATTACAAAATAAAGGAAAAACAAGTATTAGAAATATAAGTATTTTTTTAACATAAGAACTATAGTTCGGTATACCGAAGACAAAAGTGTATAATAACAAATAATATTTTATTATAAAACATTTTTACCTTGTTGTTGCAGTGTGTATGCTTCTTGTAGTGAAACTGGTTTTTCTGTTATAAGACTAAACCTCGATTCCGACCGCTCAATCCATGGTTTTATTTCTTGAATTCCAGCTTGATACTTTTGCCAATTAACAAGATCCTCTTTTGTGGTCATGGATTGATGGTTTACATTGCGATTGATTACGCTCAACATTTCTTGAAGTTTAGATACTTCGCTTTTTAATCGCTTTGCTTCAGAGAAGTTTCCTTCCTTGGGTGCCAATTCACAAGCATCACTAGATAAAATATCCAATGATCGCATTTTTTCAGAGATAATTGACTGAAGGGCCTCTGTTTTCAAAACACGTTCCTCAGGCGAAATTTCTTGTGATTGAACAGCTTCAATTAGTTGTGGTGCTGAATTTAATGCCCAATTTTGTAACTCTGCCACACGTGTTTTATAATTGTTCCATCGAAAACTGTAGTCTTCCAAATAATTCACACGATCCTTCACATGTTCCATTGTATTAAAGAACTGTTTCTCCAATTCAGTTACTTCTTTTTCAATTAATGGTTTCTTTGTTTGATCTGTCAATGGTGTAAGCTCTTTGCAACGATCTTGTAAATTAGCAATCATTTGTCGTGATGCTTGTTGTAATGTCGCATTCAACTCACGTTTAGTTTTCAAATCTGAACTCACATTTTTCGGATCAGTTTGAAGTGGTGTGATTGATCTCAGTTCTGTCTCAGCATTTCCAAGTAAGTTTATTATACGATGTTTTTCCTCCTGGAACTCATTCCATATTGATTCGGTGCTCTTTAGCTCCCTTAGTTTGTCAACCGTTTCATTATACGCATCATTCCAACCATTTTCTAAATTTTTAATCTCGTTTGGCATGAACTTTGGCGCATGAACATCTTTGCTTAAGTCACGTCCTCTTTGTAACATTGACATTATATGCGTTCTTTGATGATCCAATTGATTGATTGCAAACTGTTGCTCTTGTATCATTTGACGTAAATTTTCCAAACTCTCTGGCTGTGGTGCTGTTATTGTTTGATCTTTTACTTTCTCCAATAAACAAACCACTTCGTGCACTTCTTTTCGATATGTATAGCACTTAGAAAATACTTCTGTCTTCACCATAGTTATTTCAATTGTTGGAATCAGCGTTTTGTAGCGCCCTATTAAATTTTCTAATTTTTGTTGTTCTTCTTTTGCTTCCATTTCACTAACATATGGTTGTAGTGAATCGAGCGTTGACACCAGCCACTTCATATCTTCACGCTTAGCGTCAGCATCTTGACATATTTTCTATAAATGACATTTAAAATTTATTTTAACAAAAACTCATCACCAGATAACGTGTAGAAAAGTGCGCTGCAAGTAGCGGGAATAAAAAATTGTTAATGACACGTACGTAATCATTCGCTATTTTGTTTCGATTAATAATCGAAAAATAATATATTGACTCGGTTCAAGTTTAAATAAATATGTGTGTATTAACTTTGATATTTTAAAAGATTGCCTGAACATTCTTCCCGAATATTCGACATACTATATAATTCTTGAAACTAAAATAGTAAAACTTGATATAATCCAAAAATAGTTTAGTGTATTTAAAGCGCACTTTCCTATTCTACTAAAACTTATAATTTACCGCTAATTCCTTCAGCTGCATGCAAATAGTAATATGCATTGATTATTACGTTAAACATACGTACATCTTACGTATTATAATAAAAATGATAATAAATCAATAAAAAAAATCAAATTATACTGTACTCACTTGAAAAACTAGTCGTTCCTTTTCGAATTCTTCTGATGTGCTAACTTCCTGTACAATTGATTTTAAAGCACTATCCACGGTGTTCATCCAAGTAGTCATTGTGTCAAATTTCGAACGATAGTTCTGCCACTGAATTGGAACCTGGCATAATAGCTTTTGCAATTCATCAAGACGCCTTGTTGTATTCAACCATTTAATACTAGCATTTTGCATAGTGTTTTCCAAACTTGTATCATTCGGATTCAGTTCATTATATTTTGTACACAGTTGTTTCATGTTCTCAATGTAATTTTGTGCTTGTCCGGTTAGACCTTTGTTTGTAATAAAATCATTATAACGTTGCGATATCAGTCCAATATCTTCATTTTTATTGAGTGCTTGTTGCTCCAATTGAACTTCTCGCTCAATTTCCTTTATTGTTTGGTTGAGATTTTCTTCGTTCAAATTGAATTTCGAATGAATAAGATGCTGTGGTGCACTCGTAAGCACATTTTCCCATCGTTGCTGTAAGCCTTCAACATTTTCGACCACTTTCTGTTGTTCTTCCATGGGTAATGTTTTAAGTAAATTCTGTCCACTTGTCAGCAAATTCTTCATCCAAACGGTGTTTACATTTTCAAAGAATGTTTTTCGCTCTTCAATTATTTTTGCAGATTGAATATGTCTTTCTGTGAGATAGACTTCAGCTTTGTAAATCCAATCAGCGACAATGCGTTCATCTTCACGGAAATGTTCCCAACAATTATCAGCGTCTTGTAAACGTTGTTCCCATTGCTGTGCATTTTGAATCACATAATTGAAACGGTCGTTCAGCTGGCCCATTTGCTGTTGAATTTCTGATGCATCCAATAACTTTTCGGTTGAGTCAAATTTTAATAGATTTTGCAAAACATTATTTTTGGTATCAACCATTGATCGATAATAAAGTATTCGTGAAAAAAATTCACGATGTTTGTCCAACTGTTCTTGTAGCTTCTCACGATTAGCCGTAAGTGAATATGATTGAAGTAATTTTTCAGCTTCATTTAACCAGTTATGCACATCTTTTTGTCCTTGTTCAAGTGACTCTTGTTGCGTATACAATTGGTGGAAAAGATGTAATTTATTGGGAATTTGTGCTCGAACTCGAACCAATTGTTCTTTTTGTTGTTTCAGAGAACTCATCATATTTTCCACTTCAGAACGAGACATATCAGGTAAAAGTGACTGTATCATTTTACTTATTTGTTTGAATAGTTCCTCAACATCATCGATTTCAGTGGCTAAAGATTGGATTTGAGTACTGTGATCTGCAATCGATTTTGTTGTGCATGGAATTTGCTTTGACAATAGTGACTCTGCTTTGTTCAACCATGCGGCGAGTTTTTCGGATGATTGTCGATATTCTTGTTTATTACGTAAAATATCGCTTGAATGCACATATTGTTTTGTGCTTGCATATATTTTATCGAAACGAAGAGTTAATTGTTGAAATTTATCACGTAGCTCATTGACAATTTCTGGTTCACAAATTGCAATGAGAAAATTAACTATGTCGTGCATTTCTTGATATTTATTCTTCCATAGGCTAATATCTTGGAAAAACTCTAATCTTTCATCTTCGGAGGCACGTATTTTATCTTCCGCTAAACACAGCCATCCTTCGAATTCATCTGAGCAAGAATTCCATCTATGCCAGTTTGCTACAACTTCTCCCAATATATTTTGACAGCATTTTAGATCACGTGATACTCTCTTCCACCGATCTTCAGTATCATGCATAAATTTTTCGATATCGTAATTATCTTGTCGTGTTAAATTACCATCACGTCTACATTCTTCAACAACATGCTTCATATCAACAAAAGCCTTTTCAAATTCCTCAAATACCATATTCTTATGTATGAAATCATTATATTGTTGAAGCATTTGCTTTGATCTATCTTCACGTCCAAATTTACCACTCCATAATCGAAGTTTATTTTCAATTAAATTCAAAAAGGCAATAATGCAACATTTATGTTCCAAAAATTTCAAATTGAGGCGTCGCTGATGTGCTTTAGGTCCAACTTCACATAGGCGTTGTTCAATATTTTTTAGTTGTTCAAATGGTATTTTAGTGGTCAATGAAGAGGATTGTTTCACTCGGAAAAATAACTCTTTTATCTGGTCATAATTGCCAAAGAATTTTTTATGTTCTTCAAGTTTTTTACTGATAATTGCAGCAGTTTCTTCATTCATAGTTGTTGGTATTTCATCATAGAATAGTAATTTTTCTGCTTCAGCCAACCATTTTCCTACTAGGGCAAAATCACCTGGCAAGTTTGAATCAAGCAACCAAAGCCAATACTGTAATTGAAATTCGTGCTGGTTCCATAGCTTATTAATATTTTCCCAAGAAGCTTGTGTCAAAGCAGCAATGTTATGATGAGTTGTTACTAAATTTTTTAATTTATTGAAAAGGTTCGAACGCGCATCAACATCTGCTTTTGCAACTAGATAATCGGCAAAATCAATCGACAGTGATTGACTTTGAATAAGATGTTCGAAATGTGATGTCCGTGATTGCAACCAATGTACGAATTCGTCGTATTCTTCTTGTAAAGTTGATGCTCCTCCGCGTGAAATACCCTATAGAACCGTATTTCGATATTTAGTCATCGATTTTTTGTTTTTGAACATTTTAAATACCCTTAGTGCGGCTTTTGTAGACCTGGTCGAGAACTTTTGTATAAATTTGTGTGAAAGTGAATTATATTAGTCTTAATATTGGTGCAGACAATATTAGAAGAGCACTATATTTTCAGAAAAAAAAATTGCATCAACATTTTCTTTCGCCCATTTCCCTTTTAAGGTCATCCAAAACATATGCTCTCGTGAATATTTTTGCTCAATGTATTTTTGAATTCCACATGCCCAATTTACTAATGCACCATGTATTTCAACAAAACCTTTGCGTACAGACAAAGAACCTGTGGCAAATGTCATACTAACTGTCAAATTCAAATACAATTTCTCATGAGAAGGAAAGAGAAAAACATATGAACCGTTGAGAAACAAAGATACCTTCAGAAAAGTTGAGAAAAAATCTTCAACTTAAACTGGGATGTAAATCAAATGTAAGAATTAGAAATTTAAGAGTTGAGAATTAGAGAACAACAATAAAATAATAAGAAACAAACTGCAACATAAGTTATGATGCAGTTTGTTATGAAATGTTTCACTGTTGCTCACTAATTTCGAACTTCAATTGGTTGCCCGAAATGCCAATTTTCTCACCATTCAATAGGTGTCACAATGCAAGTTTATGTGAATCTCTCGAAGGCTCGGTTTAGAGCACTCAAACAGTGAAAAAAGTCCAGATCGTGATTTGGATGATAAGGAATGCGATTTTTTTCATTCTGATTTCACCAGGTGATACAGAAAATTGAGTAGGTATTTGAAAGTCGAAGAAAAAAAATTAATTATTTTTTTCATTTTTCGCGACTTTTTCATCATTTACATGGGCGTCTTGCATGAAAAACACGGAAAACCGCTGAAATGACACCGTCGTATATCCGTACATATTTTGTATTGGTCATTTCAGCGGTCTTTCGTGTATGATAATTAAATATTTTTCATCAAGCAGATTTGAAAGAGATAAATAATAATTATTAAATTTATGTATTTTTTCTAAATGTAAATAGTTATTAATTCAGTTATTTTAACTAATAACTTTATTTATGTTTTCAATTTCATCTGTTTTGTTTTAAATATTTTTCAATTCTCAGTCTTACTATTGATAAATTTACTTCTAAATCAATAATGATAAATTTACTTTCTACACCAATACTAACAACCATAAGAGTAATTTACTTTCATACAAATTTATTGAAAAAATAAGAAAAATTGCGAACTTCAAGTCGACCGCGGTAAAAATGGGCCAAAGTAACACAACAATAGTTGTTACTCTCGACCAGGTCTATAAAAGCCGCTCTAAGGGTTTTTGAAATTTTCAAAACAAAAAAAATCGATGCACCCTACTGTACATATCTTATATCAACCATGTTAACATTCCGCTACTTACCTTTGGTTCAGGATATTTATGCAAGAACTGAGCAACGTAAGTCATGATACTTTTCTGTTCGGGTTTGGGAACATCCACATCATCTGCGTCTAATAGACGTGCAATTCCCAATTTATTTTCAGCTACATCGAAAGCAGTATTCAATCGCTGTTTATTTGTGGTCGATGATTTTCGCATCTCTGCTAGATTTATCAAATTTGTTTTTATTGAATCGATTAATGCCAAGAAAGCCACTCCATCTCTCCAACTTGGACCAAAATCGCGCACTTCGACACCGATATCCCTAAATTATAATGAAAATTTCAATGTTTTGATCAATGCTGTCAACAAACATAAACAAACGAATGGACGGTTCGTTCATAGCATTTTTTTTCTTTTTTGTGACCGTTCGTTCATCCGTAGAAAATAAAATGTTCGCCATGTTCGTTCGTATGTTCGACAAGCGTTCAGGATCGCATATATTTATGCGATACATTGAATGATGCATGCATCGTTTGATGCGAATCAAATAACGCAAACACAACGCTAACGATGTCGCTATGAGTACGGTCCTGACAGCGCACCACGTGCTTATATGATACACGTAATGATGTGAATGTTCAATAAAGCAAGACCGTCGTGTGCTACTAGATCCGCACGTACAACGACAGCGTTAGCGTTATTTGATGCGCATGAAATGATGCATGCATCATTCAATCTATCGCATAAATGTATGCGATCCTGAACGCTTGATGTTCGATCGAATTTTCACATCATTCTATTCATCTTAACTCAATGTAGAAAAAAACGCGAACAAAATTGTAAAAAACTCATATTTGCACATTATATTTTTTCATTTAAATTTCAAACAAACACTGTTTTGAATTACCATTTTTTAAAGATACGAACATATTCCGAACATTCGAACCGTTACAAAAAAGAATAAAAAGTGCTACAAACGAACGAAAGCTCTGGTTTTAATAATTCAGTATTTGCATTTGAAATGAAATTATTTCACTTACTTTGGTAATGCATTCGATACCCAATTAAGTAAGGTTTTTCTGGCTCCTTGTTTCCATTTTTCAGCTTTAACATCGCTTGATAGAACCGTTGGTGAACTAATGGCTGCTGCACTATCCAAAGAGCTAACAGAGCCACTAATGCCATGTCCCAAGTATTCCAAAGCTCTGCTATTTTCTTCAATCTATGAAAAACAAATGTAGTTTTTATTCAAATGATAAAGTTTAATACTAATTCCAGACTATTTTATAATTGATTATAATCAATATCAACTTAACATATTATTTTGGTATATGATACTAAATACTGTTATTTATCATTGTTTTAATTCATTGAGTAATTTTCATTAAAATAAGGAAGTGTTACGCCTTAAAATTCAAAACAACCGAAAATTACATATTTACAATGACTCTGCTCGTGAAAAAATTAAAATATCAAAATAATAATTTATAAACAAATAATTAAAATTAAAATTTGATATGTGTGTTCATGGCAATCTAAATACTCTGTCAATGGAAGTAATGCTCATATCTAACCCACAGGGGTCCGCAACAGAAAACTAACCATTCATATTCGTATGATTTGAACTCGAGACAAATCGACTTTCGTAAAAAAATGCATGAAAATAAGTGAAATACTTGAACTCTTTACAAGGCCTTTTTGGAAAGAACATCTCTAGAGCTAAAAAGTAAGGATTTTTAAACAGAATCGTAGTCTACGATTCGTAGAACTAGAACTCAAGATTTAACATTCATATTCCATATAATTTCTAAGGAAAAAAATTGCCTCTGTGGTTCAGGGCGGGGGCAAAAACAAATAGTGGAAAAATCCTGAAAACAGGCCCAGAATAAGGTCTAAGCCCATCTCACCCCAAAACTCGGTACATATTCGGAATCCTCGTGAAAAATTACTCATAGTGGTCATACATAGCGACTTCATATTTCGCGCTCTAGTACTTTAAATTTGGATTGGAAAGTAAAATCTTGCCCTTCGGAAGGTTAATGCAGTTCAAATCCCTTATCTTAAATGTTGCACCTAATAAGGTAGTATTTACTGACATATTTATTTAGAAATTACAATAATCCGCCAAAAATGGGTACAACTCTTTTTAGTTTCAAACCAAGTTAAATATTTGGATTCCTCAAGAAAAATTACTCCCACTCTCTGGGGAGTTGTTGTGACACCCCATAACCCCACCTGTACTGGGGTCGAAATGAAAAAATCCAAAAAGCATGGAAATACAGGTCTAAATCTCCTTTGACCCCAAACTAGTAAAATTTTCAGATTCTCCGTAGAAGATCTCGCCTCTGCATACATTTTGACTAATCATCTTTTAATAACATGCTGCATATTTCAACTTTTAATCAATCAAGACCAGAGCATATACTAAGCATAGATATATATCCTGGATATTTTGTCAGTATCCGATATTCATTGGAGCCAGACTTTGAAATAGAGTAAAAACAATAGAAGTTATTGTTATAGTGATTGTAGTAATGTAAATGGTTTTATACTTAGACCTATAACATTCACTTCTATTGTTTTCACTCCATTATAATGGGTGGCTGCGATAAATATCGGATACTCACAAAATATCCCGGATATATATCTATGCTCGGTATATGCTCTGATCAAGACACCATATCTCACAAGATGATAAAAATTAAAAATTCTTAAATTCGTGGGAACACAAATTTTCCACCAGGTCAACGATTTAATTGGTTGGTGCCGCGTTGTAGAGATGATGGTCGAAATTCTCGATTTTCAGAAAATGTCAGTTAAAACAAATCTGGAGGTACAGGGAAAAATCCGAAAACACAGAAAGACTCTCTTTTTTTCATATGTTCTCAACAATACAAAATAAATCAGTGTTGCACAAAATAATGCGATTGTATATACGATTCAAATTAATTATATCTTTGACGATACTAATTTTACAACAGCATTTAGATAAGAGGCTTCAAATTAGACCTTTTGTAAATAGTTTTTTGGTAAAAAAATCCATAAATATCTGCTTTTGTGGAAAATTACTGACTGGCTAGTCAGTCGTCTAATTTGGGACGTTTTCAGATTAAGTCGACTAAGATCGAAGTCATTTAAAGTTGATTTATTTGACTTTATTTGACTATATTAATATAGCAAAGTATAACTAAAATCGACTTTAATCATATTTGATTGTATAGTCGTCTAACGTCCCAAATAAGTTGTCTGGTTAAATAGACAACTAAAGTCGACTAGATAGTCGGTTTTAGCTAACAAAATTCATTTTTAGTTGGTTTCAGCTAGTCAGTCAGTCACTTTTCTTCCACACGGGTGCAATTGTATTTTATTTTAAATAATTTAATGTGCTTTTGACTACTTATACAATAAATAAAAAAGAAAGCAATATATAAAATATGCAAATTAAAAAAATAGATTTATGATTTTTTTTAATAATTTTATCGTGTTAATAATTAAAACAATATTAATTAAATCTAACTGAACACTGTGAATATAGCAAACAATTAGCTAACTCACCCAACACCACCATTTCTCCAAATCTACAGTAATATGTTGCCTATGAAGCTGGTTAAAAGTGGTTAAAATAAGGATCACAAGTCAAATTTGTTAATTGTGTTATTGTTATAAATAAGTATACCGTGCAAATAAAGTATTTTTAGTTTTAATGGCTTTTACGATAAATAAATATAAGCATGTCTTTTTTATTGAGATAGTAATTTTACTGAATTCGTTGTTTTGGTAAAGTACTGTCGAACTGTGTCCAATTTAACTTATTTGAAAGCATTGAAATTTAATGAAAATTCCAATTTTTTATCTCCTACCAGCAATGCGAAAAACGTGTAAAATGACAAGTAAGAAATACTACAAAACTTCTCTTTCTGAAATGTATAGACCTTAAAGTGAAAGCAGACTGAATTCTCCTAAAATTTTATTGAAAGGTCATACAAAAAGTGCTGAATAAATATCCAATAAATATATTAGATAACATGGGGGTATAATTATTGAAGTATTGACTTTCCAAAATTAGGATAATTTGTCTTTTTTCGAAGAGAAGGTGTTCTTCACTCTACAAAAGTGAAATTTTTAAAGTGTTGATTTCAAATTCGTAAATAGAAATGTTCACTGAATTTACTAAGAGGAGTTTTATTCTGCTCCGCATGTAGAGTTTTTATTCCCAATGAATTGCAGTAATTTTTTTATTTTTTCACATTTTATTTCAAACCAATGGAGACGCCAAAAATATTTCTGAGAAACAATGTTTTCAATGAATATTTCGGCATACAATAAAACATAATGGAATAATTTTTTGGAGTCCAAAACTGAATTCGTTCCATCATTCGAAACTATTTACTTTGCATTAAGAATAAAATATTAAACATAAAATAATTATAATGGATTATAGAAGTAATGTGTTACTTGGTGAAATTTAAATAGCTATAATATAGTTGGATTGTTATATATACTTTTCAATTATTAAATGTCATAACAACATGCAATTCAACTTACTTGGAAGTAAAGAATAATAGTCCAAATCAATCCCAACACAACTGGGGGTCTCCCATCCACCAAATCTGCTGGATTGATGTTGACTAGTTTTATTCGTTTACTAGCTAAAAACTGTAAAGCTGTATTTGCATTACTAAGAAAATGTGGTCGGCGTAATACTCTGCCCTTCTCCACAGGCTATGAAAAAAAAAAAAAAAAAAAAATATTATTTTCAAATTTTTGGTATAGAATTTTTGTTTTGATGAGAAACAAAAAAAAATTGGACAATTTCACACATTTAATTTGGGTAAAAATGGCATTTGACAAATAAATTCAATTACCAGTTTTTCGCCGGACAAAACTTCTAATAATGCCAACAACTTAGTTCCATCACGCAAATCGTGGATCAAATCATCGATTCGAAGTGGTGGTATTCGTTTGGATAAATGAGAATTGATCCAGTTTACAAAAGTCTTCTTTTGCACTCGTTCTTGCTCCTCTGTAACGAAAATAATTTCAATATAATGATTGACTTTGCTCAAAACTTTGCCATTATTCATGAAAAATACGATTTTTTAAACAAATTCTTCCCGACAATCGTAATTAATGGCAATAAAAGTTTTGTTTCAAGGTTAAAAACATCATTACACCCAGGATTTTATGACCTAATTAGATCAATAAGAAAAATTAGAATTATACTCTAAATAGTGTAGATATGACCGTTAGCCAGCCAACAATAATAATAAATTCTAACACATGATTATTTATTGTATCATTCTAATGACATCATTTTTTCCTATAGGTTAGAATAAGTTTTTACAAATTACGCAAGAGGGTATTTTTCAGATTTAGAGTCCTCAGTAACTTTGTATATTAGAAGTTTATACAGTAAATATTCTTAAATGCAGCTTTTCGTAGATATTCTAATGTTTTTATTATATCAATATTCATTTGAGGTTTCGTGAACTTCACGTTGAAGACTTTGAAAGTAGATCTATAAACTTTGGAAATGATGGTTTCCATGACTTTTATAAACAAAACAATAAAACTAAAAAAAATTGTCCATGATTTAATTGATTTTATGAAACTACGTAAAATAACTGCAAAAATATGTATGGGTCAAAAGTACGGTACTGAAAATGCATAGACGAATGAGTGCTTTTGTGAGAAAAAGATATGGATGAAAAACTATAAAGACTACAAAACGTTTCTCTTTTGAAAAAATTTCAAAGTTGACTCAAGTTTTAAATGTTCATGAAGTATTAAACATAAAGTGTATTTTTTAATGCATTTATCAATAGAAATCCTCAACTAAATCGATTTATTTTGCAGTTTGTTCAATAAATTAAAAAAAAAAAAAGAATTTTGCCTTAAACAGAATGTTTGTTTATTAACATACAATCAACTCGTAGTATGGGTATGGAAAATAGTTCGTAAAAGTCTTTCGTCTATATTAGAAATTCAGTCACCCCAATTTTCTAATACGTTATGAATACGCATATTTATAGAAATATAAGTGTACTAAATAGTATTGTGATTCCGGTATATTGGTACGAAAGGAGATGCTTTGCAACAAGCAGTCTAGTATGCAAATAAGTGAAATATGGATAGTTATTTTACTGTTAGCAAATTGTGAACACAACTTAATACAATTCAATGAACAACTGGATGATATAATATACCTTTTCAAGATATTTATTTCAATAAATTGTTTAGATTCCCATGGGAATGTTTTTATGCTTGTGTTTTTATGTGTGATGACTGCTGACACATGCTATCTTTTTCAGATTGAAAAAATTTCTTCTATATGATATGGAAATTTGCGTTAAAAATAGTGAATTGAAGTTTGTCAAGGTGAAATTAATTCAAATAAAAATCTAGCCATTCACACATATTCATTGGTTCCGTACGTGCTAGATTTGGCAGAAATGACATCACACTTATACATTTAGTAGACAAATGAATGAATGCGCTATAAATTTGGCATAAATACAATACATATACACATAAACACACATTAACGTATACGCACACATATATATATTTGTGCGTCTTCGAGCACAGTGTAAAGTGTAATGCGTAATTTAACCAAATTCTCGAACAGCTGACCACAGTTTTGTTTGTTATGAAAATGTTTGGAAAATCGATACAGATGGCTGATTTTATTGTTGAGAAAAACCCAAACTTTTGGATGATATTAATAAATGGAAATAGATAACATTTTAATAAAATAATAAATGTGATGCACTAGATAAAAGCTCTATATGAATAAAAGTACACAATTCACAAATTACGTCATTTTCAATTTAAAATTTATGCTCATGATGCTACAAAAAAGAAAAAGATTCTCAGGAATGGTGAATATATATTTAAAATTTTGCTGACCCTCATTCGTTAGAAAATTAAAATATAAAAACCGGTTTTCAAGTTCATTCCAGTCAAAAATATCAAGGCAATATTTATGGACATGTGAGCTCATCATCGACAATGATCAATGTGGTAGTATGTTTTCAATTTTAGATCTTTCAAAGTAAATATGTAAATCTGTTTTGCAATTGAAACCACCCTATTATATATACAAGTATATATATATCAATGATAGCTAGTATGAAAAAGTTTTGTTTTTTCAACTATGTAATAATACAATTTATGTTTTTAACCGTCTTTCAGATATTTTGATAGAATTTGAATTATTTTGGTGTATAGTAGAAATTCGTTCTTAATTAATACCTCGTATCTGTCTGATATGGTTATCGTATTGTGAATTACTTCGCTTGAAGTCCATTTTATTTGGACGATCCACCTGAACTGTTTGTGTCTGATATTCGTTGTACCAGTCTGAACTGATACCATCGTTTTCTGATAAAGTCCTATGAGATTCAAAATGCCGATGAATATTTTCGTTGTTTTCGTTGCTACCGGTAACAGGACTAACAATTTGTCGTTCATGTTTCACCATAGCCGCGTCATCGATGTAAACTATTTTTGCAGAATCTACTGAACTTCGATTTTTGCGGGGTTCACTGCCAGCACATTCAAAGAAAATTCTTTCACGCGATGGCGTATAAACATTTTCATCAGACAAAAACACATTTTGTTGGATCGAATCACTTGACGACGATATCGTGGTTGGCGTTCCACTATTTATGAGCCGTATTCGATGTGAATGGTAGGCTGAATCCTCGGTTGGTGTAATTTGTTCGGTTGATGAACTTTTATCTACTAAACAATCCGAGGTTCGTTGCACTTGTGGTGAATGCACATTATCACTTGTGCCAGGGAAACTTATTTCACGAATTGATTTAGTTTTTAACACTTTTTCATAAGTTATAACTCTCTTGATTTTCCTTGGTGCTGGATATATATTGTCGACACTATCAATGGAAGTTCTTTGTGCAGAAATATCTCCAAGGCTTTGATTGGAACCACTTTCTCTTTCAATATGAAGAACATTAATTTTAGATAATGAAGGCGAGTGATCTTTTTGAGTTTCTTTTAGATGAAATTCAATTTTTGGACTTTGTTCAAGTGATTGGCGATCACGTTTTTCCTGTAAACTTTTTTCGAATGCATTTACATTCATTGAAAATGATCCACGATCAATTTTTCCATGATATTCTTGCCTAATGGACGGATTACGAACTTCGCCATAAATTGTTATTCGGCTTTGACATTTTTCTTGATTAGATTGTGTAGATGTGGAAGGTTCTGAATCGCTGGCCCATCTTATCTTACCAATATCTTCAGTGTGTGAATCTTTATTTGATTCCATGTTTTAATATACGTATTTGTATTCGTGTTCGAGTTTATGTTTTTTCTTCCAAAATATAATCATATGCTAGGATATTGAATTTATAATTCATCACTTATATCGATTCAACAAATAAAAAACCACCAATGAAAAAGTACAATATGGAAAACTACAACTCATTATTATCACAAGTTCGATTATTCGATTTTCATTTTATAAATTTGAAATACAATGATATTAACAGCAACAATTGAATGAAGCACGCAGAATGCGTGACATCAAGTGATTTATTCGCGTTTTATTTTTGCGTTGTTAAAAAAATATACGAATGAAGCCATCAAAATTTTACTATGTTTAACAGGCATTCAAGCCGGTCGATTCGAAACTACCTCAAAAATAAATATCGTAATATGTGAATAGCCACATCTTTTTTAGTCATCATTACTGGAACTAAAACACATGTGATACACACAAAACATTTTATATCCACAAAATGTTGCATTTGTATTGTGCTAAATAAACCAAAACATTGTTCATCACGTGTAGATATACAATACATATAAAGCCCCTCTCCAAATTTGAGCGTATTGGCGTGTTAGTGTTCATTGAAACACGCAAACTCATAAGCCAAGGCCAAACCGAGCAAGCATTTCACTAAACTGGAGAATGCTGGGGAACAATATATTTCAATATAATTCATTTTCAACGAATGGCGAACATCTATGTGTGTTTTTGTTGTTATTTTGATAGTTCAAATAAATGGGGCAAACGCAATTTTTGATTCGACTCAATATAAGATAGAAAAAACCAACGTATAAGTTATTACAGTATGTTCAAACGTATTTGTAATGTTTAATTTAAATTATCAGCACTCACATACTAGTGTTTGTGTGTGTTATAGTATATAGTATACTATATACACAATACAACGTAATAATTACGTCATTCTTGTAACGATGAAAGGTTCAATGAAAGTAAATAAAAGGTGTAGAACTCTATATATATACAACAGTCGTATGTGAGCGTGTTCTAGTGCTTGAAGTAAACGAGAAAATGCGCAATAGTTTTGACAGTCAAAACGGTCTCACAGTAAAAACAATAGTTGCTGATTTTAAAAAGAATTTGATACCAAGTTGATTCGACTGAAACTCATTTCAGGTAAGTGGACAGATGAAAGTTTTGAGTCAATCACTAATACACGTGTATTTCTCAAAATAGCATTGAAGTTTTATGGTAATTCTTCAATAAAAAGATTCCTACAATTTTGTGTAGCTACTAAATTTACAGTGAAAATATATTTGGTTGTGGTTGTTGAATGAAACAAGGGAATTGGAAATTATTAGGTGAAATTTGTTGTTAAAAATAATAATTGAATTGTTGTGTTCCCAGCTATTATATATATCTTGAAAATTTGAAAACATATGTATGTGGCTTGGTGAAGACCATTCTAAAGCAACTGCGTGCTTTTCACGTTAGTGTTATTTTTGCGTATAAAGAACCCATTTTAAAATACTTTTGAAGACATTTCATTCATATTGAACTCGCAACGAATAAATTCAAGGGACAAATCGAAGTACTTTTAGTTCACGCGTTAGCATAATTCAAAGGATTTAAATATTTTGTCGTAAAATATAAATTTTTTGGAATATTTTAATAATAACTAATAAGTGATATAAAATTTCCAAAATCCTCTCACCTTGCAATTTTGCAATTGTCATCATCTCAAATTGTGCCAGTTGTTCGTCAACGTAATCTTGTGATTGTCTTTGAATAATTTCGGCTGTTGAAAGTGTATTTTCATCTCCATCATCATAAATAACATATTGACTATGATGTGGATGTTCCAATGGAACGCATATATATTCATATGGTGGAGGTGCTAACTCAAATGGTGATGGTGGCTGCAATGGTCTCACTGAGCTATAGACATATTCTGGTTGATTATTTGTGTTTGAAACTGGACTAAAGGATGGTGCCCGATATGGTCTTGGACCAGAAAATCCCACTGTTAGTGGTGATTGAATGGGTCGGTAACAGTGTTGTGGTTGTGCTGTGGATATTGGTGTTGGTGATCTTGAATGTTGTAAATATGCACCTCTAGTTCCTCTCAAATTTACACCGAATACTGGCGAATTATTTACAAACCTATTGGGTGGTCCCATAGTGTTTCGATTTACATTTGCCGATGAACTGTATAAAAAATCAAACCAAATCACAAACGTATTTTGATACTAAATAGAAATATTAATAGAACAAAAAGAGTAAATTATAATCAAAGAAATCATACCGATGTGGATTATTTTTTTCGTTGCTTGACCATGGCGCTGGCGGTTGATAATATATTGGAGATGGTTGATTGCGATCTTTATAGTGGTTATTTTGATTCTCGGACATTGTTTCGTGAATCTTTTTCCACATTCCCTTGTTTATTATTTTTATGCTATAATCGTAATCGTTTGGTCACTCATTTCTAATCTTTTACAGATTTTGGAGACACTAAAAGTTTTTTTTCATTAATGATGAAGTTTATAATATAATATATTACTAAAATCTGAAAAAAATATTCGAAACTTCGGCCATTTTTCAGTATAAATATAAGCACATGACGAAAAATGAAAAACAAATCACTGAATTTATTTATATTTATGATTAACTTTTTGGTGAAATCAAGGAATATGATTTTTCTGGCAAATTCGTGTCCAATGTGCATGATTTAAATATATATAATTATTCATCGATGAGCATAGACTGTAGTTGGCAACAGCATTTAAAAAAAAATGAAATAACATGGTTATTCTATTCAATGTGATTGTATAATGTAATATATGTGAAATATTGGCGAACATTCGGTGCGCAATTAGACTGAAAATCGTTTATTTTCACGACAAGAAGAAAATATAGAGCCATAATGTAATGCTCCAGTTCTATTTTTAAACATCTTGAGGCAAATATGAGCTTGGGTTTATATTTAAAGATGAGATCAACTGCATTAAACAGGCCGTTGGCCACACATGCCAGACATTCGAATGATGTGATTCAAATTTGCAATTTGTTTCATCTTTTTTAACTTTATAAGAAAAATAAAACCGAGATAGGAAATTCAAGAAATTTTTCAAAGTCTCGGACCAATAAGTCGCCTATAATGTTGACTTAATTCTAGATGAAATACAAAAGAATGAAATGAATATGTATCTCCATGAAGCACAAATAAATCACATCTGAATCTATTTTTGTGCGAAGCGTGTTTTTTGCACCACAGCATACAGCGTAAAAGCCTATGATACATTTTCCGAAACAAGTAATTCACAATATTCACATATATATATGTATATATTTATACAAAGATAGAAAAATTCGTCTATTATAATCAATAATTTACTCAAAACCGCATTAATTTTCACACTTTTTTGAGACATTCACATGTTTTAAGATCAATTCTTCCCAATATTATTTTTGTAATTTATAGTTGAATTTCTCTTGATATTGAGAATTTATGCAGTACTCAGTGTTGCACATTGTAATATTAAAAAATAGTTGAATCAAATGAATCACGAACAAAGACCTCGTTACTAAGTGAATTGCATTTCAATGTGCTAGATAATATTATGTAATCTCGATATTAACCAGACAATTTTTTTACAATTTTACCGGAAATTGATATTTATTGATTTTTAATAAATCCAATAAAAAGTAGTGTACTACCAAAAACCATAAAATAATGTTCCAAAATTAAGGAGATTCTCTCACCTATTTGTTTAAATTTAAATTAAATTAACTTTCGTAGTTTTTTTCTCGAATTTTTCTCTTACTTAAAAAACATAGAGAACTGATTACACGACGGCGATGCAAAGCAAACTGAAATGGATCCCAATTCAATTCTATGAAAACTCTTAATTTCCCTATTTCAACTGTATTTGTAAGTTTATACTTTTCGTTCGTAACGCGCCGATCGTTAAACATTTTTCTATTTTAAGATTCCGTTCGACCGGCTATTTTTGCTTAGTTAACAAAGACTAACAATCCGACGAGCATGAAAAGTTGAACGAATCAAACAACTTTAAAAGAATCATTTTTGTCTACCAAAGGTAAACACCTTTTTTCTCTATCTTAAAAAATAATATCCGTATGTGTTTCGAAGATTGTTTTGATCTTTCTATTCAGCTGTAAATTATAAAATTATTTGTTATGAACGAAATATATTTACAAAAATTATTCCATCAAAATATTTTTAAGGAAATGCATAGTATATTATTGATTTATTTGCGTGACATCAATCGAACCGGCATATAAAAATGATTGGAGAAGAGAATGTGTAGGCTAATGACACCGCTAAACTTGTTGATTTTAACGTTCAAGTTGAATGTTTAAAGCGCATATGGTGATCTTCATTTATTAAACTAGAACAGCATACATTTTTATGTGACTACATTTACAGTTTTCCCATGCCACCTGTAATATTTGAATGTATATATTTACATTTAACGTTCCTTGAATTATTTCGTGTATTTTGATTCATCAATCTGTTGGGTGTCTTATTTGCACCGTGATGTGTTTCATTCATGAAAATTGTAATTTTATTAAACTGATATTAACTGTATTTTTCTCTTTTTAGAAATTCTACTCCCAAATGCTAATTTTGGGTGATATATTTTGTGAAAATATATTTAATATCCCAAGAAAATGAATGAACAAAATAGTCTGAGTGCTGGATTCAGGGATACTATGTATGGCAATGAGTGGACTAAGCTAGAAAATAACAGTAGTTTAACAGAACAACTGGAAAAACTGAACAAAGTACGTGAAAGTATTTACAGCCCGGGGGGGTGGAGCAGTGAAAATGTAAATCAATCATCAAAGTGGCTCGTTGATGTGGATGATCCAACGAAAAATAACATACACAAATATAATAACGAAATGGGAACTAATCGAGGGGTAATTAATTGCATTATAATTGCATTATTCCATTTTCTTATTTTCTGATTGAACTCTAGACCAACTTATGGACTTCATCCCAAATTGCTCCATGCTCTAGTCAAACTGATGTAAAATCCAATGATGGGGATATGAGTATAGCACTTCGTTTGCAAATGGAAACCTTAAATGTAGGTGGGACAAAGCCTACTCCTTATTGCCAAATTCCGAAACAACAACCACAAATAGACTGTTTGCCTCCAACATTTTTCTAATGTTCACACACACATATATAATACACAATATTATCATCAAAAAAAGACTTCATTCTTTTGCAGTAGAGAATGAAATGAACTGGTTTTTATTTTAATCATAACCAGGGTTAACAATACTACAAAACTTAGATTAGTTCCTATATTAAGATTCAATAAAATGTTGTGATCATTAAGATACAAATTAACATATAATTTTCTTTTTGAAAATCAGTTATAAACCCAATTTTGCTCAATAGATGGCGTCACGCAAAACAGACTGTTTATCGGAAGGGATAAAAAAACCTATTGAACTGTCATTTGGACAAGCTAGCTACCTCAAATTCATTGTTGATTTATTTACAACTTGGTTAAATGTTTTTTTTCTCTTGTGAATTCAAATAAAATTCACTGTGTGATAACAAAGTAGTTAAAGTCTTTGTCTCTTCTCTATTGTTGGTGATTTACTTAAAATACATTAAAAGTTGTACTATTCAAATGAATGCGATTAGTCTTTATGTTTCGGCATCTCGATTGCTGTTTAATCAGTCGGATACAGATAATCCGAACTACTCCGATTTGTATCGGTTGATACCATATTTGCGCCAATCATTATCTTGCACGGTATGTGCAAATTTACTAATTGAACCATATACAGCAGAAAATTCCATTTGCCAGCATCATGTGTGTAAGAGATGTATAGGGGGAAGAAAAAACCTGAAACCTACATGTTTAACATGTAAAAACTATCATAATTATCAAGCCAATACTCAATTACGTATTTTGCTTCAGTGCTACAATCAACTATGTAATTATATTCTGGCAACACCCAGTGTGTACAATTCTATGCATAATTATGTTCATGTTGATGCCTTCTCCAATGGAAATAATGAAGCTCAAAATTTGGCTGAATTGATTGATGAGGGCGCGCAGTTTCACGATGATTATAAAAGTAATTCGGTTTTCTATCCATTACTCATTCATTTAATTTTCAATTATGTTCCATTACTTATTGATTAATTTCCATTTTGCCATTCTTTTCTATGTGATCAACTCTAGGTAATTCGGGTTTGGCCAAAGCAAAGATTTCGATATTGCCATGTATTTTCACCACAACTTCGTCAGTGTCATCTAGTCATAATAGTGGCGGGAGCAGTAGCTGCAGCGTTGGCATTACCACCAATGCACTAACCAACAAAACAACGTTTCATTCATCAACAGCGGTCAATGCTCCTTTTATTCATACTACAACATCAAACCAATTGAATTGTTCAACGTCTGCATCCTCATCTTTAACAATGGCATCATCATCGTCTAAAACAAATGATGGCGTTGCCATGATGGTTAATACCAGTCTTGCAAAAACTACACCCATTAAAACAATGTCGAATGGAACTGCACTTTACTCAGTTCTATATACGGGAACCGGAAATAAAATTACAATCAAAAGAAAAACAGATGATAACAATATATTTACAACCGCACGAAACACAATAAGTACGAAAGATGTGTTAAACATGTTGAGTAGAAATCCAACTAAAATCACACAGCATTCACAAATCCAACAGCTTCAGACTCAAAAGCAAGTTAAACCAATGCAACAAATAATTCAAGCGCAACCTCATTTTAAAAGACCAGCAATTACCTTGAAAACAAATAAAACACTCCAAAAACGTAAAGGATGTCGTTGTGGAAATGCAACAGTGAACCCAGGTTTGAAATGAACATTTATCTTATTAATAATGACAGTTAATGTAAAAATAAATAATCAATCTAGGCAAATTGACTTGCTGTGGCCAACGATGTCCGTGCTATGTAGAATCTAAAAGCTGCATTGATTGTAAGTGTCGCGGCTGCAGAAATCCTCATCGTATCGATGGACTCAAGGTACATTGCATTACAAAAACTTACATTTATTTATATTTATTTTATTTAATATAATTTTTATTTACGCAGGTGAGACCACAACTTCCGCAACTAACCTGTTTAGTACAAATGAAGAATCAACCTTTCGAGAAGAGCCACATAGATGTTCCGATAAGTACTGCATGTACACCAACAGTACCCAAAATAAAGCAAGAAATATTGTCAATTCCAAATGTTATTCCCGGAAGTAGTCGTCAAATAATGTCAGCGACCGTAAATCCACAACTTTCTCGAACAAATGAAACCATCGAGTATATTTCCAATGATCTAGATGATAACATTCAGGGTAACTATTACGAAAAATTGTCTTTTCTTTTGATGAATCTTTTCAATAAATGTAATTTTCACAATTTCAGTTGTAAATGTTTATACTACTACACATATGCCCGATATTAGTACAACTTTGCCAACTATTATAATGCAGGATGAACCTTCTATTCTGAATAATTCAGCGCCGACAACAGACTTGGCCTTACACACGCTGCCTTCTGATTCATATTCTCTGATTGGTGAAGATTTGATAAAGCATTCATTTTCCGATGAAGAGTCGTCTGATAATCAAAGCGATGTTGAAATTGACTTATGAGAAAACGATGGCCAATAGCAGAAACAGCTGAAATTACAAGTAAATTCCATCACATTTGTATTTGAATTAAAAACAGAATAAGACTCAAGACATAAAAAAGAAAAATGAATAACCTTTGTATTTCATTGTCCGATTTAATTTTACTTGACATTATCCCATCTAATTTGTAATAAAATCGAATAGTTTCATATCTGTGCTTTTGTGTTTTCACTTAGTAAATAGTAACATTCATACAGTCCAATACTTTTTATTGTATAATATTTATGAAAAAAATCGTTTTGATATGGTGATATTTTTGGCATTAAACAATGCATCAATCTGACATTCATGTTAATAATAATACAGATCACATAGATTTTATTGATTTAAAAATATTCCCCCGACGACACGTACACCTTTGGGCAATTTTTCTCTGCGAATAAACAATAGAACTCTGAATCAGAATATAAGAATTTAAGAATATTATTATTAATTTCTATAGAATAAGAATTCCGATTTTCGGGAAAACGTGCGTTTGGGAAAAAGTATACTTTTAAATACGTATGTTCGGGAAATGTTCCGACATTCATCAGAAAAACGACTTATTCGATAAATGAAAAACAGAATAATGGAGACCCTTAATCGTACCTGCTATTAAGCCGTATGCAGCCTTTGTGCCAACTTTGAGCCTTCGTTTGCTTGAGTGCTTGTTCCACACATGAATCGCAATTGAATTTTTTGTCATTTCAATGGTTTGGTTCAATTTATCAACGTCGAAAAATAAATCCCATTTTGGCCAAGGTACCTACAAAACAAAATTACCAGGCCAACATTGAGTGGCATATTTTGCTTAAATGCTACAAAATAGTAGTATATTACTAGGAAGTATTTATCTATTCCCACTTACAGCATAGAAAGTATTAGGGGCGTAGACTTTAAATCCTAGACATTTTTGAGGGCTCATTTTAAGTGGTTCATCAACGTGGCAAATTTTCTTAAGCGTTCTGGTAATTACTCCAGGGCCATTAAATCTTTTTTTTAAATTAATTCATTAATTATTAGTTAATTAAAATTAGATTTTTAAAAAACTTTTTTAATTACCCCCAATCATTGTAGCGAAAATTTTCATAAAATTCTCTATAAAAAAAAAAAAAAAAAAGATAAATATATAATGCAAGCTTTTCAAAGATGTTGTGTAAAATTTCTAGGGAGCTTATATGTTTGAATGGATGCTACGGGGTTGAATATAGGTATACTTGAGTAAATGTGTAATTGAATATATTTTTTCCAAGTTTTTTTTTCAATGAGTAAAACAAAATGATATTCAAAAATCCTGTTGACAATCATTTATATAATAAATACTATTTATTAAATAGTATATATATTGAATACCTCACACACATATCAGCGATTTCATGTCCTATTCCATCATGCTAAAAGTAAAGAAATGCCATTTTATAAAGTATCTTATAAAAATTCATTATAATACCTCTAATTGATCAGAATTAAGAAAAATAAAATATAAATTATTTTTTATATAATACCTCAAAGTTAATCACGCCAGCCGCAACAAAATTCTCAGATTCAGCGCCCGCATAATTTGCGTTCATGTTTTCAATTGTTTTTTGAACAATTACGTCGAGATCGAGATATAAGCCTCCGAATTTATATAATGAAACATACCTTAGAAAATCGGAGACATGCGAGTTTAAATATTCAGAAAAAAATAATTTGTCA
This sequence comes from Contarinia nasturtii, assembly GCF_009176525.2. Taxonomy (NCBI): domain Eukaryota; kingdom Metazoa; phylum Arthropoda; class Insecta; order Diptera; family Cecidomyiidae; genus Contarinia; species Contarinia nasturtii. Next base: position 598,028 of record NW_022198836.1, read on the forward strand.
CTTAAAAACCAATGTTCCAACGGTGTGTTCGCTGCGTAAGTCCATAAATTTATGTTGCGAAAATTTATGTTCGCATATGATTCTAAAGCGGATATAATTGGGGGCCTTGCAGTTGTTTCATTTAAAACACCTATGGGAACCGGAAATAAAATTACAATCAAAAGAAAAACAGATGATAACAATATATTTACAACCTACGGGCGATGCAAACATCACAAATACATCCCAGTTTGGATTTAGTAATGCAGCCGATTCAATTGCACACGCTTGCCTTTGATAAATGTTTCAGCTTTTTATTTTAGCATGTTAAAGTATAAGCTTCCAGTGATTTTTACCTTGCGTTTAAATGCACCAAGTTATTAGTTGAACATGATGTTTCATGAAAAAATATGGTTTTTCCCAGTGTTGGATGCTTGCCTGATTTCATCACGTCCTCAAATTAAAATATATATATATATATATTTAATGAGGATTGGTTGATAATATCATAAAATTATTTGAAATATGCGATTTTCTGACTTACTTCAAAGAAATTAATCGAAGAAATATCAGCACCGACAGATGTCGATTTCAATTTAAAACATTGTTTTGCTTTGCTTGTGTCTGATATAAAAAATGTATATATGATTATGAATCCAAATAATCCCAGTATCAACATAAATAACAATGATCGGCCGGAAATTGGACGAATTCTAACAAACAAATGCATTAAACGCTTCGTAATATAATTATACATTTTTTTAACGTTCTGAAGAAGTAGAAAGATTGATATTCGATACGATTTCTGCAAAGATAAAATACATTTCTTGTCTGGGAATTTCGACGATAAGCTTATAAAATATTGTTTATCACATCTGGAGAAAGTTTGCAATAGTGTTTAAATCTTTTCTAATTTAATCGATATTCTATCACGTTACACCAGTGCTGTGTTTTGTAAATCACATTATTTTTATTACGTTTGCAAATATCATTTTGCAAATATTTTATTTGAACAAAATTAAAAATATTTTGAAGCTTTTACCTATTTTCATTCCTATTCTGCTTCACACCAAAAAAATGGTAATCCAAAGTTCAAAAGATTTCAAATTCTTATTAATAAATTTAATCGATCGGCGTATAAATTACATATAATAAACACTGAAGTATACCTGATGCTAAATAGAAATGCATCCACCGTATATGTCAAATGCACTTTGCTGTCATATGCAGGGCTGTTCAAATTTTTTGCATAAATATATATCTCAAACTGAAACAACTTAATTGCTTTATTCAACGAATTTAATATATTTTAATTGAAATTTTTAATAAAAAAAGTACAAACAATAATATGTAATATGAATTGATATTTTTGTCATTATTCATCCAAATCTATTTTTTATTTGAAATATGTTTTGGAAATGAAATAATATGTGAATAAAATTGCATATTAATATTATCTTTTATGTGTATGCAAAAATAAAAAAAAATATTTTCTAAATTAGTGAATGCTAATTTGATATGGTGTATGTGGTGTTGTATATGTTTCTAGTGGCTCTTAAAATGTATTTATTTAAAACTAAAATTGCATTAAGAAATAGTTTCTAATTTGAATTGAACTTCCATTCCTTTTATTCAAATCAGTTTCGTGATTGTTAGTTTTCAAGGCCATTTAAGTATTTTGTGCACATTATACGATTCATTTGTTTGTTCATAGACATTTTCACATTACCAATAAAAAAATATAATATTCGATTTAGAGTTTTGTAGTCTCGTTCATTAAATACGACACTAATTATAATTATACCACCATGTGAAGATGCATCTTGTAACACATGTGTTACAACTCTGGCTCACAATTGTGATTCCTTTCGTGTTGTTGTTGTAGTAGTTATTTTTTCAGTTTCTCCATTTTCTTGTCCATTTGAAATCGTAGTAATAATGGATTTAATGACAATTGTGTTTGAGCTAGTTTCGGTTGTTTCACTAAAAAATATCAATGCAAAGTTACCCATGTTTCTTATTTTTAAATAGTTAAAATCGTTTAATTTACCCAATCGGAGCTAAATCTTTTAAATTCGATATATTTATGTCTGGCACATCCTTCATTTGAATTGACGAAAGTGTGTTGTTTGCTTGAGTGCTTAAAACGGACAAACGACCTTCAGAATTGAACGATTAAACATTAAAATAGTTTACACTCCCATCAGAAAGTTTAAAATCATAACCATTTTTAAAAAGAAAAGTCGACAAATAACGGTAATTTTACATATAAATACATTTGGGACCCAGAAATAGAATTTTATAAAAATATGACGACGTGAAACAAGCTAATACCTTACTCAAAATTATTATAAGAATTTTGTCAAAACACATGAAAAAACATGTATAATAGTAAATTAACCCCACAATCTCAAAAATAGACCATACTTATCAATTTTTCAATTTCAAATACTTAAATCGTATTGTTTTGAATTTATTTTCCAAAAACTTTTTTCGAGTTTATTTATTAGACTAAGCTCAGTCGTAAATGGCATTTAGACCCAATATTTTTTTTATTGTTTTCTCAAAGCAGTAGGTTATTGACTTTTTTAAATAAACGTTGTCTTATTATTTTATATTTATATAATTCAATATTTGGAGGGTCAAATGCGTTTGTATGTAATATTTTTGATGCAAAAGTCGACTTTTCTCTTAAAAATTGCACAAACTGAGATAAAAGGATTATATCATATCAACATACCCACAATTTCTTCAGTTGTTGTTGCATGAAGTGTTGTCACAGTAGAATTCAAATGATCTCGAACTGAATCAACAGTAATATCACCAATTGAACTGGTGATGGTTACATTTGCGGGTGAAACATCTACACCATTTGTTAGATATTCTCCCAGTTTTGTTTGTTCATCTTTTGTTCCAATCGTTGATATTGATTTTGTTTCTGACTTTCTGTCATCATCTTCGTCATCGTCATCGTCTTCGTCTTCATTCAATATAGAATCGTGTGGCTCAACTTCAATAACACCTTCCGCACGAACGCTTTTCGTAGCTGATAATGAAATACGTTGTAATTCTGAAGAAGACATCATATAGAGGGCTTCTCCGTAGTTAGTGAAGCACAGCGATGTAATCCCACTATATTTATTAAATAAAATTACAATTTTTCAATTCAAATTCATCAAATTATTATTAATTTAATGATGATTTAATGAATTTAAATGAATTTAAATTGAATAATATTTTGAAACGAATGAAGAAATTTATTACTATTTTTAAACAAAACGTCAAAAAATACCTTATATCCTCTCGACGTACAGCTGCTGCATTAATTTGTCGCTTCAATTCCGGAATGGATAATACTAAACAATCGCCAAGATTTGTCAAGCATAGTAGACCAACTTCTGTGTGCATTGCTACATTTGCATCGATTGAAGTGTTATGTGTATTATCACTGATTATATTATGATCATTCGTAGAATCTCCTTTGGAAGGAGTTTTCGTGGGACTGTGTGAGTGAATCAAATTTGGTGGTACAATGCATGAAAATGTGGCAAATGCCATTTTGCGAACACGTGCACCTTCGTGTGCTGTTAATTTATATTTGGTCACCGGTTTAAGTTGCGGTAATGAAAATACCTTGAATTGTTCTTCCTAGATTAGAGAATGAAACAAACAATGAATATTAATGAGTAGATATTATAAATGGACGCGATAAGCAACTTACCGATGCTATAAGCACACGATGCGGGGCAGTACCAGGGCCATGTGAAAGTTCAAGTGGAACGCCAGAATTATCAAAAATTGATATGTTAACGACCGGTGCACGATGTTTAAGCTGAATCGATTTGGCCAATTGGGCTGTTATCATTTTTCGTTGTTCGGATGGTATGTCATTTACAGATTTGGGTGGAATGTTAAGAACGAATACTGACACACAGCTTGAGTTTGTTGCTGACCATAGTGTGGGAGTGGTTGTATGGACTAAAATAATTAAAAGCAAAATGTTAATGAAAATATGAATAAACTATTGAAATCATATTTACTTACTGTTTGCGATAAAAGTTTGAGAAAATGTCAGACACCGAACCAATGAATTCATTGCATCATCTACCGGTCGTGCTTCAATTTGACGTTCGATTGGACGTGTTTCAGCGATTGGTGTTTGTGTTGCACCTGGATTGTTTCTGGTTGATCTTCCTTTTCGTAATCGACGGAATGATTCACGTAGAGTTTTTTTAAATGATTTTCTGCGCGAAAGTGCTTCTCCAGCTCCAGTTAAATCGTTTGGATTCAAAGTACATCGGTGTAAGACGGGAAAATGGTTGAAGTAATCGAACAAAACTAATCCATGAAAAAATATACAAATCACGAAGAAAATATATTGTATTAACAATGGTTTTTTTAAAAATTCTAATTGCTTAATGCGTACGTATGCTAAATAACAGATAAAATTGCTTCACTGATATTTGTAATGCTTTAAATTAAAGAGCTATTTACATACCTAATCCATGTCCGGTTCCGGCAGCAACTAAATTCCAATTCGACTGTAGAGCCACACAAGTTATGGCAGCGGGTGGTAGAACTTGTAAGATTCCAGTAACTTGAAGACCATCTTCAATTGGTGTTATTGGCTCATTAAGCAAATGTGGTTTTATTTTCAGTTGATCATGTCCTTTCCAAATGAAACCATCACGGTCGCTAACCAAATTCATTGTTGTAACTCTCAACGGGCCTTCTTGAGTTTTACAGTTTAAATTAGCGCAAACCTAATTTATAAATGAAAAATATTTTTTTTGAAATTATTTTTTGTAATTAGTTTTTATTATAATTCTTACAATATTTCCTGCTGTTCCGGCAACTATGAGTTGTCCAGATTTCTGACAAAATGCTATCCTTTTGACAGCTAGTCGAGGATCATCAGAATATGGATCGAATAATCCAGATTTGCGGAATGGTGGTTCGGAGTCATCTAGTTTTTCTTGATTATCATGAAGATCTTCGAAGTCATCATCGTCATTTCCAAAGAGAGTTGCTGTTTTGAAATGTAGTAACGGCACAAGAACAACACCAGTACAATCCCAAAATTTTACCGAACCATCTTCGTGACCGGTTAATAATATTTCGTATTCTTTTGTAGCCAAATCTTCGCCTTTTTCAAATAAAGTTCCACCAGTAACTGGCCATTCTAATTCACTGTATTCGATTTCATTTCTCTTTCCCGCTTCAGCTATTTTTTGATATATTTGTCCACTCACTTGAGATACTAAATGATTGCAAGTTACAGCTGATGTGTGCACTGAGTGCAAATATGGTAACTTAATTGGTTTCAATGTTGGATCAGTTAGATCATAGGCACATAGCTCCTCTTCCAGAAGTACAACTAATGCTTGGACTTGACTTGTGCATTCGTCATCAAATGATACGAAAAAGTCGATAACTTTTGATGTAAAATCCAAGCAAATCTTTGAATCATCTGCGCAATGAATAGAGACACATTGTCGATCACCGTATAAAGATCGAGGCATTCCACCCGAAAATATAACAATATCATTTTCATTGCGTTTCCCTTTGACCAATTTATTGATCAATTTGCATGGATCAGGTCCGTATGGTACGAATGCATGGTCCTTTGGTGCGCTTGGATCATCAATTGACCAAGTTGCATATGAACCATCCTCGTGATAGCAAGTAAAATCCTGGCTATCCGCATTAACATATAGCCCAACAATATGCCCCGATGCTATAAAAGAACGAACAACTGTGTTTTCTTCCAAATCCCAAAGCACGCAAAGTTTTCGATTATAGGCAATGAGGATTTGATTGTGATTGTTTGAGAGCTGTTTAATTGATTCAACTGCATTATGTGCTGAGCTGAATGTGTACTCTGGAACTCTATTTTGAAGACAAAAGTGAAAAATTAGAAAAAAATATATTTATATATTAAAAAAATAAAGCCAACTTACTTATCTAGAACGTTGTCCAGAAAAATGATTGGTTCTTTGATTAGAAAAGTCTTTAAATTCAAAAAATAAATGTTTCCCTGTTCGGTCCCAATCCATATCAAGTCTTTTTCGAGAGAGCAGCATAATGATGATATCTTTTTCTTGGTGTCGAACGATAGGCTTTTGATTGGGACCAACATCGCTCCAGCTGGTTCCCATAGGATCAATTGATTTGATGTTGTCAGGGACAAAATACGACCTGTATCTGGAATCCATTCTAGTAATTGTATAATACAGTCAGCTGAAGTGTTTGACTGTGTTAAATGTTGCCCATAAAACTCTACACCAGGACGTCCAAAGACTTTTATTGCCCCCGAATGTGTTCCGATTGCGAATAGTTTTCGCAAAGGATCGTAGGCCATTGCAGATGGTTTGTGTGGAAATCCATGTTGTACTGTCTATAAAAAGATTTGAATATTTCTTCATTAAATATTTGTGACATTCTATCAAGAGTATGAAAAGTATTTTATGTTTTACTTCAAAGTTCTCAGGTAAGAATATTTTTTTGTGTTTAATATAGCTTTTGTTATCTTTATCAGCCTTATATCAACCTAATTGTAATGAATAAATATTTTGTAAACAAAAAACCACGCCCATTGTTTACGTTGATAATTTGAATATACATGTACGAAAGGCAATTTATTTTGGATGATTCTCTTATGATCAGATTATCAATACATATTGCGTAGTATTCGCGTTGACAATTTACTTTTATCTAAATGAAGAAATATTACGAATTGAGCAACAGTATCTCAAAACTTTTTTTTTTGAGTAAATAAGCCGTGATGATAAGATCGGTAGAGGCTATATTCATATCTTATCGGACATTTATGTTCCTTACTCATGAACATGGTTATTTTTTTATTAAGATGTCGAAAGAACTGTTTGAAAATGATAAAATCTATTTTGTACAGTTGAATACGAGTGAGGTATTGCGTATAAGATTACCAATCTATGTATTTTTTTTATTTATGCTCTTCGATTGTATTAAAATCGCAAATATAAAATTTGATTACAAACAAAAGATTGCGAACTATTTAAACATAATTTGAAAGGGGCGATTGTTTCGCAAAAAAAAAATTGAAGGCAAATACTTTCATGTATAAACTTCAATGGTTGGAAATATATGGCTCTGCAGCAAATTGATTCAAGACTGTCTCCCACAATCTTATTCACTTACATATTCATTTTCCATCAGCAATTCAGTTTCCATCTCAATATGACATGTTAAATCAATTTATTTTACCATCACATTCCAAAAACAAAGAAAAATATCTAATTACCTTTTTGTAAGCAAAAAGTTCCTTCTGTAATTTCTGTCGTTCAGCTAAGGGTTGTTGACCTTTTCCGCGGATGAACTTCCACATCTTTGCTTCCCTTTTGTCGATTCAACTAATTGGAAACTTTGAAAAAAATCATTACATATTTTATTGTACCATTTCATATTTTGAAGAATATTTTTGATATAACTTAAATTTTGTTTTGGGAAAGTTCATTTTTTGAAACTTTATTTGAACTTTTATCAATTATGAATTATAATTTTTAGACTTGAAATTATTCCACTTTGACCTACAGAATGTCGTCAAACAAGTTTTTGCTATGTATCTTTTATATGAACTTTGCTCAATATTTCGCGGGTAGTTAATGAAATACTCATTTAATAATAAGAATATAAATGCACGACACACAATTTTGGATAAATTCAATACTACTAGAGTAAAAGTATCTTTGAATTATAAGATAATTATAAGAATAGATAGATCATTTAAAATTGATTCGAAAAACAAAAAAACAATAACTGCCAAGACTGCGATTTCAAATTCAATCTTTGGAATAATTTTTAATTATAATTTTATGTCCGTTGATTCATTCAATTCAGTTCAATTTTCTTGTTTTACAAATAACCGCACCCATTAGTTTGGAATAAACAAAACAGCTATTGCTCTATTACAATTCAAGCAAAACTTTAAAAATGTACAGTTTTTTAATGTTGTTATAGTTCTTTTGCATTATATGTAATATAATGGAAATAAAAATGTACAGAAGAATTACAATAGATATAAAAAAATGAACGGACAACATTTATTAAGAGTTCAAAAAACAATGAGTGAAATGAGCGTCTGTTCAATATAGATTGTATGAATGAGCGAAAAAAGAGCCGAAATTACTCACACATTTGCATATTCATTTTAAGCATTTTACACATAGTTACCACTATATAAACACACAAACGGTGTGACTTATACACCTAATGATGAAATCCAATTCAATGTTGATTGAATAATATGTATATATTTATATACAGTTTTATATATGCATAAAGTTTTTGACAATATATATTATTATATATATATAATTTTTTGAGGCAGAATTCCATATTAAAGAAATAGGAATCTAGAATAATCTTGTACATTTTAACGTATGAATTTCTACATGAAGGAGTTATTAGAATTGTTCATTTTTTCCAACAATGGATTATTTTAATGTTTATAAAATTAAAATTAATTTGGGTAAGTGACCGTCCGATGAATTCAATCAATAACACTTAAACAGCAAACACACATCAACACTTTTACTTACTTTTTGAAGTAACTTCTAAGTAACACACCAAATTTGTATACAGTTTACACTCAACTTGTGTACAATAGAAAGAACTAAACATATCAACCAAATCGTAATAAAAAATCAACCAGTATTATATTTTTATGTATAACATAAATGTAATGAATTATTTGGGAAATAAATAAATTTTGGACGTTAAACAAAATTAAGACGCGAACAAATAACAAAATAAAAATGTACGCAAAGTAACTATGTATTAACTTTTAAGTTGTCAACCATTCACTACTTTGCTTGATGACCGGTGTAGCTTGCTAAGCATAATAAAAAAGAGAGAATCTGGTGTAGCGTCATCATCGCACACATACACATACAGAGGTTAGTGTCTCATTCTTGTTTTTTTTTTATTGAACGAATTGAGTTGCATTTTTATCGATTTAAATTTAAATACGTGTAAGCATTTTATTTGAATTTTCAGGAATGGAAATTATTTATTAATTTAATAAAATTTACTTAGATTTTTTTTCTTTTATGGTGTTATAATTTGTATATCTGTATCTATCTCTTTTTATTATGACTCAATTGGGGTCCGTTCACAGCACTGTCACTGCACCCAACAAAACAAATATAATCATTACATCCATTCTTCCTGTTAAAGAAATGAAACTTTTTGTTGTTGCTTTTAAACAAGTTCTAAGATCTAGTTTATTAAAATTATAATTTTGCGGAAGCATGATTCATTACAGAAATATATAAACTTGTGTAGTTCATTTAAAAATAGATAAAAAACGAAATCATAGCATTTCCCTACATTTTAAGCTAGTCGACGCATTTATAGGAGACTTAATTTTTTATTTTTATTTTTCACAAAATTTATATAAAAGCATTTTTCAACACTATAAACGTTCTATTCTAGGAATATAGAACTATTTTGCGCTGTTATGTGCATGCTATGTATAATTTCTTAACACTTTTATTTTCTAAAAAACAAAAAAAAAAAAAACAAATGAAAATTGATTATAATAAAATTATCTTAGTATTAACTGAATTTAAATTTCTGCCGAAAAAAATCTTTTATAGATTGCGTCACTTTTCATCATAGTATTGATTTTGCAAGTCTAATAATCTAATAGTTTTGATATTACTTCATGAAATAAATATATAAATTGATTGACTCATGTAACTAATCTTTTTTTTGAACGCATCTAAGAGAGTAAACATTTATCCTTGTTTGCATTGGCATTACTAACTCCGCAAGGCACTGTCTGTTGTTGATTGCGTCTGTTTCGATCGTGTGATTCATCCAATTCTTGTATACTACGTGCCAACGCGTGTGCAAGAGCTTCATCTTCAGTCATTCCACCCTGTACCGATTGCAAATGGTTTGATTGATTTGCACTTTGACGATTCATGGCAGCATTCCTGTATATGTAATGAAAATATTCAAAATGGTCATCAACATGGTTTTGATCTCATGATAATTAGTATACAAACTTACGCTAGCAAATTTGATCTTGCCGATTTCGGATTGCATTCATGGTCCGTTGTGTGACGATGTCGTAGGCAAAAATTCAATTTGCATTGACCACATTGAACGGGTATCAATTCTTTTTTCTTACAACCTCTGAAAGAGCATTTATTGTTGAAAATTTTTGTCTTGTCTGATTTGCAATACTGGTCAATGTGCTGTGAAATTGAGATATCGGGAAGAATTCCTCGTGGTGTAGGAACTGGAAGTGAGCATAATGGACACACTGGCACTTGAACGTCTTTTTTGTGAGCTGATGTACATTTATGTTTTTGATAGCTGAAGTGGTCCGAACTGCAATATTGAAATTAAATTTTTCTATTTAGTGTTTGTATACAATATAATTTTGGCCTTGAAATCTTAAAGGTTATTACCATACATTGACATATTGTGTATGGAATTGATTATGTATGTATACTTACCAAAATATCAATAAGCATGCATCACAACTCATTGGAAGGAAATCTGAGGGAACAAAAATATTGACACTTTATCATTTAAATATGTCTTGAGTTTCTTGGCCATTAAATTTTACTATAAGCAACGACTGTTTTCAATTAGTATCATAAATATATTATATTTGTCCTTTCAAACTGAGACAATTAGGTGAGTGAAAATCAATAACATGTTCATAATTTATTTTCATGTTCTGTATGTTTTTTCACGTATAAAGTAGTTATTACATGTATGTTTGTTTCCGTCGTGGTTTTTTTTTTATTTTAAAATTGTATTTATAAATCCATTTGGTTTTAATCATTGAATTACAATAACATACCCAATTTGTTGCAAGATTTTTCCGAGCAATGTCTTCCTAAATGTGGAAACTCCATGATGATAACACAAAATTTTATCTCAAGCTCACGTTTTTTTTTTTTACATAAATATTTATTTTTATCGATTATGAGAAAATAACTAATTTCCTTTCTGCTAATTGAAATTACTCAAATCAAACGATGACTCTGAAAACTGGAATGCTTACTCATGTTTTTTTTTTCCAGCTGTAAGCGAAAGCAATGTCATAGAATCCATTGTTTGACATTTGTATATGAAAATAAGTTATCAAAAATAATGAAGAGGGCGCTGATATACTCATATTTGCTTTCAAAAATTTCAAGAAATTTATGGTTTTTTGTATCTTTTTTTAATATAAAAATATTTCCCGATTCTTTTTGAATTAACTATGTACAAATTTTTAACAATCGAAAATGATTTTTCGTTCAAAGTAACTTACTTTCTGCTTAATATTGCCACAGTGTAAATCGAGAGACCCTTATCAGTTGTTAAATGCTGTTGGATGAAGAAAAAACTTTACATCTACATGCTATTGTGTATATTGTTAAAAAATACAACTTTTTTATTTAGAAATATTCAGTAGTTATTGGTGTCACACCAAGTTCAATCAATTTATTTAAGTCAAACTAATATAACTGTACAAATTTAATATTGTGATTTTTTGTTATTATCAAGTGAAAATAAATCATATTAAACATTTCAAATTATAAATGACGCATAAATTCCAATAGGTCGGAAGCAAGCTGTGTGATAAGGATTGACCTTTGAGTTTTTGTACACGCAAAACTAAAGAAAAGTTAGAGGTTTGTATAGTTTTTATAAAAAATTATTAAATATTTCATTTCATGTTCTATGTGTTTCCATTTTTATATCATTCAGATATAATGACGATCAAATGGATAACGCCAACGATATTGCTCCTTAGTTTGGTAGCCGTAATAAATTGTGAATGCAATTCGACTTGCATAGGTATACGTTGAAATTCTTTTTTTTTTCAATTATTCAATTAAAATATTTGTTGTCTAGGAAAATTCGTAACTAATCCACATAATAGAAAAGTTGCAGAAAGCCAATTATCCGCACAAATCATAGCTTTATTGGAACATTACAAACAAAATGATCCATGTGGCATACCAGGTATGTAGATTCCACTTGAAGCGCTTGTGATTTAATTTATTTACGTTTGAAACTTTTGTAGGGGCACCTGTACCGGATCCATTTTCAGTAATTACTAAAGACATAGAATAAAGTTTATATTGTACTAAATATTAATTATTATTAGGTTCCATATAGCAAGCAATCGCTTGGCATGGGAACACTCATAATGAAGGATACACTTGCACATGGATTATCAAAGTTCCGTATAAGAAAAATGGGTATTGATGTCAATCGATTAATGGTAAAAATATTTATATGCAAATTCTTACATTCCATTACTCTACAATTCTTGATCCATTCCTTCGAATCGAAGGCTTCGATTCTTTTACCATTTTGTTCCAATAACTATTGACTCATTTCCATTTTCTTTCTTTTCTTCTGATCATCCTTAGGTAAAAGCTGAAATACAACTAGATGTAATGTATATAATAGGTAACTATACATTGTCGTCGCTATTTTCATCAACAAGTGGACCATTCAACGTAACCCTAACCAATGTAACAGCCAAATCGAATGCGTCTGTCGCCGTTGAGCGTGATGGAAAAATACGGACCCAAGATATCGTTATGGATATGAATTTCGCTGGGTTAACGACAGACTTTAAAAATTTGGGTAAATTTTATTCTAAAGTTTTGAATCTGGAACAAGATGTCTCAAGAGATGTCTAATTGAATAATATATTTCACATATTTCTTCATTATTTTGTTTCGTTTAGGATTCATGGGAAGCATTTTTCAATCACTTATTAACACGGCACCCAGTCTCGTGTTCGACACGATGAAACCCTTTATGCTGAACGAAGCATATACAAAATTGCGCACTGAAATTGATTCAAAAGTTAACGAGTTAATGACGGATTATAAACTTCCGAATTCTATTTCACCTTTGGATATGGCGATAGGAGAAGCACGAAGAAAAGTTCGTGAAATGAACTTCGACCCATTTATTATCAAGGATTATAACCATTCAGTTGGTTTATTTTCAATTCAATTAAAAAATTCATGGATGAGCGGTGTTAGTGGATTTTATCGTGTTGGTGATTTTGGACTCAGTTTGGACAATAATGTTGTTACAATTGGTATGATAATCAATAAATAGAACTTAATAGACTATCGGATAAGTGGATGTGTCTTAGTCAGCAATGTGCGAGCAAAATTTTCCAGTGCGGAAGAATTTTGAAGTCAAAAAAAGGGGGTAAACCCCCCTCTCCCCTCCCCTTTGCACATTACTGGTCCAAGTCCCAGTCAATCACTGTCCCTCCCCTTTGCACTGTCCCTCCCCACTGGTACATCAACAATAAATAAACAGCACCATAATAAATACATACCGCAAACGCGCATTCACTTAGCCGCTATTTATCCAGCATAGTTTAACTTTTTTTTACTTTTTTAAGAATTGAATCTCGGAACTCAAGAAATTATCGGGTCAACTGACTGGGAAGTTACTGTAAGTAAAGGAATTATCACTCGAACCGGTCACATAAAATTCTCCATACAATATATACAAGCAAAAATTGTGTTAAGCCAAATGTTGGACACAAGAAATCAACCCCAAATCAAAGATTTGCAACTTGAAATGGGAAATATTCAAGTAAGGAAATTTGATCTAACATAAAATGCTAGATTTCTTATTAAATCGTCCAACTTGTTTATTGTAGGTTCGCAGTGATGGAGCCGGATTAAGTGATTATGTCATTGAATTTGTAATCAATATATTGCCAAATTTACTTCGTTATCAAATAATGGATGCTTTGGAAAATCCTGCCAAAACTAAAATTCAAGACGAAATGAACAAAATCAATGTGGAAAAATTAATCAAAGATAATATTCCCAATTTTGAGAAATTGAGCCAAAATTACACAATCACTTTGGATGATTTAAAATATTAATAAATAAATATTCAAATAGTGCATTTTTTGAGTATTTTAAGTAAATGTCTGTTAAGTACAAGCAGTTGTGTGTAATTTTGTTATATAAATATGTCAAAAATCTTTCTCCAATCAATAACGAGTGACGTTTCTTCATTGTCCTTATTATAATAAAAGATCATTGGGTTTTATAATAAAGATAATTTATAAAAGTCCAAATTCGAAGCATAAAATTGTAGTACCGGATTCACATCATTCAAATGACTCGTTCACAAGTTGTACAGCTTTATAAAACAGTAAATTAAATTATCGAAATATGTACATGTTTAATCTTATCTTGTTTATTCATCTTTCAGCTTCAATATTTGGGCCGAGAATATCCTGGTGGGCCAGAAAAATTTCGGAAAAAGTGCCATGATATATTTCTTCGAAATAGCACAGAAACCGATCCAAATAAAATTAAATCAATGATCGAACATGGAAAATTTATTGTTAAGGAGTTAGAGGCTTTGTATTCTTTGCGCAAATATCGTGCGATGAAGAAACGCTATTACGTTGAATAGGCATAATTTGATCTATGTTTCTCGAAAATATTCTATAAATAAATTTTACAAAATAACTGACCAATACATTAAGTTTTAAATTGAAAATCTAACGATTCATTTGTTCATTTACGCTCAAGTAAAAAAATAAACAAATTATTCGGAAAGAGATTCGAGTAGTTTGATTTAAAACTCTGCAGAAGAACACTGTTCGCTGTGGAATGGTCATATTCACAGTTACTTTTGTGAGTGTCTTGGTTTTAATTTCGGAATAACAGAGTGTTGATAAAATTCACTGTGGATGTTCCAACAATCGGCAATTTCAACAACATTCGAATTAGAATACAGAGTCGATTTATTAAGGTAAGACGTGACGTTTCTAATGGGTTCTTCATTACTGTTTCATTTGATTTTTGATAAAAGTCTTTTTATCTTATTGTGTTTTTGATCTAAGCTGTATTTGATGCATTTTTTCCAAATTTGTAAATTTTTTTATTTTTGTTTTATTTATTTTTTATTTGTATCAGTTCTTGAAGAATGAAAAGAAAAAGGGATAACAACGAGTCGTTGTTAAACGATGACGAAGAAGAAAGAGAAAATAACTTCGTTTAAATAAAATGTGGCTTGCAAACAATACTTCGACCAGAGCATGCAGCAGTTGTGACTCAAATATTGTTTGAGCGAGTCTTCAAATGATGGAAATTGCCTCATTGGCCTCACTTTTGATTTTATTTTAGGTGAATGAAGCACTCGATAATGAAAATCATCAGTTCTTTTTGTGATGGGATCGTTGAAACTTCTTCAAAGAATACTTCAATGCGGTATTGACCAAAAACGTTTACGATAATAATACCATTTATCAAAGACCGCCAGAGTTTAGGTTTATGGTCGAAAACTTCAGTAATGAACAGTTCCAATGGCTGAGCAACGAAAAGTTGGGAAATGTCAAAGAGTTTGCATATCGATTCACCAACCTTACAAATGGTAATGTGGAAATAGTAGAAATGCCAACATTTTATTGGATGATGTAATCGCAATTGGATGGCGACGCCAAAAATGCCAGGTGAGATATTTTGTAATCTAATTTGAAATGTTTTTGAATCGAAACTCATTATTTTTTATCAATTTGAATTTTGAAGGAAAACATCACGATAATAAACACGCAATTCCACTGGGATACTCAGCAAAAACGAAGAGAAAAAGAGGCGAAAGAAAGAAATTCATATTGAAGAAAAGAATCATCTGAAGTCATACCCTTTCGGTCCACCATTACCACGTAATTCGACATGGAAAGGTTAAAATTACCTACAAAAATTGGCCATTAAATGTTCAGGATGATGATGCTGCACTATAGACAGTTGTTTGGCACACGCGATATTGTTGCTGCAAAATGAATTATGCTCAAAGGTATGAATCAATTGAAAATAGAGTCTATTCATTGTTTAATGTTTTTGCTTCAAATTACACAGGAGTTTGTCGGATGTTTGGCGTACTAGTGCCTGGAGGTCAAGAGAGATTGACAATGTATGAAGCCTATAAGTAATTTTTCACGAGGAATCCGAATATGTAAATAATTTTGGGGTATGGACCCAATTTCGGGATATTTTTCGAAATTTTCGTGAATTTTGTAGGGGGACCCCTCTTGGGGGTGATGGGAGGGGACGGTCAATGGCCCAAATGAAATGTTCGGATAAAATTAGTTATACAAGTTGCGTCTCAAAGTAAACAGGACTTGATTTGAATGTAAATCTTAATACAATCAAGCTAAAAATTGAAAATTATTTAAAACAAAATAGAGAATAATTGGGAAATTGCCAAAAATGTATAACATAAATGGCTTATATGATAATTTTAAATTTAAATCATATTCTCAAGTACTAAATGAAATTCAAAATTGTATATAAAATTTATTTATTTCTTAAAATAAACCACCAGGCGAAGAAACGCTGTACGGTGCAGTCATTTAAAGAAAAACCACTTTTCAAACTGTTCTAACTACTCATCAATTCGATTCATTTTGATCCAATAAGCAATTCTAATGCCCCTTGAAAATAATCTGACTCGATTTTCATACAGCCATAGTGACTGATTTGTATTGTGATTTGCACTCTTTTTAAGTTCATTTTCATTGTTTGTGAATGTATGTTGTTAGTGAAGTTTGACAAAATTTGTGGCCTTGTTGTGCGTTCATATGAACAGTAGAAAACGGTAGTACGGAGGGAAGGGGCCCGTAGGTGAGTAATTTTTTAATTAAAAAAAAGATATTTCATATACAATTGATACTAATGATTGTCGTTCCTCTTTTCTATGTATCCACACCTGAATGTTATGCTATGACAACCGTGAAAATGATTGAAACTACACACAAATCCGGGTCCAAATTTGACCGTGAATTTGTACCTGGTAATGGGTGAATTTGCATTACAAATTATAATCAATAAAAAATGAATAAAAATACACTTATTGATTTATTTTTCTAATACATAGGTTTTAATAAATTTATGGTTCACTATAAGTATTTTTTTATTTGTTCTGTTTTGAATTTTTCAAAAATTTATTCTACAGAATATAATATATGTATATATGGATGTTTCTCATTGTACTTTTTTTCACTTTGAAGTTCTAAAAATTCTTTGTCAATTGACAGAATTCCTACAAAGCATCGATTCATATTGAGTTGTATTAATTCCACCAATTAACAAAGAATTGTTTCAAATTTAAATTGATGTTAGTCACATTTTTCAGGTATGAGAAACACCTTTTATATAAAGTGAATATTTATTCATATATAATATAGCAATAGCCAAGAATTAATACTCGCGCAGTAGGAAAAGGATTCACACTTACATTTAACATGTATTTGTTATATTCATTTATTTGTGTTCTTTTACTCGTAGATTCCTTTGCATACTGCGAGAGATATTAACTTTGGATTTTTATCTCCTCTCATTTTTATAGCAATATTTAACGAACGCACCAATTATCGAGATATATGTATATATATGAGTGTGTTTATTTGAGAAAGAGAAACGTTTTTGTGTTAGTCATAGTTGAGTTTCTTTCTTTAAATTTTTTGTGTTCAATCGCTTGAATTTATATTTTACACAGATTTAGATAAACAATCTAAGACAATTTAACAAATTAATAATAATTTATATTATATTACGATAATCTTTTTATAAACATTTTTAAATAAAACTTTTATTGTTTTCACCTTTCTCTCATACTATGTTTTTAACAATTTGTGAAATACAATTCATTTAAAATATATCTATTCACCTATTTGTTAATATTCTCGCCTTTGTTAAATATTATTTGGGAACCAAAGGTGGTTATTATATAGATTGATGTGTTGTTTTTGATGATTGTGAAGATTTTGCTCGACTGAGTCATCAGCTATATGAAATATTGGAAATTACAATCTGAGAGCAATTACAATCTGATAGCATGAAATGGATGCCCTGGAGTTATGGAAACAAACTGAATCCAGAAAACATAATTAAACTTCAATATTCATTCTGTTTTGACTGGTTTGCCATTTTATCGAAAATTCTGTTAGTTTTATTGGTTCTTAACAGAAACTTTATTAGAACGGTTTCTTGAGCAGTAGAAAAATGATTCAAAAATGTTCACTTTGGACAGCGGTCTATTTTCATCTTTGGTTTTGCAAAATTTAGGCCCGGTACTCTACATAAATACCCTTTTCCGATCCAAAACGGTCTTGGATGAAATTAAAATAATGTAATAAGTAGAGTTTTAGTAGAAGCTTTGTGCTTGATTCTTTTATTGTTCTGGTTTTCTTTATTGCTTCATTTTAAACGTATATATTATTCGAATAGAGTGGAAATGAGTATATTTTTTTATAATGTTTTTTCAATATGGGCCACCGCAATTATAATATTTACTAAGCAAAGTTTCAGAGACTTTCAAATGAAATCAAGTTTTCGAAAATGATCGTATGATTATATCCACTTGGTTTAACTGTTTAGATTCTATAAATAGTTTATAAGCAGATTTTTTTTGGTAGGATCTTTTTGAATTGTTCGATTTTTGGTTGATTTTGCAAATGAAATTATTTTGAGAACGAATAAAATTGCATAAAAGCATCTTCATGTAACCTAACTAATAAAACAAGACGTATGATTCATCTGGAATGATTGTTATATTGAGTAACCAGCCAGCTCGCGATAATAATAATAATATTAATAAAACAAATTAAGAAAAATGTGCACAATTAAGCTATCATCACTATGTCCATATTTTTAGAGTATTTGTATAATACAAACCGTAGCTTACATCCATGGAATTCAAACCTTATATTGTGTGTAATGTATATATAGTTGCCCTTTTCAACTAACAATTTTCAAGTATGGCTTACATCAATCGCAATATAAATTTACATATGTGTGTCTGTGTGTGTATCTAAATGATGTGTTTTGCTATATTTCAACTGTTCAGTTCATTGAAGTGCTCTCTTATTGCAATGGGATATCGAAATGTTAATAATTCATTTACATAATCATATTTGTGACAGCCTTTTCAAAAAAAAATTGTTTTGAAATTTGTATTGAATTGTAAACAAGTACTGAGCATTATCGATATTTTCCATTTTCAATCTAAGCGGATAGTCATATTCAGTCAACTAATGAAATGAACGCTAGTTATCCTGATATTTTTTACTTGAACTATAATTCAATTAAAATGTTTGGGATAAATGTACTATATTTCAAATGCATTTGTAAGGAAGACACGAAAGAATGCATCATAATCCCAAAATAAACATGAATTCCAAATACTATAATTTTGATGATTTTTATTTTTCCCTCTGTGTATGTATGAGAGTGATAATCGTTTTAACTATTTCAATTTATTTGAAAAGTAAAAATATAATGCATAAATATTGAGTGTCTCTCACATTGATGTGTACATTTAAATCCATTTCATTCATCCGCTGATGTTTACACTAATATCAGTTGTAAATGTCATTATTAAGACGTTCAAATCGTAAGAGGTAATATTTTCAATATTGGTTGAATAAAATATCAAAATTGTTCCGGGCTTTTTAAATCGAATATGTTACAATAAGAAGTTTTAAAATGCAATGACAGAAGCAACCCCTCATCGTGACTTTGTATTTTGTATACAATTGAATGTTGTTCTATGACTACGATGTGATTTTTCATGAGATCGTTGTCTGAACGAACATTAATAGATAATGTCATTCTTAATAACACACTGTTGACCATGTGCGTAAATTAACCATGTATTAAACTGATTTCCTCAGAACCAGCCATAATCACTGATATTTTTCATTCGATGAATTTCGACAATGGATTTATTGTGAGTGCTTTTTACAAACATTGACACTGAATTACTGCTTGGCTAGTTTCTATACTTTTATGAATATTCACTTTGGACTGTATCAATACTCTGTTTCTGAACATCAATTTATATTTATTTATCATATGTTTAGTTTAAAGTTCGTCTATCATTCTGAACGAGATGTTTTTCAAATTTCATTCAAAATTCTTATATACTTGATTGTGTGCCTAATTTTTTTTTTATTATTTTAATTACTATTTATTGTTCATATATTTTGTTTTGTTCACAAATCGTTGGTTGATGATTTCAAACAGTTAATATGTTTAATGGATAGCAAAATGCAGTAACGAAATACTACTGAAGTTTTCTTTTTTGAATGAAAAAAGCAGTCTTCAACAGAACTACGTTACATTCTTAGCAAATTAAATGTTTTAATCTCACTTCTCTGTGTATTAGGTGTAAATTTTACCAATTATTTGCAATCGTGCTACACGTTTTTCAAAATCTTTTGTAAGTTAACATAAATACATATCGATCTCATCGTTGAATATTTTTTTGCCATTACTACTCATCAATAATATTTTCACAGATTTGCAGAACCATTTTATTTTATTTTTTGTGATGTACTAAGTTGCAAGTTTCTTTTTTGAATGTTAAACAAAAACATGCTTTGTCTCTTCTTTTCTATTTAGAAACACATATTTTCGACATTGAACAATAAGTCGATGTACTTATGTTATTAATATATCATTGATGTTTATTTGTTGGCATATCACTTTTAGCAAGTGAAAAAGTACACATTTCATAAATATGCTCTCCCCAGCAAAGGAAACCTTTGGTCCTGATGATTACAGATTTCTGTAGATATCAAAAGAAAGTGGTGCGGTACCAAAATCTAAACATTATTCGTTTTCAAATGCAGTTAAAATCAAAGGAAATGTTTAGAGCTATAATTAAAATCATTGAACGTTTGTTTAGTAGTTTCGCTGAGAAAAAAGCTTTAAAATTAAATATTCTTTTAAGTTATGAATTGAATTAAGAAACTGGTATTTTTGACATTCTTTTTTAAGTCGTTTTTTTTAAATTAGATTTGAAATTTCTGAGCCTCTTGATGTGAGGAATTTCAACCCTAAAACCGTCCTTCTGCAATCCATCTTAATCCCGTCTTTGGGGACACTCAGTGCCCGAAGTGTATTTTGTTTGAAAAAATTAAAAATATTGATTTTTTTGTGGAATTTTTTTCGATATTTCGAGAAATCTTGTGTCTAGTCGTAAACTAAAGACATGAATGTGCGCATCAGGTCGGCAGCTACGTTTTGTATTCTGTGCTGACAAAATAAAAAAAATATTGGCTGAACAAATTTTTGAGGTGCCTATGAATTCGACCAGTTTCATTTTCAAAATGGCATTTTACACTGTATGCCTTTAAGTTTTCTCTGTTAAATTTATCTGAGTATGGAAATTCACATATAAATGAATAAAAAATGAATTGAACACGATACATTTTGTTGTGAATATGTAAAAGCAATGTTGTCGAAGCAATTCAATGCCAAACACACTTTCGGCATCATTTGTTTATAATAAATTATTATTCTTATTTGAATGTCACACGGAACACCAAACAAGGTAATATATGTGCACAAACATTTTTTACAATTCAGCAATTTTCCCAAACAAAATATATGAAAATATACGTCGGGCACTGAGTGCCCCAAAGACGAAATGACCATCTTTTTTTTTGCCGGCCATTTTTTCGAAAACCGTGGCGTGAATAGATGCATATTTTATATTTTTGAGTAGAAACAGAGACCGACAACACAAAAAAAATCGGGGTTTAGTGATGTTTGATGAAAAAAAAATGGTTTAAATTTAGTTTTGCCCGATGGACGGTTTTAGGGTTAATATTGTATTGCTGTTATGTAATGGTTAAATTTTATTACAGATTGCAAAATATTATTATTATATACATTAGATGCACACATATTTCTGTTTTCTTTTGTCAAATGAATGATTCTTTTGTCACATTGGTAGTCCTCTACCGTTTTTCTTTTGTAAATTTTTGAATTCAAAATAACTTCAATATTTAAATAATGACAATTATGTATAGTTTATTTTTGAAGAGGAGGAGTAGACTTTGGTATTCAATAGTTTTAGCTTAACTATGATTATATGAAGTTTGCAGTCGATTCCATTGTTACTCAAATAAAACAGTATTACTTTCAGTGGACTCACGATTAAAATATGGAATATTTGGGCAAATGAAACTGCTCGGGGTCTATATAATAATGATGGTTTTTTTCTTAAAATCGCTGTTGAAAATGTGTGCAAATGTTGACTGAAAAACGAATAAAAAACTTATATTGATTATTTTGATATACTGTTATGTGATAACTTCACCAGTAAACATTTTTGGGGAGGAGAAATAAGTGGATTATAATAAAAACTCGACTTGATACAAGAAAGCGAGTTTATAAAATCGAAATTGAGAAAAAGAGTCTGTTAAAGTGGAACACCAATTTGTATGTGTAGATTTCTTTTTTTTTTGTGTCTCATTTTAATCTTTGAGCATTCTATGAAATATTTGAATTCAACGGATCACTTTTGGGGTTATGAAACAAGTTGACTCTTTATTCTAATCCATTCAAATATTGTCACACCTAATTCGAAAATTTGGTGCCCACAATAGGTACGTTTATTGGTCAGTAGACAAAAATGACATTTTATTGGATAAATCTCTTTTTCACACACACTCAATGAACATATTTACTGGATATCTTTCATCCTGTATTAGAAAAGACGTAGGGGCGAATCGCCGAAGTCGAATTATCTCGAGAATGAGATCCAGAATATCCAACTGTCATATATCATTATAAGTGTCTTTATGTCGTCCATATTGGACTTTCATTTGAACCGCTTAGAATAAAAGTAGTGAATGAGAAAAAGTGAAAATAAAAGTCGAACATAAAGTTTTTTTTGTATGGATTTTGTCTATATAAAAAAAACTTTATGTTCGACTTTTATTTTCACTTTTTCTCATTCACTACTTTTATTATAAGCGATTCATTTCGTCAGTAATTTTTTAGAAGCATAAACGTGTTTTTCCATTTTTAACATTTAGTAAGTGTTATTTATAGCTTAAGTAAAGTACTTTCTAGCGTATATAAACATTTTCGGAATGTTTTTGGTTTTTTGTGTGATATCGGGTTTGGCGTGAAATTTCGTCATCGGGGCGAATCGCCGCACTCATATTGCGTTTTTACCAGGAAAATGCACAAAGTATCAGATTTTTTTTCTAATTTCACCTATACAGATCGATTGGATGTGCGGAAACAAGGAGTTTGTAAAAATATGGGGTTGCCAATCGGGGTATTGAGGACAGAGCACTTCACTTTGTAATACTTCGTCGGATCAAAAAATGATTTACTACAAAGTTGTTCAGAATGATGAAAGAATTTTTTGATTACCATTCTGCCATTCAACTCCCCTACCCCCAGGGGGTCTTAACCGAGCACGGAGAATATGTCCACCATTTTGTAAACAGCGCACCCTATTCGAAACCAAAAATTTCTCTAGCAAATCAGACAAATTTTCGTTTTTTTTTTTGGAAGTCACTTTTTGGGGGCTCAATGTTTTTCACAGTTTCTTATTAATTAGAAATAGAAATGATTATGTTTTATTACTCATATGTGAGATGAGAGAGTGATAAGAATTGAAAATTTGAAGGTGCGGCGATTCACCCCGCTATAGGCGGATCACCCCATGATTTCTAATTTTACGCGCAATGTCATATGTTGAAGTGGTATCAGCAAAACAAAAAAGTTTCTTCTACAAAAGTTGCGTAATGAAACCCCACCTTTCAAACGATACCAGACATTTGTCATTATGAGTTATATCTGCCGAGATATTTGACTCCAAAAAATTGCTGCGATTCGCCCCGTTCTCCTCTATACATTTTATAATCGTTTTAACATTGTTGACGTTTTTATCAATGGAAAGTTTTAATTACTTCATTTTAGTACCAAAATATATCACAAATTTAAATAAAATGACATAATAATTTGAAAAATACTCACGTTGCATGGCTTGGATGTTCATTTAAGTAATAAATTCTCAATGAACCATTTAATCTTTTTTCTCGCCGTCCTCCGGATCCTTGAGGGTATGCCATTGTGCAATTGGACGACGTGGGGATGCCAACATATCGGACCAATGGCGTAATTCTGTACCTTGAGCACTATATCCCAAAACTACTTTTCCGATGGGTTCAGATGTGCCAATGCGATCATAGTCAACAACAGTAACTACAAGCTGTACTTTCTGAATAATCGTAAATTAAAGAAAGCATAAAACATTACAAATTGTCGGTAATTCAATCACGAAATAAGTTTTAAAGTAAAATATCACCAATAGTAAAGGTTTCGTCATGAGTTTAACGAAAACTACAATAATATCGGTAATATGGGGTTTATCATTTGAGAGAATATTTCTACTTTAGATTTCTCAGCTCAATCAAAATAGAAAAAGTCCAAAAACACGTTCCCACTAAAAACTGTTTTTCAGACTTATCGTTGTTCGCTGGTTGTGTTTATGGACTTTTTTCAAGCCTCTGGAGTTAATAGAAATGTTTTCTCAACTCAAAGTCTAGTTTGATATTTTTATGGGGATTATAATATTAACGAAGCTACGATCTATTCAACACATACAACTAACTTCATGATAGTTAAAATTAAAAACTATACTGTTTTTATGTTACCAAAAAAAGACTTTTGAAAAAGAAAAATAATTGAAGTGAAATTGATAAATCAAAATAATGCTATAGGTAATGTGTTATCAAGTCATTCGAAGTGTCTTAAATGTTTGACAAAAATGAATCTTTCGTTCGTACGATATTTTTTTCGATATTTCTGATCGTAAATACAGTACAAGTTCTCGAACGGACATAAACAGCGAAAAAATATCGTAAAAACAAGTCGTAGACAAACATATATTGCATAAACTGATACATAATACTACTAAAAAATAAAACTACTAAAACAACATTCTTTTCATATCTTTTTTGTCGAAAATAAATAAAAAAATATGATAGCGAGAAGTCTATTTTTTACACACGATAAGTCAAGCGATTTATTTAATGAATAAATAATCAAATGGCAAATAATGTTGGTTTTTAAATTAAATATAATTTTTAACAAGGCATAATTTAAGAACAAATATAAGCATAATTCTAAGTTTGTATAATATGCGGATATTGATTTATTAATATTCAAAATATTGTATATATAGTGATGTAATAGTGATCTTTGTATATTTCTAAGAGCGTTCATGTAGTCTTCAGAACAAATGTATTAAAATTCGGTTTATAAACCAAAATGAAACAACTTCAACACCAGAAAGTATCAAGGAAAGAGCCTTGAAATTGTACCATATCGATTGATTGTCGAGAAATGACTATGAATTTTAATATTTATCCTCAAAACCACAATATTGAAACGAAGCGTTTTATGTGTATGGCGGTTCATGATGAAATTTTGATATAAAAATTGGTGATCAAAGATGATCAAAAAGATAATAAAAATATATATTAAAAATGACATTTTAAATGAGAATATGGTTGAAAATATACGCATTTCTGAAATTTGCCTTGCTAGAGGCTTTCAATAAGGATAATATTTAATAATTGACTATAGTCAAAACTATAGTTTTGGTTGTAAGCGAAGAAAATTTTTAGAGAACCGTTTTTATATAATACTCAATTGTATGTAAGATTTTGCTACCTTCTCTCTTTGAGACTTTAATCAGGTTCAGGTATGAGTATATTTTCAAAAATGTTATTTACTGATGAAAATAATAATTGAAAATCAGCCATAATATATATAAATATATACACTACCGACAGAAAGTAAGGGTACATCTATGTATATTTCATAAAAAATGCTGTGAAATGCCGTTTTTGAGGTTTCAAAAATAAAACTTTTTTTTTCTCAGAAATCAATAATTTTTGGCACGTTGTTTCAATAACTAATGAAGGACAAAATAATAGATATTTAGCTAAAAATATTCACTGGTTTTGAAATGGCAAGTCATTGAGTCCAATGATAGCTAAACAAAAATTTGTCATTTTTATCTGTCAATGAAACCTAAAAAACGACATTTTGTATGAAAATTACATAGGTGCCCCCTTTCTGTCGGCACTGTATACATATATACATACATATATATAGTATGTTTTTTGGGTTTTTTTCGGAATTTGTTGGGCAAATAGTTTTCTTGCGATTATTAGACGTCAGGAACCACATACCTGTGTAATTTTGTATTTTCATATTATCAGTAGATAGCGCAAGAGCTATCTCGATTCCATGATGGATCTCTTGAAAAATTAAATTTTGCGCCAATCATAGCTCAAATGCGTAGGCATTTCTACATTGAAAAAATGTTAGACAATACACTTACTATACAAAAAGTATCCAAAATGGTCGAAAATAACCAAAAATGTCAAATTGTGGTAAGTGTATTCCAATCTAATTTTATAGCAGAAAAAGCGTCATATTCGGTCTTTTCATGCCAAAAACCTCCAAATACTCATTTTCAGAGCGTTTGAATGGATACCAATTTTACTTCAAAATGTGGACTTCAGAGGGGAATAACCAAATCATTTTTTTCCAAATGACTCAATTTTTTCTAAAACGAATTGTGTGGCTTAACTATACTTGAACCGTACTACAACGCCTGATAGGTCAACCCTCTGGGATATTGCATGAATTCAAAATGTTACTAGAGTATAAACAGCCAATTTGGGTTTTCCGGGAAATTTCCGAGGAAAATTTTGGAAAATCCTGACGTGATGGGGGAAAACGAATGATGCCATTGGAATCAACGCCCCAGAATTATGTAAAACCGACTGGTCTCGTTTCTGTCAGATTTTGAGTGACACACAGTGTAATGATTTCAAAGCAATGTAATGCCAGTTTTGGTTTTTTTTTAAATATATCTTATTAATAGAACTTATAACTTAAATATAACTTATAAATTCTTTTTCTTTTACATTCTTCGATTTTTGACAGGAAAAATCGAAAATGTTGAGTAAAAACTGTTTTATTTTCATCCAAATCGCTTCATGAAGTTTATTAATTCTGGTAATAAATGAGAGGATGAGAGTAAAAAATGAATTATTGAGGTTAGAATGCTACGCAAATATGAATCTTATTGTTATACACAATAAAGTTCAAATTTGCACAGCATTCTAACCCCACTTATTTGCTTTTTACTCTCATCCTGTCAAATGATGATTGCTCTTCATTTCGGACTAAGATCCTAACGGACCCATCATTGAATCGATATAGCTCTGGCGTTACCTACTGGTAATACGAAAATATAAAATTACACCGGTATGTTATTTCTGACGTCTAATAGACGCAAAAAAAAACTATTGGCTCAACAAATTCCGAAAAATGACCCAAAAAAAACCCCAATATATTATATATATTTATAAAATAAATATTTGTCAATTTTGAAATTATTATCGGAGCGGAGAAAAATTTCGAAAATTGTTTGAGAGGTGGACCGCTTTATTAAATACTAGTAAACGAAAATGTAGTATATTCAATCCCTTCTCTTCTTACTTCCCATTTTGTCGTATTCACATTATATTCTATCGTTCATCCTGTTACTTATTTAAAAAGAAATATTTCCGTTTGAAAATGGTTCAGAAAAATTAATTTGTGAACATTTTCACAATTGATTGTAATACATAGTGAAAAAATGTGCCATTTCTTGACAATGAGATAATATAAAATAAGCTCCTTCTTTGTTCATTTTTTAAAGTGTTTTTTAACGCTTACATATTTTAAACGATACACTTTATCTACATAACATCTATCATTGGGAACTAAAAAAAATATTTATTAAATATGTAATACAAAGGCTTCTGGAAAATTGCAACTACTCAATTGTCATAAAAGACACGACCATCGATTTGAAATGGCCATGAATTATTTGAAGTTGGCCACAACTTCTAGAAATTGTGGTTTTGAAAAAATTCCAGATCGAGTTGTGACAATCAAACCATTTTACAACTAACATTTAAAGCATTTTTGACTATGTCAAAAAGTTTATATCATTCATTTTTTTTTGAATGAGATCACAGAAGACATAGTCCGTGGCAACACTTTGTATATACATTGTCTTTTGCTATGAAAAATACATTCCAAAGGAATGTGCAATACAACAAAATCAATAAACTTGGACTTTTATACACGCTTTGCAAGAACTGGCAAAGGTCATGTAAATTATAAGTGATGGTTTAAAAACAAAAGTATGTGTATATTTTGGCAGGTTCATCATATACACTACTAGTGGGCTTATCTCACATAAATTTAATCGCAAACAGAAAACACAGAACAACAAAAAATAGAACATAAACTCTAACGCATTACGCAGTGGATGTTTTTCTTATATTTTAGGATAGTACAATACATTCTCGCATACTTGTATTTGTTCAAATGGAACTTCGAATGAGAACGATTCATTGTAGTATGGATTCAGGGTGCATTTTTTGATACTTGTCTTCTTTTTCTTCAAGCGTTTACCATTTTGCATCAATGCTATCTTGACATAAGGATCTGTGAAAAGTTGATATGATTGATTCGTTCAAAAATATATTCATTAACGATTTACAATTAGAATTATATAATTAGCCAATTTTTAATATATTTGTGAAACGTTGACTTCCCATTTATAACAACGAGAAATCAAATCATCAATCTAGTATAGTCGGAAAAGCACATACAATTAATTGAAAGGGCAATTTGATACTATCTAATGGTATCTTTCCTATTACATTCATTAATTACGGATTCGTTTGTGATAAATTGCCTTTTCAGTTATTTTAATAAAACAAAATTATAAACATTATATACGGAAAAAAATTAAGCAGAATATGTCTGCATTGTACATAATGTTTAGAAATTGAAAAAATTGGATTAAAGTTATGAAGAAAAAAATAATATTAAACATGTCAAATTGTCCCAGATGTTTGTTACCAGATAATCCACCAACATCCATTTTTTTGAGGTTCTTTGCTTCCAAAATCACAACTGTAAGTTTTCCAGCTGTGGGTACATAACGAAGTGAGAAGCATATGTCGCCCAACTGTTCCTGTTTTTGAAAATTGAAAAATAAAAATGAAATTGAATAAATAAACAAATTAAGCTTAGTACTAGTACATCTCTTTAGGTCATAAAAATAAAGTGGGACATCGAAATTATTTTAAGAACTTTAAATTTGGTCTATGTGTTAATTCACATTGAATCGCTGGTTGAAATTAAATTATATTAATGTCAATACATTAATTTCATATTTAATTTACCCCGAAAACATACATGTGTGAGCAATATTCGTACTAAATATGTTGCATTTGGCGGTTGGAAAATCCCTTTTAAATAATTTTGCAGTTATGCATAAAACAAATGAATATTGACGATCTAGTAATTTTGAATTTGATTTTTTTAGATCTTGTCATATTTCTATTTCTATATTCATTTGTTGTTATTGTATACAATAATGAAGTTTGAAAATGTTTGAAATTCTTTGCACTCTAGAATTTCCAAAAAGTTGAAATATATTTCTGTTGTAAATTGTGTTATGAAGAAGTGTATATTTTCAGTATTTCTATTTTTAAGCATTTTATGGGACTTCATAACACCCAGCTCAATTGGAACAATTTATTTTTGAGTAGTTTTAATTTTTGCCATAACCTTTTCATGTCAAAGTGAATGTTTTTGGTGATATGTTTATAATTTTAATGAAAAAAAATTCTTTGTTCCAATGGTAACAATATGATTTTCAATGATGAATCGAAAACGTAACTATTAGAATAAATATCCAAATCAGAAAGAAAATGATTTGACTTAATTCTTAGAGATAGGCCATGATAAGCATCCACAAATTCCAAACCCTCTGTTTTTGATCTCGATTCACTATAATGTATTGTAAACATAATTGTGTGGATCGGTTTCGGTGATATTTAAACAAATATAAAAGAAAGCAGTGCTTGAGTGAGAATTTTTCCAACAATTTTGATCATTGTTTTTTTTTTGCAGTAAAAATCAAAGATTTCATGAAAATAGTGTAGACTTGAGTTTTGAAAAATAAAATCAAACAAGAGAGAATATGCATACTCAATAATTTTAAAGATATACAGCAGGGTGTATTAAAATATCTGCTGTCTAATTACGTTTCGATCATGCACTTTGCGTATATTATATTTTTTGGTTTTACTTCCTTATAAGAAACCGTTTTAGTATTGCTTAAAATATCTGAAATTGTTAGATCAAGAACAAAATCAAAAATTTTGCAACGATAAGATATTTTGTTCTCTTTATGGTATTAAATGAAATTAATACAGAAAAAATTCTCAATAGAAGAATATCAATATAAAATCGGTCAAATTAAATAGTCAAACATAAACAATACCATTGATGCACACGCAAAAATAAATATTTCGATTTTGACTGTGAATCGAGGTTGTTTATAGCATATGAACGTTTTGTCTGCAATAATACAAAGTTATAGATTGTGGTGGTGAAATGAATTACCATTATTTTGATTAAATGATTTAAATAAACCTCCTTTGCAAAAAAAATTCGGTGTATTGAGAAACATTTCTGTATTAATAATTTTAATAATATATATACAATGAGGAGTAAAAGTTTATTGGCAATTTCGGATATCCAATGGTATAAAAAAATTAAGTAAGAATGATGTCGAATGTAATTTGCGGCAATGTCCAACTTTTAAATTGTTCATATATTTAATTAAAATTGGTTGGAATGAATTTTGCATCATTAACAAAAGTTCAAATCAAAGAGTTACAGCTTAAAAGCGAAGAACATTTGCTTCAGAAAGTGCTTGACAGCAAAAATGTGAACCAATTATAATGATTTGCAGGGTGTATATTACAGAGCACATACGTGCCAATTTCAGTTTTCTGCCATCAGAGCATTTGATGATGGAAATACACATATATTATATAATATACGCAAATGTTATAACCTGTAACTGACTGCTGAAACATTTTACGATACCTCTGACGAAGAAATGGAAATTTATGTGCTGTTGAAAAAATCTAGAAAATATTTGGAACAATGTGAATAGGCGTAAATGAAGCGTGTCACTTTACCGCATAAAACCATGTTTTACGACATTATGCTATGAGAGTTCATGTGATCTTATTCTTAAAAAATTTGATAATAAACTATATATCTTGTGAGTAATAAAAAAGTTTAGATTGTTATTATATGTAACTAAAAATGTAGATGTCAAAATTTTATTTTGCATCAATGACTGTTAAAGCGAATATCATGAAAGTTTAAGACGAAAGAAAATGTAGTCGCATTGCACGGTGATTACCAATTTTACCTTAAACGAATTTGATTCATTCAAAGCAATGTCATGCAAACGTGACCAATTAATTTATCAATATTTGATTTGACAAAAAAAAAGAAAATTGTGATACATTGAAACATATAATTTGTTTCTGAAAATTAAAAATATTGATAAACTCTTTTGTAATCCATATTCTAGTTTAAAACCGAATTATTTTCCAAATAAAAATTAAGTAAAAGTATTTTGGTAAATTTTATATTAAAACAAAAAATGATTTGATAAATAATCTGATATTCGTAACAAACTTTTCAACAAAATAGTCTTGAATCACTTTTGAAAAGTTTATTCAGAAATGTCATAATAATGTTCTCTTTTTATACAAATATACTTACGTGAATGAGCGTTTTGTTTGTAATTTATATTTGTTTGGTTTTTGAAGCGAAGCATGCAAATTTTATCATTAATTTTTTTTAAATGATTTTTCAAATTTTTATGTTTTTTTTAGTCGAGGACACAACCATTCACGAGCGTAAGCACAGCAAATATCAGGAAAAAGAGAAAAAAATGTCGTCATCAATAAAAATGTAAAAGTTATATAATCCAATTTTTTACTAATGAAGATTAATAAGAAAATAATTAAAGTTCAAAAATATCATTAAAGGGTAAAAAAATGTTTCATATTAAGTGGAAGATATAATTCTTCAATTTAAAAACATTTTTTTCCACAGTGATAGGTAAAATTTATTTTTGTGTTAAATTTTAATAGTCAAAAAAATGTAAACTTGATATCTGAAAATGTATTTAAAATATAAGTGCATTCCAGATAATTTAAAATAGAAATAAATAAAGTCAAGCCCATATAACATTCAAACTAAAAAACTCCATGTTGCTTTCAATTATTCAATCGGAAGAACAAGTGTATATGAACAGATTCATAATATATCCAGACATAGAGAAATTTGTTTGATTTTTTTTTTGATTTCAGATTTGAAGATTTTCATACAAAAGTAAATTTGCCAAAATCAACTTTACACTTAACTTATAATATTTTGGCTTGCTTATGTATACAAAATACATTGAAAATGAATATAATGGCGAATATGAAAAGCAACATAGAATTGTTATTAAACAATATTTTAACAATATGTCATTTCGTTGGAATTACAATTGAGATGTAATATTTGCCCTATTGAGTGTAGTTTAATTAAGTCGAATAAATTAATTAGTGTATTCGGATAAATAATGTATGGACAAAAAAAGTAAAGAAACTTTGTGTATGTGTGTATGCATTGTGGTGGTTTGTGTGTTTGAATAAAAAAAAGCTATGGTTTTTTTGAAAACAAATTATTATTTTGTTTTGCTGCTGCTCGAATTCCATAGGTTTAATGTGTCATGTGATTGTTCTTTAGCATTTTGAACTGGGTGTTTTTGATATGTCTGGTTTTCTTACTTCACGGCCTTTTATTGATAAATTAAACTTTAACGCAGCTCAAACAGTTTCAAATATATATATAGTAAAAGCAATAGAGATTTTTTTTCATTTACGATTATAACGTTGCCAACAATAAATAAGTAAAAGTTTTCTTGAATATTGCCATATTAAAACCTACCTGACCACCTTCGCCTTCAACAGACTGCAATTCACGCCATTCTTCGATCGTTTGTGCCAAATCGATTTGACACAATGGAACCTTAACTTCACCAATTTGATCGTGTTTTGAGAACCTATCAAAGTCAAAAATAGCAAAAACGAGCGTTTTGTTCATTGCTTCAGCATAAGGAAGATTCTGCAAGAAGATAATTTTGCCGATTAATTTATATTAGTTTTAAAGAAACGTTCAGTTTGACGTTTTTATTTATCATGAAATGACAAACCTTAAAAACAAATGATTCGTTGAAAACGGGATTAAGCGTCTTTCGATGAACTTTGGTTTCAAACTTCTTCTTTTTATCCGGCAGAAGGTAGACTTTAACGTAGGGATCTGAAGTGCCACCCATATCCAGTGCAGGTAACTCTTCAGCTTGTAGAACAGTTACATTAAGGCTGTTGGAATTAAAGTCATACTCCAACTATAGAATGCATGCATATTAAAGCAATTTGATGAATTAATGAAAAGAGAGAGAAAGGGAAAGAAAGAGAAAAATGGAGAACATTAACCAACTTCCAAATGTAAATGATACATCTTTCGACATCAATCATTTATCGGTCCACTGTTGAGCAACATACTTACGCAAGAATAGAATAAAGCACAAATTTAATAGAAAGGGAACTTTTTTCAAGTTTTTTTTTTCATGGAATGAACCAAATATAGATAGCAGAATCGACTAATAGATCTAAGAGAGATTCTTTGAGAAAATATAGCTATCAACCCTATTACAGCAACAATTTTACTAGGGAACACGTCACACACAATTATTATGAAATGAATTCCAATAAAAACCTTGTATTGTAATTTGCCCAATTTTTGTTCACTATGTTTACTTTCACCTTCGTCTGGCTCTTCAGCGTTTTCTGTTAATTCTTCCATGTCAGGTTGGACCTGAAACATCGCAAAAAGAATTTGTTATAATTGTTTAACTGATCCAATTACTTTACCTTTTCTTTATACGCTGAGCCAAGTAACTGTACCGATTTAAGATCCACTCCTTTCATGCCCTTCTTGCCGTCCTTTCCGCGTCGTTTCCGGAAAAATCGTCGAATGCATAGGAACAGTAGTCCCAATATTAGGATTGTAATACCTATGAAGATCGCCACCACTCCCCATCTTGGTAGATGCATCAGGTGAGATGCATTTTCAACACTTTTGTCAGCAATATGATCGAGCTTCGTAATTATAGATTGTTTAGTCGTCGGAACATCGGTAGTCAGTTTTACTGATTCCTCTGCTGCTTGTAATCATAATAATAGTTGTGGTAATTGAATGTCATGATTTAAATAACTGTACTTGGAATAACTATACGTACGTGGTGCACTTGCGGTAGTTATGAGGTGATGATGATTAAAGATTCTTGTTCCTAGTGTTGAACTAGTCTCTTTTTCAATTTCATCTACCTCTCTCTTGAACACTCTTCGACTATACGCCATAATTGAGTTTAAAACTTGACTCTGGTTCTGAACTAAATTATTTAAAAAAATATTGTGCTTCAATTCTAAGTGTCAATCAAAGATAAGAAATCACAATTATTTTAAGATTTTTTTATTTATTTTTTATTTTTTTTTATTAAGAAATAATATATTTTCGAGGAATTTTTCTCGAATATGCTTTAATCATCACTAGTAAGTTTCCAAGAAAGCAATATTCGTATGTATGTCACTTCAACTTTCTTTTTAAGCTTTTAAATGTTTTTACATAACAATAGAAGATGTATACGCATATTTTTTAATTATGACATTCATAAAGGGCAGTTTTAATCAGAACTGATTGAATTATGGAAAATAATCTGTTTTGTTGTATACGTATTAAAAATGTTTATTAATAAAGCTTTTGTTTTAAATTATTTTTAGATTATTTATTACCTTTTTTTCACTACAAAATGTAAAACTTTTTTATTTTCACAATCTGTCGATTGAATAAGTGACTTTTGTGTCAAGAATAAATCTTCTTCGAAAGAAATATTCAATGAATTATTGGTTGATTAAATGAACGTCAGAACTAGGACATTTCTTCGTATCAGTATACTAGCTTTTGTAAATAATCTAGATATAAGCCTGTTTATGTTTTGTGTTTATTAAAATCACTTGTGGAATTCTTTGAATAGCTTACTGCTTAAAAGTAAAAGCAAAAAAAATATATCTTCAACCAATTTTCTATTTATCTAAGAAAATAAAATCAGTTTTCTCACAATCTACCACTCAAAATGGTGGATTCTTTGCAACAGCTCGTATGTGACCAAACAAAATATCGATTTTGAAAATTTCGTTGTATTTGTGTCTACGTCAAAGAAGTATGCGTAAAGTTTTGTATGTTCACAACATAAAAAAACTTCAGATATGGCATTCAAAAACTGTGAATTGAACTCAAAGTGTTACTAACTTAACAGACTGTATAACAA
This sequence comes from Contarinia nasturtii, assembly GCF_009176525.2. NCBI lineage: Eukaryota > Metazoa > Arthropoda > Insecta > Diptera > Cecidomyiidae > Contarinia > Contarinia nasturtii. Next base: position 633,209 of record NW_022198836.1, read on the forward strand.
TGTGCGAGGAAAAGGATGCGCATGCGCTCAATGAATTTCTCTTTCGTGAGCAAAAACTGGAGAACTCGACTGTTGTAAAACTTCAGCTCTCAATAGATTGATGAGTAAAAATACTTTTCATTTAATAAGTTAATATAACAGATATTTATAAATTCATAACTTATATCTCTAAATGTGAATTGTATAAAAATGTGTTCATTTCGTTTTCTTTGATGTAGCATTTGTTTTCCACTCCCAATTATTGTAAAAGCGGCAAAATTTCAATGATAATTTAACTATAACAAAAATAATGAAAAACAATGCTCCCAAAGCATCCAAATGTAAATGAGTTGTTGATAACTGTCGTGATGTTTGCGTATTCTGCTTAATTGGTTCCATGACAAAATTAACGGAGTTATGATGAAGGAGGTTAGCAATTTCCTTTGCGTGTACCTTCAGATTCTTATTGTTCAGGAGCGTTCTTAGTTTTTGTCCCAATGTCTCTCTATTTATTTCTTCGATGCTTACAGTACACACATTTTCCAAAGCTGTAGTCTTAACGATTCGATGAATCTGTGAATGTAAAAAGTAATTTAAACACAATTTTGACTTTTTTTATTTGATTTCTTTTTACCTCATTATTTTGAAACGGTATAATAAGCATCGGGACTCCGTAATGTAGAGCTCGTCTTATTGGTAAATTTTCATCTCTCGTTATAAACAGAGTTGTGTTTTTATGTGATAAAATAACTTTGCTAGGTAGATTCTCATAAATAATCACATTTGATGGCAACTCATTATATTCTATTGGTACGTGTTGAAATAAAAATATTTGCTTCATATAACGAAATGTTTCAATCAGTTCAATTTGAATTTGACGAGAAAGGGTATTTCCAAGTGCAACATATACAACGCCACCTGATGCAGTTTCCAATGATTTCTGTTAAAAATAAATTGATTATAATTTATGTTTTGAAAATATTAAATATTTTTCGATTACCTGAATATTATCTTGTACATTCTTTAATGTTTCCATCTTCAAACAATTTAGATATTACTTAAAAATATTATATTATTTTATGAAATATAAACAGACTTTTGTCAAATTAGTCAAGTTTTAAAACGTTCTAAAAATGCGAGCAGTAGAGCTTGTTAGCGCCAGAACTAAAATCAAAATGATTGTGTCAATCGAATACACGACTATTTTATATTATTACAACAACAAGATGTAGACATTTTTTGTGTCTGGATGTGATAAGACAATGTTTGATTAAAATATGACATTTGATCGGTGAATGTTCGTACAGAGACGGAGCACGTATACCGGCCGATTGATAACATACTAATATTATGTATCAAATTTACAATTGAAAAGTATTTCATGGAAAAGTTACTTCATAGTTCATATATTACATCGAAGTACAGATAGGTAATAATGTGTCAGCTTGTGTACTTTTGATCGTTTCGAAAGTCCACAACACCATTGAAAATAGGTTTGTTTTCGTGAATGATGTGTATTTTGAACTAGGCGCTAGACATAATTATCAGTGCATTGAGGGTCAATGATGAATTTACATTGTATGAGATTGCAGGACATTTAAATTTGATAAAAGGCTATTTAATAGAGATGAAAAGTTTTGCCAATTAATTATTTTTTTTTAAATTGCAAGTATGAACTCTATACTCACAGCTTCTGTCATCACATTTTCTGATAAAAGCCATGAAATTTGATGTTTATACTTTACATATACTATTGAATCAGCTTTTTTGTCACGTTTTGATCATGCAAGAATGTGTAAACAAATTAATACTACTTTCTTCAAGTCATCAAAACACGTGATGCAATCCAGACTTTGAAAATAAACTTATAAAATGATCTATCTAGCAAATAATGAATAAATAAATGTTGTATTTATATTTATTTTCTTTATTGGACTTTCTTTAATAAAATAATATCAATATATTAAACTTTTAAATACAGAATGTTGAAACCTTACAAATGTTACATATTTGGAGAATAAATCGCAAGGCGAACGTAACCTTTTTCCAATTGATATTTTGTGATTGATATTTCTGTCAAATAGTTGTCATTCATGCCGATGTAAAAATATTTTGTTTGGAATAAATCTGGCTTTGAAAATCTTTATAAAAAGTAATCAAAAAGAAAGGAAATTTAAATTCAAATATACGGTATGTATTCATTTTTTTAATCTGTTGAAACTCCAAATACTGCTTGAGTTGTTGCAAAAAGATAGAATTAAGAGTGTAGTTTTTTAATCGTTATGATTAATTAAATTATTTTTCCGCATATGCATAATATGTCATACATAAGAATAAAAACTTATGGATATAACACTATAATAAAACATAAAAATTATATTTTTTTATTAGAATTATACTAGAAACAAAGAATTGATCATCAATTTTACAATACGAATTTTAATTGAATTTTTGTTTTATGTTCTTTTCGGTATCAAAACTTTGCCAAATCTTTTTTAAACCATATTTTGTCAATGCAAATGTGATATATAATGTGATTATAGCGAAAAAAATAATGTCTAGATAAAAATATGTGTACCACGGTACGTGCGTTGAATGAGGTTTAAAGATAGGATAATGGTGTTTATGACGTGCCAAAAACTCTATCCAGTACATTGATTCTTCCATAGGATCAACTAAATTATCGCGGAATTGCTGCGATACCAAGTTTATTCGATTGCTATAACTGTTTTGATCTAGAATCATATTTAGTTTTTCATGAAGGTTTTGAACTGATAATTCTTGAAAACTGATTATTTCAGCAAATCCAGCGTCGACGCATCGTTTTGCATTTCGAAACTGATCCGAATAAATTGGTATAAAGAGCATTGGAACTGACCAATATATGCTCTCTTGAGTGCCAAATATTCCTGTATAATTTTAATATACATTATACATTATATCTTTTTTGAATAAGTTACATTTCAATGTAAATAAAATACCTCCATGCGTTAAAAATAGTTTGACATTCGGATGAGCCAGAACGTCATTTTGAGGTAACCATTTTCGGATGAAAACGTTAGGTGGTAAATTCGGTAAGGTGTCATTCTCAAATTTCCATAAGACTTTTTGTTTCAATAAACGAAACGTTTCTATAAATGCAAGCAATTTTTCTTCGGGAAGGTCGACAGATCGTATGCAACTCCCAAAACTAAAATAAATTACACCAAATTCTGATCCACTGTCGAGAAAATCCTATGAATATAAATATGAAATATTGTTACAAATACAGTTGTATCTAAGGAGGATGAATAATAATATAAGTTACCTGAACATCAGCTGGAAGCACTTGCACTGGTTTAATATGAATTCCAGCTATGTATGTTAGTGCTGGCATTCGCGGCCTAGCAAAAGACAGGGAATGATGAGAATTGATTATACGGAACGATATATTTTTTTCAATTTCCAAAATTGAAGGCACCGATCCTATTTGAATAAATTGACTTTATACACATTTTAACAGATTAAGGTTTATTTGGATTTACCATTAAATGCATTTCGAAAGTATTTGTCTGCCATTTCTTGCATTTTAGCCATATAGTAGTATTTTCGTAGGAAAGCATCAGTTAGACGCCAAAAAAGATTGATACAACGCTCATAAAATGACATATTATCGGTGAAAGTGAGAACATGGTGTGGCACATAACTAGGGGTAATAAGTCCCATAGCATTGTCCAAATAATCGGCATGCCCAAGGGTTGCTATTGTTAATAATGGTGCGTCGAATTTTTTAGCAAATGGCAACCAACTGTCATGGAAAAATTGTTCCAAAATAACGACGTCGAAAGCTAAATCGGTTTTATTTATAAATTCTGCTACATTTTTGTCTTTGAAAGCGTGCTCAGTGCTTGAAAGCCCAACGTCCTAGAAAACAATTCAATCTATACACCAATTTTTATTGAAAAATATAAAGGACTTACCCATGTTAGAAATAAATTATTTACCACAGTATTGAATTTCATTGAAAAAAAGTCTGATGCTGGAACTAACATAAAAAAAGTTAAATATAAATACTTCATCATAGCAAGTTTAGTGAATCTCTCTATGTATTCTTTTTATCTACTAAAAAAACGCATTATTTATGTCTTTAGCAGATAATATACAAATTAATGCGTTTCTTTTTTCGATGGTTTGTTTATGAAAATACAAATACATTTCATAATGATCATTGATCATATTATCACTCCACTTAACAATCGAATACAATTTCATATACACATAAAAAAGATGAATAAAAGTGTTTATTAATCTGCGAAAGAATGGCGGCTTGTAAAAATATCAAAAAATGCCGCTTACTTTAATGTGTCAATTCAACTTACAGTCAGAAAAGTTATATGGTGGATGGATAATGATCTCCGTATAGTTGGGATGCGGTTGCGGACGTCTATAGCTAGTAACTGCTGTAACCTATTACATTTTATATGATATTGTTAACATTTTCCACCCAAAATATTTAAAAAAAATTAACAACAAATATCCTTACATAATGACCCCGCTTCAAAAGTTCTTCAGAGAAGTTTTTGAGCCAATACCAATGTGATGGTGCAGGAAAAGGCACTAAGTACAATATTTTAAATGTACATGCCAATGAAGATAAATGAATAATTATAAGTAATATAGGTAGTTTCTGTAAAATTGTTTAAATATTTTTTATATATTTGCTATTTTTAAGAATCAACCAGTTTTCTTCTATCTATCTGTACAAAACTTTTTTTTACGTGTTAATATAAACCGATAAGAGAAAACTAGGTCATTTTTATAAATTTGTTCTTTATATTTATCAACGTGATATATTTCACAGAAATGATGCTTGCTTACAATTATTTATGATGTGATCACATCATTTAAAAATAACAATCTACCAATATTTAAACATTGTATAATGTATATGTTTCACATGTGATCAGAAACCAGTCTAACGTGCCAAAAATGCAATGACTATGATTAGAATAACTGAACTCCCAAATGAAAATGTTTTCTATTTTTCGATTGCAATTTAAAGTTTTTTCGATTTTTCATGATCTTCAGTAATACTGTTTTGGATCACATAAAATTCTAATTAATTTGGACTATCATAGAATTTTTTTTTTATTTATTTGAAGATCTCAAAATATACACTCATATATTTTGTTTATGCAAATAAATTCAACCAAAAGTATGACCTATAAATTTTTATATGGGCTTTTTTTTGTTCAAAGCTATAATTTGAAATTTTAACGTGTAAGGGAGGAATTTAAAGTCAGATGCAATGAAAAATTTAAATTATAATATTCGCCCGTTTTCGACATGCTCGGAAGTATTTTTCGCAAGTCATTGTTTTTAGTCACTATTAATACCATTTTGTTAAATTTTCAGGCAATTTTTATATATATATATAAATTTGCAAGTAACTGTACAGAATAAAACTTCTCACAATCAATATCTCTGATTAACTGATTCGTTGCGACGCAATGAAACAATTTATTATTATTCTTAACAGCGACGACTTTGCTCACACATAGGCCCTTAAAATCATATACATGATAATAACACGTATCAGAAGCTGGGACGATAATAAGACAAGCTTTATGTAACGTGTACAAATAGAATGTATAACAAAAGCGAAGGTGCGAAAGCAGTCTGAACAGACAAATATTCTGATTCGATTGACATTGAAGTGTCCGTTCGAAAAAGAAATTACATTTGAAACAGAAAACTAGATTTTTTCCGGATCATTCGGAAGAAGTGAACTTGAGTACTAACATGACCTCAATGTTACATTAAAGAAATATTTCATTAAAAATTAGTTTTAATTTCCTTAAGATATAAAAATGGTTTTCCAATAGAAGAAAGAATCATGCTCATAAACCAATTGATTCTATTGGCTTTAAGATTGCAAAATACTTAAATTGAAGAAAATTGGGTTGCATACTGTTTGGCTATTGAAAAATTCAACTTATCGCATTTTTAAAGCTTTCTTTACCGCGAAAATTTAGCTTCATATCGAAAATTATTTGAGTTGTGTACATTTTCAAAACAATATTATATTCTTACTTTTCATCTCAAAAGACTGAACAAGTTTCGTGGCAGTTGACATCAATTATATTTTATAAAAAATTTATTTGAGAAACAAACTATAAAGTCTATAAATGTTGTCATCACAATTATTATTATTTTTTACTCAATTGAATTCCATATTTTAAGCACTTAAATTTAAATTTTTGAATTTCCAGGTTAGGTTTTCACTTAAACAGAAGAACATGCAGTAGTGACACGTTACAACTTATGTGTTTTCAAATGATTTTGTGAAGTCGACGTGTAAAAAGACAGATGCATAACTCAAGCCAAACGAACAAACTGTTTCAATTTTACTCAGTTTCAATTCATTTGGATTAAGTAATTCATCCTCTTCTGATGCGAACCAAGATAGTAATGATCGAACTTTTGATAGAATCTTTAACTTTTATTCGTTTTTTTTTTAAGTCAAATTAAAATATACGAAAAATACTCATCTAGCTTGATTGAAGTTCAGTGTGTTGAATGATGGGGATGTTTGTTTCTGAATATACACTTGTAAATGGATATGAACCACTCTATAGTATATATCAACACGCACAAAATATATGCACTGCAAATACACATTTCACTACATAAGATATATAGACATTGAGTTCATCTACGAAAAAAGTGTGTAAATAACTGATTGACACCCGGTAAACTTTAACACATTTCATAACACTTGTTTGCTTCAATACGTTATTTTTTGTATTTCACCTTCCGATTGCTTTTGTTACCGTTCGGTAACTAATTTGTTGTTCTGTATATAATTACCGTGCCGCATGCTGCTATAATACGTGTGATATCGCACACGTTTCATATACTCGTTTGTATGTATGTACATAGTACATGCACTGAATATTGTCTTATCATCTAAAATAAAATATGTGTCTGTTTTTCATAGCTTAAATTCATTTCACCCACACACAAGTTTTCCGTTGACATTTGTTGGTATTTGTGCAATACATTTTAAATTTGAAATATAAATAAATGTATATTAGGCTACATTTTAGATATGAAAATATTTTTGCGTGGAAAATTTCATATGAAATAAATAGTGGGCATTTCAATTTTGAAGACATTTCTCTGCACTGAAATAGTAACAATTTTCAATTTTTTACCTGCTTACAAAAGAATTGTATCTTTTTTAAATAAATGCTACAAATAAATAATTAAAATATATTTTTCATAGATTTTAATATTTACGAAAGATCATTGCCCAATATTAAAAGGCATTTATAAAATTTTTATCGAACAAATTATTCCTATGAAACTCATTTAAATCGGCTGGTATAACATATTATAGCCTTTCAACGGTTTGTTTGCCGAATACAAAATTGTCATACTAACGCATAGATGTGTCGTAAACGAAAAATGAATATATGTAAATAACTGCAGTATATGAAACAAACCGAACCAATTGTGTCAATAAACTTCTTTGTGTACTCAATTCTCAAAATTAAAATACATGAAATATGAAGAAATTTTACTTAAACGCTTAAAAACGTCAACCTACATTCAAATTGTTGAATTGAACAAAATTTTAATATGATAGTAAAGAAAGTAGTACCATAGAAATTTTTTAATTATATTAATATAGTAATAACAGTAGTAGAATAGTATTAAAATATTTTATTTACTTATTTATTCTATACTTTTAAGTTTTAGATTATGCGGAGACGAGAAATTCAAAGCTTCACATTGAAGCTGAGCGATTTAAAGGAATATGAAATAGTTCGTAGCGAACGCGCAAATGAAACCAAATCACACCCAAATAAAAACGACAGCGTCAACATGACACATCTACAAGATAGCCCAATGAAGTTGGTTTCAAGATGGGGACCAAAAACCAAACAAGAGATTTCTGAACGGATTGGCATCAATAGCTAGATCGTTAGATAAGAAAATACAACATTAAAAGAAAAGCGGCATTGTAAATTTAAGGTTATGCGTCACATCAAAATTGTTTTAAAGATATCAAATAAAAAAAAGAAAAACACATCTATTAGATAAAAAAATGAAGTATTGATAGTTTTTGACCTCATGACCTATTACCAAGACAGCTGAATCAATAACTTACAATTAAGATTCACAAGTAAAGTTTGGAGTGAGAAACATTAATGTTCCGTGACCAAAATGAAAGAGAGGATTGAAAAATGAATAAAAATTATATTGAAACAAAAAAAAAACTTTAATCATCATCAATAGGTGTTTTGTTTACTTTTTTCCGCTTTTTTCGATTCCATTCATATTGATTGACGTTACCAAAAATTGTATATGTTGTCGGTATGTTACCAGTAGCAACGTGTTCGACCTGAACGTCAAAACAATCACTGGCTGCAGCATATCATATCATACAAGTACAAAAATGAGCTTAAAAGAAGTGATGAAAAAATATAAAGATGAAGAAGACTTCCTTAATTGTAAATTACAAATGATGTAAGTTACATTAATTTAAGAAAAATTCAATTTGACACAATTTCTCATCGTCTTGATATTCAACGCAACTTTGTCTAAAAAAACACATGCTCCAGCTTAAAAAACGATACACATTTAGAAAAAGAGGAATATTGCATCAATACTAGCAAACGAGAAAGATCTCATCTTCATTCTCTTCAATGGATTAAAAACAGAAATACATACATTCTCAAAGTATAATATTTTAAAATAAGTTGAATGCATACATATACATATAATACTTACATATTCTTCACAGGAAACTGAAATGAGCCGTGCGAGAATTCGTTCACTTTCTTTATATAGTCCCTTGGAGTCGGTTTTACAAAAAGCAATTTTCGACTTTATATTAATGAATAGAAATTTAAATTCGACTAGACCAATGAAAGGAAAACACGAATAAAATAATATTTTGTTTTTAATTTATGTATGTTTCTTTTTCTCAATTATTTCATTTTTACAGACTTATATATTTGTTATAAAAGCACACATTGCTTAGGAGAAATTTTGTTTTCAGCATTACAAATTGTCCTACTTTACTGTCGACTATTACGAGAGTATTTTTTGTGACAAAACATTTGTTATTTTGTTTGATGAAAAGGTAAAATTGTGAAAAAACGTAGAGTACATTCAATTATAAGTAAATTTAAATGGCGAGAGAAATTATTTGATATAGAGTATTGATTAAGCGGTGAATCGATCAAAATTCAACACTTTCATAGTAATTTCATGTTATAATCCATTAATTTTCATTATTTTTTTAATTCTCTCCTCGGTATTGATTGGTTTCTTTCATAAACCTTTTATAATAAATCTCTAAATTAAAAACAATTTTATACAAAATGACTTTTTTTTGTAAATAATTCAGTTTTTTTTTTATCCTAATACATCAACTAATTAAACTACAATGAAACTAACGATTTGTTCATGATAAATTTCATTCTTTGCTTTGTTATTTTGTCTAAATTTAGTGTCCTATTTCGCTGTCACTGTCGCTTTTTTCTATGGATTGAGAAGATAAAGAGAAATTTAATATATATGTGTATCAGATTATTATAAAATTACAGTTGGAAGCATTCATACCTTTCTTGCCAGGATACGCGTGTCTTTTGAGTCTATCATATAAATCCTCCTTGTTTCCATGCAGCCCTAAGAAAGAAAAAAGAAAACCATTAGATTATTTCCTTTGGAGATGTGTAACATTTCAATGACTATATTTAGCTGAAACACAAAGCCATACTATTTAAGACTATTGCATTGATGATACAAGTTTTTTAGTATTCAATTGAATATTTTATGTGTTTATACCTTCTTTCATGTAAGTTTCATTATAAAAGTTTGGCATTTCCCAGCCATCTTCTTCGTCATCATCATAGTAGTGGGCATATGTGCTATGATGTGAAGGAGCTATGCTTTCCGCATATGGTGCATGTGCTCCATAATAGAAGTTAACTTGTGATCCAGTCTGATCTATGGCAGGCGTAAGCATTTTCTTAGGGTCTTTCTTCTTTGTTGAACGTACACAAATCATCCAAATCAATAATACAATAATTACGATGAATATAACAATTCCTGCTATTCCCCCAGCAATATATGCAAATTCAGATCGTTCTAAACAATTCGGACCGGTAAATGAACCAGAGCAACGACCTAAAATGTGAAATATATTTTTTAATCAAGTTTCATTGTTAATTGATTAATAGCCAATAAAAATGTAATAATCCTTACATGAGGGTGTTCCTTTCAAATCTTTAACGCATGTTCCACCATTATCACAATAATTATCGCATACATCCGTACATTCGGTTCCGTTTCCGTTAAAACCAGGCTTACATTTACATTCAAAATCAGAGGTTTCAGGAACTAGTATGCAATATGCGTTTTGGTCGCAATGAGTTTGGCCCTCTTTTATAGTCTCACATGGATTTGTGCATTCAGTTCGGCTAGTAGCACCAACTGATTTTGTACTATGATTTGGTGGACAAGCAACACATGATGTTTGTTGTGATTCAGATTGGTAGAAACCTTTCTTGCATTCAACGCACAGATTGAGTGTACCATTGAGATATGTGCCTGTGAAATACATTTGAATTAACACTTAATTTTGTTATCACTTACTTTAATTAACACTTACCTGGCAAACACACTGGCAAAGAACATTCTTCAATTGATGAGGCACCAAGTTTGGGTGTAGTTCTTCCCAATGGACATGCTGCGCATGTTGGTTGAATACCTTGTGATCTATATGTTCCTCGAGGACAAGGTTCACACCGTCCATCATTTCCAAGTTGTTGACCAGATGCACATTCATCTCGACACTCATCGCGCGAAGTTGCTTCTGCTGAACGGGTTGTTTGACCAAGGCCACACAACAGACATGCAAACGACCCTTCGTCTGGTTGATAGAATCCATGGCCACATGAACGGCAAAGTCCACTTTCAGTATCCAAAAATTTACCCGGTGGACAACGTTCTGTAATGTAATCAATGAAATTAGATTAATTAAATATATATGTAAAAATATCAAATAATAAACCTCTGTCGAGAAAATAATTGGTAAATAATTTTTCGGTGTTTTGTGAATAAATACTTAATATACATTGAATATATACTGAATTTTTCGAATGGATTGATCGACGTTTGAGGTATCGTTGGAAAGGTATTTATCTCTAGAATCAGAATATCGATGTTCCAGGGGTCGACGACCTCATTTAGTGCTATCCACGGCAGTAGAACTGAATATTTACCCTTTTCTTGAAGGGACCATATTTTGAAGACAGGTGGACCGATTTTCAAACTTTGATATTTTTTCTTAACCTATGGCCCAAGGGCTTTCCAACCATACATCAATCGAGGCCAAAGGCATTCTAGGTCTGGATATTCTAGGTTCGTATATTTCGTGTATATATATCAAGTCGACTTTTCAAAACACTTTTCAACACAAACTTTCGTCACTTGCGCGAACTTCCGTCCGCTGTGATATTGTAAAGTTCTATTCTACGAAAAAAGATTTGAATTCACGATGTTATGTATGATAATAATAACCTTTGCAGTCTGCAGCTGAACGTGCTCCACTGCCAGCTGTTACCCCAATTCGGCCTGCAATATTTGGACATCTCAAACACTGAAATTGTCCAGTTTCAGATTGATAGCTTCCTTGTGGACATGGATTACATGTTTTATTTGCTTGATCAAAGTATGTTCCAACCGCACATGGCACTAAGAATAGTTTGTTTTCGATTAGTATTGATCTTGTTGTATGAATATTTTATTTCCTTTGATTCTCTAATTAAAAACTCACCACAATCCGGAACCATAACTACTTGACCTGCTGGACATGCGTACTCCGATGATAAATTCAATGATGAAGGATCAGGCAACGTATTTGGCAAAATATCTTGAACGGCGAATTGATTCTCTTCAAGAATTAATTTTTGCACTAATGTTTTAACATCGGATCGTTCCCCAGTTGATGAATGTAAAATTGGATCACTTGAAAGGCACAAAATTATATGTTAAAAAATTGTGAGCAACACGTATATTTTAAGTTGATTGAATTCATTTCATTTGAATGCATCTCTCACAAATTACGAACCGAAAGAAAATATGAAAAAACTATAAATGTATGAATACCAATTTTTTTATACATACGTCCCGGATATTTATGAATGGAAAATACAAAAACTAAAGTAAAATATTGTGCCCAATACCAGATAATATACAAGTATTTTTTTAAATATTCAAATAGTGAAAATATTAATGTTGATGTACAATGTAACTTGTTAGATTGAAAAATAAAAAAAAACGATTATCACATAAACAGAACATACTTAACAGATGGAAAGGCGATTTCAAGTGTATACGTATCACCTCCTTGTTGTCTACTTTCTCGACCTCGAGTGACTGCTTCACTTGATGTATCCAAAGCTACGTTTCTGTATTGTGTTCATTTAATTTTAGAATGTTTACAATAATTTCAAAAACTAAATACATTATCTTCTAAGATACTAAAAGTCTTATTATCTTCTTCATTTTCTAAAATACTGAAAGTAAATTCTATTCTACTTTGTGATCATATGTTAAAAAATAAAATCTTATTTTGCTCCATACTTCAAAATCTTTTTGTCATTACATTCTAAAAAACTGTATCTCAATTCACAACGCTGAATTAAATCTTTATTACAAAAATTCCACTATCAGTCCTAGTCAATTCTACACAAGTCTACACTTTTTTAAGTAATATTTAAATATATTTTTTTAAATTAAACTTACCGTTCGGTGGGAATATTAATATCTACAACATAGGTGCCCCCGCTGTTATCATCCCCAATTAATTGACGTCGAACGCGGTTTGAGCTTCCGCCTCGATAATGATCGCAATTTATATCGATCTGAATATCTTTACATTCCCGTGAACCTTCAGTAGAATACGAACAGAAGTTCCAATCTCTGTTCAATGCATTGATTGCATTCCGTACACGTTGTCTCAGCACACCCTAAAAATTAGTTATAAGTTTTACAATTATGAAATTCTTGAAAGGATTAACTTCGGATAAGACCAGAATCTGTATCGCGCTCGAAAAATAAAATTAAAAGTTAAACTCCTTATATGAAACACCCTGTAGACAGCTTGATTTTTATCGAAATTGTATTAATTCTAGTGTACTTACTTGACCTGCTTCGTTACAAAGTACATCTGAGGGGAAAAGCATTTTAATGCGAAAAACTCGTTGTGCCGGTTTCGATGCTGCGAATGCACATAATACATATTTATTTTTTACATCATATACATTTAGTTTTCAAATTTAAGATACTTACGTGAACATGATGGATAGATGAGAGGTTGTGAAGGATTTGACGTCGGACGCCAAAAACCTTCGGCACCGCATGTATAAAATTCTGGAACAGGTTCCGAGAAACGAAGACCCGCATTACAGTTGATTTCACAAACTTTAAATTGTCCACCTGCTCCCCAATCTTTACAAGATTGACTCCCTCCAACTGGGTCGGCTAAAAGAGGGCAAAATTCAGATAAAACTGACACTTTGAAACTGCATGATGCTGTGTTGCCAGCCGCATCAGAAGCCAAGTATGTAATATCGTAGGTGCCCCTGGAACAGAAAACAGATTACTATGCGAATAATTTACTTGAAAACTATAGCTTATTTCTAATGTATTAAAAGCTATTCACAGTGGAATAGTAAAAGGAGTATAGTTTCATTATTATATTTTTATTCTTCATATGTACACTGTCAATTGACAGTGACAATTGCTATTGATTAATTATGGTTTAAAGATTTTCAAGCTACCTTTTTTCGATATTGTTCTTTTGTTATTGATATACATTTTTTCAGTTTTTAGTCATGAATCAAGTGGTATTTTTTGTTTGAAAAACTGAATTTTCGGAAAATGATTTAAAAAAAATAGTTTGAAAAATTTCATTTGTTAAATTATTTACCACAGTAATGTTTGGCCAGAACGATGTCCACTTTTTTCGATGACTCTGGTTACGCCCACATTATCGACAAATTCAGGTTCATCCCATACTACTTGAGCAGAACCATTCCGTGAAATGATCCACAAATCACCTGGACAATGTTGAACGTGTGGTGGTTCTTTATCTACATCAATTTGATTACATTGACCACCATTGTTGGAGGAAGAGGGACATTTCTTTTGACCACATGTTGAGGGTACTGATCGCTCAACACCACCTTGTGTAATTTCATATCCAGCCCAGTTTATAATGAGAGCACGGTATAGAATTGGTTCACTACGACAATCGCGCACTTGTTTTTGAATTTCTGATGTAACATCTAATGCCTAGTTAAAATTATATGTCAATAATAAATATTACCATTGTTACATTATTAAGCGATAAAGATATTTTATGAAAAATTGAACATTTGTAATTTTTTTTTTTTTTTTTTTTTGTAAGTTCGATATATATTACCACTTACTCGTAACCATATTTGTGCTTTTGTAATTCGACCTTGGAATCCAGCTTCGGTATATGTAACCGATGATAATGATAATTGTTCAGGTTGTGGTTTTCCAATAACGGCCCATACACTAAAGTAAAAAAATAATAATAAAGAATTAACTAATTGCATTTGAAGTAAGTTGTAACTTATATTATATTTTAACTTACTAATCAGGCAGTTGTCGACCACTTCCATATTCAGTTTTACTAGCTATCAAGCCTTCTGTAATCAATAGAAGTTGTCCGGTTTTACCATCCCAAACTATAGCAATATGATGCCATTGGCCATCGTTAATTGTAGCATATTCTCTAAATGACAGGAATGCATCTTGCAAATCGCTGAAAAGTGAAACTTGTACTCCACTTGAATGAGCTTGAAGTATTAAACGACGTTTGATGGTTATGTGTGGTGAATCAACGGCATAAAGGGTATAGAAAATTCCAGAATCGTCTTTTTGAGAGAATTGAACCCACATTGCAATCGTTAAACTATTGCTTCCACTAGTGTAAAAGGGTATGACTTGAGCAGCAGTTGAACGTGTTGGATCGCTAAAGTACAAATCATAATCCACTTGGATTGCTGAAAAATTTATGTTTTTTGAATGAAAATTATTGATTTTTTTAAATTATGTTGTCGATCTTACTCTTTCTACAATCATCTCCTGTCAAATTAAATGGACATTGACAGTAGAATCCGCTTGGTAAATCTATGCATGTTGCGCCTGGAGAGCAAGAATTTTCTTTACAGTCTACAATATCGTTTTCACAGTTTTTGCCCGTAAATCTGTTTCAAAAGTTATGATGTAATTGTATAAATGCATTTAATTAATTACTTAATTTTTAGTTGTTACTCACCCTGGTGGACAAATGCATGTATAACCTTGTCCTTTATCTATGCATGATGCTCCATTTTTGCATTGACCAGCTTCGCAAGCATCAAATTCGTATTGACATCCAATTCCGGTATAATCTTCTGGGCAAGTACAATTCAATCCTGAACCAAAATCTCTGCATGTTCCTCCATGCATACCTATAAGAAAAGAAGAGAGATCCATTAAAATTGGTGATCATCGTTTAATAACTTCTCATTAAAGTTAATTACGTACATGGATCCCCGACACAACGTTCTGGTGCAACCTAAGATTAAAAACGTAAACAAATAATAATGATTGCGGAGAAAATTTTAATACATAATTTTTTATTATTGATCTCAGATTTTTTTTACCTCACATTGTTTGCCATCCGTTCCTTTTGGACATACACAGAAGTAGTCTTGGAAAAGATTAATGCAGCCTGCATCATTTTTACATGTTGCAGCTGAACACATTTCTACTTGTTTTTCGCAGTTTTGACCAGTCCAACCTGAAGTTATTTACAAAAAAAATTCATTTAAAATTTTGTAACAAATGAAGCTGTTATACGCTTTTATACCATCTTCGCAGATACATTCGTAAGAGCCAATACGGTCCATGCATGTTCCGCCGTTTCCACATGGGTTATACTTGCAATCGTCAATGTTTTCTATTTTCAGAATATGTCAATCAATTAGAAAAATGTGTTTTTTTCACGCTCAAAATGTTTTCTTTAAAAACTACCTTCGCAAAGTTCACCACGGTATCCATTGCGACATTTGCACACAAATTTGTTATGAAAATCTATACACTCTTCAGTTCCAACTGGATTGCACGGGTCATTCAGGCACTCATCAATTTCAACTGAATTTTAAATATAAATAAAAGATAAAATTAATATTTGGAAAATTGATACTTTTTGAATAAATAATAAAATTGATAAAATATGTTAAAATACCTTCGCACTGAGGTCCTCTGAAACCTTTGCGACATTTACAAACATATTTATCAAGTTCGTCAATGCATGTTGCACCATTTTGACAGGGTTCACTCTTGCATTCATCTGTCATATGTTGACAGTTTTTGCCCTCAAATCCTGGTAAACAATTGCATTTATAGCCATCAACCAAGTCTATGCATGTACCATCGTTACATGGATTATCTTCACAATCATTTATATTGATGTGGCAATTTTCTCCCGTCCATCCTGGATGGCATACACATTCATAATCATAAAGCCGATCAATGCAAATTCCATTCGCACACGGTTCGGACAAACACAGATCAATTTTTTCGTGACATCTTTTACCCGTAAATCTTTGGTGAAAAATATAAATAAAATCGTTTAATAATTGTATGATAACATTAAAATATTTTAACATTGCTTACCCTGGTGGACACGAGCAACTAAAATCGTTTATCAAATCGGTACAATTGGATCCTAATAGACATGGATTTTCAGCGCAATCATCGACATTAATTTCACAGTGTTGACCCATCCAGCCCGGCAAACAATCACACTTGAAACGTCCTTGTTTTAATGCAATACAAGACGCACCATTTGAGCATGGATTTTCGTTGGTTGTACAAGGATCGATCGTGATATTGCAGTCAGATCCAGTGTAACCACTTCTGCACAAACACGAAAAATTTCCATATCCTGGTTCATTTTTACACATTGCCCGAGTTGGGCATGTGTCAGCTTTACAATTGCTTTCTTCATCTTGGCAGTTTTCACCTGAAAAGCCTGGTGGACATTTACATCTAAATTGAAAAGAAAGAAAATGATATGAGAAAGTATTTATATAATTGGCTAATAAAATATGTAACCTAGATACTAAATAAATATTTATATATTTTAAACAATCTAAATAAGAGATAATCATTCATTTTTTTACCTGTAGCCTTGAGGCAAATCAGTACAAATTCCACCGTTGTAGCATGGAGACGACGCACATTCATCTATATCGATTTCGCATCGTGAACCACTGAAACCCGCTGGACAAATACTAAAAAAATGAAATGTTTAGTTAAAAATATCAGTTTGAACAATCAGCAAGTATTTACCATTGCACTGCATGGCCAGTTGGAACACATAAACCACCATGTTGACATGAACTTTCCGTACAAATCACTGCTTTGCAATCTTCACGACCAACCGAAGCTTGATTGTCGGTTTTCATATTGGTTGGGCATTCTTTACATGTCGTTGCTCCAATGACATTTTGGTAGAAGTTTCGAGGACATGGCGAACATGGTGCCAATCCAGTTGATGAATAGAATCCTGCCAAGGAATTAAAATATTTTTGAAAAACAAACATGTATGTCTAATAGACTTGTCCCCAAAACATAAAAAGATAAGACGATTCTTTATCCGCATTGATTTACCGAGCTCTTGCGGCACTATGTGGCGATGAGCTATCGGTATGAAGCTTTAAACACGTTATCTGCACATAATATGGAAAAATATCCAGGGGTTCCACTATTGTCTAAGTCATTATTATAATTAAGAATATTGCAGTACAAACCTGGTGCACATTTTGATCTACAGCGATCTTTCGAAGGTGCTGCTGGTTGAAATGTGAAAGTATTTGGTGGACATGCTTGGCAATCTTTAAAGCCACCTGTAGGTGGTTCAGCAGAAAACGAGTCAAACGGACATTCCAAACAAGGTACCAAACCGGTAGGTGAAAAAGTTCCAAAACCGCACACTGGAATGCACTCATTAATTGACTTCGATCCCTGCTCTCTGGTATATGTTCCTGATGGACATGCAATACAAGAGCCTTGTCTATCGCGGTTTTGATAAAATCCACGGGGACAGTATGTACAAGAGCTTTGTCGTTCACCAGCGTGGGTACCTGCTGGACAATGCAAACAACGTGGAACATCCTGAAATAAATTCAGTTTATTTTAATAAAATGGTTTTGCAAAGGGCCATACTTATCAATATTCTTTTAATGAAATAGCTTTGGAATTAATGACCGCTACTTTTGCCCAATATATATAAGGATATTTTAATCCAATAGTGTGCGAGCAATTTTTTTAGAGGGATCGATTGTGGAAAAAATCGCTAGCATTTTTCTCGTTCAAAAACCAAAAAAAAAAATTCTCTCGCGTTCAAAAGTTTCTAGCAAAATCGAATAATTTCTGAAAAAAAATTGTCATCGGGGGTGTAACCACCCCTTCGCACACTACTGTTTTATTCGTATATTTATTTGGAAACATTCATGATATTGTTTGTTGTATTATAATTTATATCTGTTGATAACTCACATTGGTATCCATGTTCAAAACTTCTCCAACATTACAATCGAATCCACGCGCAATATTCGACTTAAGTGCTTTCAATGGTGGACATTGGTTTCCAATATTGGACACATTTAATAATGGTTCAATCACTTCACTTGCATATGGTACACTTAAGTCAAATATTAAATTTAATGTTGAACCGCACAGGTCATACAGACGTGGTTGACGAATTGCTGGAAGTACTACCAAAATAAAATCCAACCTCACAACATTTTCTTCTAATAATGAGGACATCGATCGTATAAATGACACATTCATATTAACGTTGACAGCTGAACAACGAGACGAAAGAACTTCATTTAAATTGCTATAGTATTGTTGAAGCCAGTCTTGATATTGTGGTAAACATGATGGATTGACAACACCATTTGCGCGATATGTAACACTAGCAGTTACATGATAATCAGCTTGTTCAGTATTTTCTGATACACAATCCGGTACAACTTGAGTTGGTTGCCATAAACGAGACTTTTCACATGAAAAAGACTTGAGTTGCTCGCCATCCGTAAATCTGTATCCTGGTTTACATGTAGCAACACATTGAACACCACGATCTCCTGACTCACAATTTAATAGTCCATTCACTGGCTCTTGCAATTCCCAATCAACACATGGTGATGGTTTTACAGTCACTTGAAAATGACAAGACGCCTTGTTGCCAAATTTATCAGCCGCAATAACTGTAACATTTTGGAATTTTCCAATCGGAATTGTTGCTCTTTGTGGCATAAATGTTAACATAACTTCGCCGGAATCATCACTGACTGTGAGTTTCTTTTGGGTTTCTGTGAAATTCACTGTATAACTTTCTTGTTTTTCAATCAATTCAATGACATAGCTTTGTGGGCAACTCAATTCTGAAATAGAAATTATGGTCAAGTATAAAAATTACTTAATTTTTCATATGCATAAAAATCCATTACTTGATAAAAAGAAAATATAAATACAAAAAAATTGTTTAAAAATTGTAACCAAATTCGTCTCGTTGACTTCATTCAAGAACCATATGCGTTTGGTGCACAAATAGTACTGTATTATAATCTCTTTTATGATAAAGTAAACTTACTTGGTGGGGTTACGTCTGGAACGGTAATATTTATTTCGCATATAGCGACATTTCCATCATAATCAAAGGCCACATATTTGATAACGGTGTCTTGGAATATGTACATGGGTGTTTTGAAACTGGCAGGCTTCACTTCTAAACGTGCTATTGATCCAGAATTATCAACAGCTGTTGGTTCAGTGAAGTTCACCGGTAAAATAGCACCATTGGCATCATGTCGAACAATTATTGGTTGTTGTGGACAATTTTGGAATACAGGCGGTTCATTATCGACACAAGGTGAATATCCATAATCGTAGCCAAGTAAAGGTTCTTTTTCCGGTTCTTCACATCCCATTAATTCGAACTTCAAACAAGCATTATCCATGTAGCTAACAATTCCCAGGATTACATATCGTGCTTGAACATACTTTGGCAATGTAATCATAGCCAATTCGCCATAATTTCCAGGATCTCTCATTGTCAAATTAAAATTGGGGAAATACACCACATAATTTTCATTCTCTGATTGTTTGTAGAAGAATCGAATTTCAGTCTTGAAAGAAGAACAAAACATAAATATAAATATTATAATTTATGTATTTTACATATTTTTATGGATCATTTACCGGTCGTCCGACAATTGCGTTTGTAACTACTCCTTTAACTAAAATTGCTTTTACTCTATACACTTCTCCCAAATCGACGTTAACGTATGTAAATGCTTCTTGTTCACCACACCAACCAGTAACTGAATTCAATCGAATATTTCTGGCTTCATAGTTCATTTTTTCGGTAGTTGCATTGATTGCACTATCTGGAATACGACCAGATGTTATACCCAAAGCTAATTTTAAAAAAAGAAAAGGAGAATCATTTATTAATACTCGTATGCCAGCAAAATTAAACGACAAAATTAAACTGTTTATAATTATTTGTACATAAATTCAAAATACCCACGTTTAATAACTTTGCACTCTGGCTCACGAATACAAGTAATTGGTCTTGGATTAATTAGAATATAGCCAGGTCTTGAACAACCGAACAAAACTTCAGACCCTATGGTGAAAAAACATATCGAATTCATAACATATTATAATAATGAAGTTTTTGTGTAATATTAAATATAATAATAAATAAATTACCTTGTTCATAACTTCGCGCAATTTGAGTACCATCAGCTGGTCTTCCAGGATCTTCACAGACTGGACCTTCACAACGTAAATCACCTGCAATGGGATTGAAAATTAAGGTTTGTTTTATGAATTTCAAAAGAATTCTTTATTTTCATTCATTTTATTTTTATATAATGTCTACATACCAAAATCCCAGATGCCATTCGATTGACAACGAACTACGTTATCGTGTTTTTCAGTTTGTCCCGCCAATTTGAATGTGTTTTGGCATCCAAAGAAGAACGAACTTTGATATTTAGTATCGATGAATTGTCCATATTCGGCTCCCGATGTTGGCATAGGCATTCCACAATCAGCTCTAGGACAGCTTGGACTGACACCCGACAACCAATAATCAGGAAATCCCGGTTTTGGATCGTAAACACATTGCCGGAATGCTGATGTTGCTGTATTCCTTAAATTTCTACCAACGGAATTACAGGTTAAAGTAACATTTTCTTTGAACGACACTAGAACACTTTCTGGATCGGGTCTAATAACAGCAAGTCCGCCAGCCTTATCATCAGGAAGAGAAACGCACTTTGCATCTAAAAAAAAAAAACAATTATTGAATAAAAATATTTATTGCATATGATTATTTGTAACTATTATTTACTAACATTGACATTCCGGTACAGTTCCATTCCATTGGCCACTTGATAAACAAAGAAGAGCTGAACTGCCAGACATTACATAACCAAAGTCACATTGAATTTTGACTAAATCGCCAAAATGGAAATTTTTTTTGGTCGAAAGAATTTCTCCATTTTCTGGAGATTCCAAAGTTGGACATAACACGGGTACACAAGATTTATTCAATTGCAATGTGTCACCATCACGTGAACCTGTTTCGGTTTTTTCAATGAAATATTCAGCAGTTCCATTTGATGTAAATAGTTCATAGCCTAATCGATAAAAAAGGGATTTAAAAAAAAATAAGAATTTATGTAAATTATATGTATTAAAATTGAAGATATAGCCTATTGTTGGTACAATTTCAACATTACCTGAATTACAACCACATGAAAAACCACCAGGTGAATTAATACATTTTTGATCGCATCCGCCATTATTTCTTGCACATTCGTTAATATCGATACAATCCAAACGTGTACATCCCATAACTTCTAAGCGCAAACATGGAGCAATAACATAATCTTGAATGCGGAATTTTACATATCTAGCCTCGATTGGAATCGGTAGATTAAGAATTGAAAGAGTTGGTTCTAGAATGCGAAATTCAACAGCGGTACCATCTGGATTTGCATAATCTTTAAATCCATCGACTAAATCATCGGTATATTGTAGGCGAACGGCTGAAGTAAATGCTAATCTGTCGTTTCGCTGCACCGATTTCGTACGAAAACCACGAATTATAGTTGGTGCTTTAAAATCAATAGTAACCCAGTTTTCTGGTTCGTTTACATTACCACACCATCCTTCAACAGCGCTTAAACGAACATTACGTTTGTCGAAACCATTTTCAGAAGATGACACAATTATGCTATCATCAGGTATTCCCATATTGGCCAAACCAAGATCAGAGACTGGTCGACATTCGGTTGTTGGAGCAAAACCTTTCTTACATTTACAGTGAAAAGAGCCAACCTCATTTTTACATTCGGTAGAAGTTAAATCGCATTGTGACTGGTTGCACTCATTTATATCTTCACACGTTGGAACATTTTCAAAGTCTTGTTCGGAACTACAACGAATTATATTTGTTCCGTTTAATCGATGTCCTTTATAGCACTGAACGCGTGCTTCATCGCCAAAAAAGTATTTACGTTCGGTGTCAACGATAAACCCATTTTTCACTTCTGGAATGCGATAACATTGTTTGCGACTACATGTTGGAACTACATCGCTCCAGGTTCCATTTGACATACATAATATCACTGGATGTCCTGACCGTTCATAGCCTGGATTACATTTATACTGAACGATAGAGCCGTAACTTCTACCACCACCGTTTAATAGTGTCACATTCGCATGAGCTACTTCAGGCAATGGTGGACATTGTGATGCCAAACAAAGCGGTGCCATTTGCCAATGGCCATTTGCTAAGCAAGATATTTTTTCAATGGGTTTTCCGGACGAAAAAGTGAAGCCGGCATAACACTGATACGTTGCTGCGCCATTATAGGTAACATTTGTTGAACCAATTGAAAATCCATTATCAATTTGTGGCACCGGCCCACAATATACCTACATTTTCAATAAAATAACATGAGAATGACACAAAAAAAATGATAAAAACACAAAAATTTAGAATTATACGTACTTCTTGACATTTAGATATGTATTCAATGCTCCATTTGCCTCCTTTTTGACAAACCGTTTGTATTTTATTTTTTCCTGTGGCAAACTCTTGGCCCGTTGGACATGTGAATTGTACAATCGTTCCAAATGCTGTATCTCTATTTGAAGCCAACGCACCTTAAAATAATTACAGTAATGTGAAACCAATTAGAAAAATGTTTCTTTTTTGAATTTATAAAGCATGACATAAAATTAAAAATACTTTAAATTATCATGAGCGATTTACCAGTTGGAAAAATAACTATTCAAAATGATATACACTACAAATAAATATTTATACATATATTTATAATATAAATTAGGGTATTTACCTTCGCCTGGCCTTAAAAACGGACAGTCAGCCGAAAATGTTGCGGAAAATCCAGCTGCATTATGTAATGAATCAGAAATGAATCTAATCAACATTTCTCCAGAAGATGCGGTTAATGTTATTTTTGGTACTGTTGCACCGGTAAAACCATTTCCAGAATGTAATCGAAGACCCGAAGTAGATTCTCCATCGAATACTTGCACCATATCCGTTGAATGGACATTGAATTTATCAAATCGCAGCGATAAAGGTGTTTGATTCGGATTTTTTACTTTAAATACACACTCTTGATTATTTGGATAGCTACTTAATCCAAAAGCAGGGGAACTAATTGTTCCATTATATGCATGAAGTGTGGCACGACATCCTTGAGTATATCGTAGATTAAATCCTTTTCCAGACTCACCAAGAGTCGTTTTAAAGTACAAATAAAGTTTGTTGCCCGTGGAAATTATGACACGCGTATTATCATCGACATTGCCAGATAAACGTGACAAAACTGGACTATTTGGTGAGTCACCATCTCTAATAAGCAAATAATCTCGTCCACGAACCAAATCCAAATCTTGTACTTCGATGGATATTATGCGGCCAGCTTGAGCTTCTAAAATATACAAACATTCCAATCCAGCAGGATAGTGTTTCGGATATCCACTGCTAGTTAATACTTGACTTTGAACTGTAGCCTGTAAAATGCCGCCACAATTTTGTGGCTCAGTTTTCCATGTTGCGCGAAAGCCTTTTCGCTCAACGCTACCATCTGTCGTGAATTTGACTATCATAAAATTTGAAGCGGTAATGAATGGTTTGTTGGCCAATTCTTCACGACCTGAAAGTGTTGCCAATGAAACAGATTTGTCTTCGGTACGACCACCAACCAAAATCTGAACCGTATCGAATGATTTTTCAGTTTCAAATTCTTGAAACTGTAGTATAATATTGCTACCGATGGGACCTTCTAAAATCCATTTACACTTGGAGAGCGCATTATATTTGTGTGGATAGTTTGGTGATTCAATCACATCACCACTAGATTGCATGTGAAAGTTGCAATTGGCTGGACAATCAATTTCATCTGAACCATCATCTAAATTTTGAAGAAAGTTATATTATTAATATGTTCATTTGAAGATGTTGTCTACATTAGTTTATTGATTAAATAAATACGCACCACAATCAGAAGTTCCATCACATCTGAATGCTTGGTTCACACATTCACCATTGGAACAATGCACCGAATTTTGTGGGCATGCCACACTCTTGCACATAAATGGTAACAAACTTTCACATGTAGATAATTCCCACGATTGGACTGATTGAGACTCGGATGTTACTGCTACACATTCACCTACCTCCGGGTTTGGTTGTTTCAATGACCAAAAACCAGAATATTGTGAGACTAAAGTACCGGCCGCTGATTCTAGTGTATTTGTACGTAAATCATCTAGAGTTGCCAAACCTAACCAGTATTTGTTCGATAGCCGTTTGTTAGCATCATTTGCTAATGCTAGTGATAACGTAACATTGTTTTCAGTAAAGTTTTCAATCGTGATCAACTCGGCTCCATATCTAAAAGTCAAAATTATAAAAAAATGAAACACTCAATATAAACAATCGCTTTTAGATTTATGTTTGAATCTTCATTTATAACAAGTAACTCTATTCAATAGTAGAATTTAAAATTTGTGATCTTTTTATTTTCGTAAAAATAATAAAAATGTGATTGTCCCCTTTATTCTGATGTCACAGAGCGTTAGTGGAAAACTGAAATAAATGACCTATTTTCAGCTTGAATTCATCATTCAGGTTTTATACACTCATAAAGAATGTCACACTGGTCTTAATCGCGTTTAGTATAGTAAGATTTATTTTCATGATTTATGTTAATGTTTTGTCATATTGTTTGACAACTAAACCTTTGTCCCGCTCTGCAAAATTTGGTGCACAGCACAGATGGTATAATGAATAATTTTTTACCTTCTACATAGCTCAGCAGCTTTTTCCCATGAATGTTTGATGCCAAAATATTTGTAACAATTTAGACCACGTAATTCCCAACCTACAAAAAAGTTTACAACGAAAATTATTTATAAAAACCAACACATTTTACCCAGCAACATATATTAAATGAATAAATGAATGAGTTTATGCATTATTTTGTGATGACGTAACTGATGCATCAATGCAAGATAATTTCGACTACACCTTAAATACTTTGAATTATTTATCCAATCACAATTATTATTCTGTATTTGTTTTTTTTTAGATTTTTGGGTATTGGGCGTTTTTGTCATTAAAATTCAGTTGAAGTGTAAGCTTTGAAAGCAGACGAACAAATAGGTAGGTAACTTTTTTATCCAAAATTAATCGCAAAATACATTTAAATGGTAAAAGGAAATGTCAACATATAAACAGTTACTTTCAGATCGCCGTCCGCTACTTTCCGCTAAGTACTTTTAAATTCTACTTGCCACTTCAATCACGAAAGGCGTGACAAATCAAGAGCTTCAAGAAGAAATCGTCGCACTTGAAAGTGATTTTAGGTATATTGTTTTCAGCGCTTTCTATTACAAGCATAGAATAAATTAGCGAACACAATGCCGTTGAACTCTTTAATTTTCTTCGTCTATGGTATTGTATGATGATGTTGTGAATAACAATTTTCACCTAAATCAAACTCGTTAAAACGTGAGTGAATTCTTATTTTTTTTCAGAATGAGACACTGAAATATTTAATCCAAAGTTTTTATACATAAAACTTCTAATTGATGTATAAACGAAGTTACTATGTATAAATAAATCTCTATGTAACATATTTGTGTTTTTCAAAAACAAATACATATTTGATAACATGGAAGAAATATTTTTCTATATTTACTATATTTAGTGCAGAGATTGTAAACTATGATTATGAAAATTCTCGGCATTGGACATTAACGTTGGATTGTTTACTTCGTCTGGAATCTTGGAGTAGAATGAAAATAGAATATTGATAAAATTCAACAGGTTATTGACCTTGAAATCATCGGAAGCGCACACAATCTATTTTTAAAATGCAAAAATCAGTCGACCATAATGTGCTTACATATACAACCAGTGATGCTCTGCTTTTCTTCGGTTCAATGGCAACTGAAAATTACTTTTTCTTCTTCTTTTACCATATATTTTCTACTTGTACAGTACACGATTGAGAAATTATAGTTTCTTTTATGTATCAAGCAATCCGAACCTATACTCTCAGCATTGGATTCACTTGGGGAAGATTTCGTTCTTGTTATTTTGGCGTATGTTAAATGTCATTATTATAACTTCAAGAAAAACATTTCTTGAATAAATATAAGAGCATTGTTTCCATAAAGAAAATTTAGCTTATGAGCTTTAATATGCGAATAATAATCGATAAATGTGTTGGGCGTTTTTTTTTGCTCAGATCGTGTGCTATTGCTGCTTCAAGGTTGAGCGATTTCGCTTAGTTTTTGTTTCTAACTTTGAACACCCACAAAATCAATATTAATACGCAAAACACTTTTGGAAATAATATAAGTTACGTTTTTCGAATATGGGAATTTCTTGTGATATTTTGTTTGTCTACTATAAAATAAAGAGTAATGAAATAGTTACCGTTTGGACATGAAAACAGTTCCTATAAGAAGAGATGAATTTTTATCATTTTATAGTTCAATAAATAAATTCCTTTCAATGTCTCGAATTGAGTAAACTTTCTTCAAATATGATTTATTGAATTTCTTACCTCTTGTGAAGAAATCGTTGACACAAAGGCGGCCAGCCAAATAACAACGGCTGCCGATCCCAACCTCATTTTTATCTGCAACAATAATAAAAATAAATTAATCAAAAACTAGGATTGTTTTAAACACCAGTTACGTCCAATCTATTTTATATTAGTGCTTGAAAAGGTATTTCAAAATACGTGGACACCTTATATAGCCCTAGGATAATATTTCATATTTCTTTGGAACAAAAGTCAATCGAAATTATTTTGACCACTTTTGATTTTCAACTATTACCTTTAATAAATTTCAAAAATTAACCTAAAGGCGTAATTGAAATTATCACTAGTAAGATTCAATACACGATATAGACAATAGCTTTAAAATGTAGTGTACGGCCATGGTTATTAATAAATCATCAGCTGAAAAAAAAATATTATTCATCGAAATTGCAATTTTTAGAAACCAATAAAATTGGCGGTGATGGGAAAGTATTGACAATATGTGATCATGAACTGTAACAGACGCATTGGGACCTCCCTTGTTTTTATTCGAATTTATTCGGAAACAACAACAAAAACTCTTGGCAAAAAAAGTCTCATACACACTTGTTATGAGTAATATATATGAATGAAGAAAGCCATATGTTGATGAAAAATAAAAACCGCCAACGTATTACATGGAAAAGAAACATCAAACATATACAACTTTAGACTGCTTTAAACATGAACACACTGAGCATAGAAATAACACTAATTACATTGAAATATAATGAAAAGATTTGAAGTAGGACACGAACAGATATTTCTGATAGAAAGCGGTTTTCATTCTATGCAATATATATTATATACAGCGCGCGTATGTCTAACAAAACTTCCACAGCACTCAGTAAATAAATATATACAGCATGCAGTGATCAGTCGATTCATGCGGAAATGTGCTTATTTTTATTTATCGTAATGTTGTTTGCGTCTTGAACGTTAATTTCCAAACAGAGTCGTAATTGTGAAATGCACTAACTGGTCAAATGCACAATTCACAACTTGCTCATATCGAGAGCCATTTCAGGCTAAGAGAAAAAAATGTTGATTGTTTGTCATCTATTTTTTAAGTTATCATCGCGTTAATGTGAAATCATTTCCTTGCTTCATGCGACTTTCCCCTTTTAAATTCCGTATGACTTTATTAGATCAAAATATTAAAATATTCTATATACATGTATAAAATGCTCTTGTTGCTCGAGATTTAAGAATGTTCAATATGAAATGACTTGCACATCAGAATAAAAAAATTGTAATTGTTTTTAAAATTATGTCACATTAACCAACGCACACAAAAAAAAATCAAATTACCATAGTTGCGAGTTTAGCATTCGATGTAATACGCAAGTGAACAATGTGCAAAACAGTTGATTTGAACTTTAATTGTTTTCTCAAGTATATTTCTTTGTCGAGTTCCACGTTTTTAGGTTACTGTAAATGTTAAGTTGGCGCAGCGCAAAAATGTAATTGAAATGATTCGCAACAGAATATGTGAACTTTATAAAGTACATTGTTTTCTTTATATCTTGAGCACGACAGCGGGAATGGATACTTTTTGTGTTGTCTTGCAGTGTGTGAAAAGTTATATTTGTTAAAATTTTGAGCGCGCAAGCACTCTGTGTGAAGCTACCAATTTTTTGGACATCGAAGTTAAGTTTTCAAAAAATTATTCAACTATTATTTAGTATAATATATCGTTCATAAGCAACAAATGAAAACATATATTTATTTATTTATATATATTCATGCGAAACAAATAAATGTTTTCTTTTATTCAAGTTGTCCAATGATCAATAGATTTATCTTATCTTTTTTGAGTAGGATACCATAAGAGTGACTCATTGCGATCAAACGCATCCGTAATAATACCTCTGTTTGAGTAGAACAAGCAATAACAGTAATGCCGTCGCTAGTAATACAGAGAATACCAATTCATACCCATTTGTATGAAATGCATGCTATTTTTTAGAAAACATGAGCAATGAATCAACTTTGAAATCTGCATCTTAAGCTGAAACAACTCACCAATAGTTATGCTGTTATTATTTTCGTTTCGATGTTTTCTTTGAACTGTTTATTCAATATTTTTGCACGTGTATTTTCAACTACTATCCCCTCATTTTCATGTTTTTAAAGGATAGTTGCAATGTTTGTATGAATATTTAGCAATTTAAACAAAAAACCAAAATACTTTTAGACTTTATGCGGCGAATGTTTGAAGTGAGATCGGTAATAGTATCGGTATTGAATCGAAAGATTTCATTTGATCAAATATTCAATATTCAACATAGACATTTTATGCGTCATCTTTACAGAGATAACAAGCAATGATGGTGATGAACAAATTGCACATTAGTAGTCCTCACGAAACCATTCCGTTAATAGCTGATTTTGGATACCAAAATGCTTCTTCTACTATGTTGAAAAACCACCTTTTTTTATATTGACGTGGCTATATGACAAGAAATAAATGGGTACAAAACCGGTTTTAATTTTTTATTTAAAAATTTCAACAGTTACGTTGGGTGATTGTCATCAATTTTGGAATTTTTTTTTTTTCAAATTATCAATAAGATGTGATCGTTTTTCTCGTGTGAATCGAAATAAATGTGATGTTGAAAAGAGAAAGATCATTAAGCACAAATATAATAATCCACATGTTATGTAATGTACCGAAGAATAAGCGGTGATTGATAAACTGAAAGAGGTTCACGTCACTAGTTATTAAAATAATCATTTTTGTTGACGACTGCTCCAAATGAAATAAATAAGTTTAAAATAATAGTTTAAACTTACCTAATTTTCTTAAATTTATTTTTATATCAGCTATTTCAAGTCCACGCTGAAAAATCAATATCACTCTTTCACAAATGTCTTATAACACTTAATCCATTCCACGGGAACAAATACAATTCATGACACTATTCTTTTATTGCAATCTATTTTATGTGACACTAGAATGGTAAAAGAAAAATTATAAAAATATTATTCAATTAAATTTACACTATTTCTTATGACAAACAAATTGGCTTTTTCTGGTGGTAATATGGTTTTTATGATATATTCACTTGAAACAAGAACAAAAAATGAAGAGGCTTCTTTCGTTGTTGGGCGTAGATTCTGCTTTTAATTTAAAGGCTTGAAATGAAAGTTTTATAGTCTAAATAGACGTTTTTCTTTTCTAAATAAGAAAAAATAAAATTATTCGTAGAACTATCGAAATAAAAAATGGGAATTTGCTACTTTTATATGTTTAAGTGCCTTTCCTTTTTCATCATCATTACGGTGATCGTCGTCATCATTATTTTGCCACAATAATTGTAGCTCGCCACTGTTTCTTTCGTGCTTTTGTTTGGCATTATTATTTTCCATTCATCGAAACGAAACGAAACAAAAAGAAATGAAAGAATTGAAATAAAATTGTGTTAAGATCTCTCGTACAAGGTGCGTTTCAATGTATGTACAAGACTAACGTAAATGTATTAAAATATATCTTAGCACTCAGCTCAATAGCACAATCTATAAACGAATCGACAAGTACAATTTCAATCATAACTGAGGCGGCGGTCATATATACGGTTTGTACAAACAGCTTTCTCTATTTGTTTCCATTTCCTACCGCATTTTACTTGCAACCAAATAAATAAGACAATTCTTTTTACGTTGTGCGGATAAAATGTTTGAATTATCTATCGTCTTTTGGACGAAATGTTTTTATTGTATGACTTTTTAGTCTGGCTTTGGTATAATGAGTCAGACTATATAAATATTAAATAGTTGGTGAGTGTATATTTCCTATGTTAACTGATAGTTCTTAAGACACATCTATATTCCATATTATGACTTCATAGCCATCGCCCGTTTTTCACACATTTTGTCATTCTTGTATAAATTATAGATTTTAAAAGAATAGACGATTAGATACACATTTAATAATATGATCGTTCATAGGAAGCATAGTTTGCATTTTTTTTCACATTTTCTCATAGAATTTTATTTTTTGATCGATGTATTTTTTATTCCTGCACATTTTCAATTTTCTTCAGCCATTGTATTGAATTAAAATCGAATTCCATTCTCTTTCAATTTATTCCTTTGGTTCAATGCCATTATTCACGGTAGATTTATAAATATCACCAATAATATTTAAAGATCACTTAAGAATAAAAACCAATCCAATTCATCATTAAAAACACATATAAACTTTAGTTTCAAATTAGCACAATTAATAACAGTAGGTCTGGTAATAGAAACTCTTAGTAAATCAATATGAGATGAAGAAATACATACACTTCCTCTGTTGATGGTGGCTAAACACTAACTGATTTGAATGGTAAAGGTAAACGGTCGCACCGCAAAGAAAGAGCAGTCTTGAGAAGCCATACTTTGAAACGTATTCAACAACAGTAAAAATTAAAATTCTTTCTACACAAGCTATTTCTTCATACATAATACAAATACACCTTTAAGAATACACACGTAGCACAACCAGTCGATTCATGTGTACAATATATGCTCAATGGCGATGTATATGTGGTAAAATACAACATTCAACGTATTTACACGATGAAAAGAAATGGTTTGCAAGATGTGTAGCGCAACAGGTAAGGCGATCGTTGGCCGTTAGCATAAATGAGTTTACCGAAAATCTCTGGGTATCAAATACATTGAATACAGTCTACGTGCTTTTTTGTTTGCTTATGTTTTTAGAATTGCTTTTCAGCATGCCTGAACTTCAAAGAACATCGTTTATTTTATTTTCGTTTTTCTTTTTGCAACTCACGTACTGAAATCCAGAATGAGAAGTAGAAAATGTGTATTTCTTTCATCACACATACGGACATAAAACATTTCAATGTGCGTTCAATAGTGATTTGAATTGAAATTTATTTTCCATTGAATAATATAAATTATATTAATTTCAAAAACAATAAACCAATGAATACATTCATGTATAAATTTAAGAAATATTTGATCGCTTACGATTGGATTTTGAATTTTCTACATTTTATAGGCTATGCTTGTTCTCCTATTTATCTTACCTCATTTCTACCTGTTCTACCTATTGACTGTCGATGTTGCATTATTCGTGTGTGTATGTGTTAAAAATTCCACACAGTAACACATCGTACCGTATTTTTAAATGAGAAAAAAAGAGAAGAAAAACAGGTAAAGAATGAGTCAACGAGTGAAAATATTCACTTGATGAGGTGGATTAAGACAAACCAATACACGGCAACAACCGGTTTTGCATTTAGTGGGCTAGCCACTTTTTCAAATTTTTTGACTCTTTGGAATTTTATATAAAGAAAAATATCTCATTGATTCTCGTTGTGTCGTATGTATCAATCTTTCGTTATTCAAAATGTACATTATGCATTTACTTACAAGCAATAGTAAGCCATTTCGTATAAGTCTATATGCATACGAATTTGATCAGATAAATGATCGATTTTTGGAGAAACTGCACACAAAAAGGCACACATTCACGATGAAATTTTGTCAAGCAGAGAATAGTGTGTACAATGAACACTATAGATAAAGGAACTGTTGTTTAAATAAAGATATGGTATAGACTTTGGTATGCGGCTGCAAACTGTTCACTGGTTTACATAATATTTCAACTAACTAATTTCTAATGATATGCCAGTTCCCCCAAATTGAGTCTACGATTTCTTAATACGTCTGTCTTATTTACAAATCACGCTTTATTTATATGCTATATTTGTTGAGGAAATTCTTTCTTTTTTCGGAATGCAAATTATTAATTGCTTGAATAAGTATTACGAACACAACCTAAAACAAAATGAAATAAAACGAGCTCTGATTTCAAATTCAGTCGTATTCTGGTTTGATATTAACAAATCTATCTGGAATGTCTATAATTCTTATTCGGTGTATAAATATGCATTATGACCTCAGTTTTGAAGTTGTTGTTTTTTTAAATAATTTTTTTCATTAAAGTATTCATCACTTGGTATTGAACGTAATGCTAAATTGTGGAAATGAAATAATAATGCATATCAATAATAATTTTTTATTTGGGCTACCCAAATTGGGCATGGATATGTGTCCATTTCTCGTTTTAGAATCAATTTGAAGAGGCATGATAATAATGACACAAAAATGCGTATTTGAAGAATAACAGCAAATCAATAGCAAAATATGGTAATCAGCACGCGGAAACAAGTACAAACTGACAAAGTGACGAAATGTGAAAATATATCGAACGGTACTTTATAGAACCGAAACCACAACACGTATGTAGAATGGCATATAAAGATCCAGAGATTGTTTGACTGTAGCGTTACTTTTCTGTATGGAAATAAATAGGAAGTATTGTAATTGGTGTATTTAGTAGAATTCAAATCTAACATACGGTAAAATATTTTGAGTTAAATTTCGTTCTTCTAATTTAGTAAATTACATCAATTATAATGGTGATATGAATTCAAATATATTTTGAAGAATATAAAAAAAATATCAAGTTTACTTACATATACAAAAGTACGACGTATTGGGATAACGTTTGCAAGTGTGTATGTAAAACGCCATTCATGTGTGAAGAAAAAGAGCAACAACTTAACTCCAAAAGAGAATTCGCATGACCGAATCGTATTGACTTCGAAATTCAAAGCATACGGCGAATACTCACCTAATTATGTCGTCTCTGTGGATTAATCCATTTCTTCACTCTGGTTTTCTTGTTATGCCTTTTTTATATATTACAGAGCAATTGTTTACATTTCAAGAACTATACCAGAAATGTGATAAAATGAAAGCGTATACAAAGTTGAAATATTATTTTTCTTCGCATATTTTATTCTCTTTGAAAATTTCATATTATTTTCATTTGGCAATTTTGGGACGTCAAGAAAGTAAAACTTGGTCTACAGTAAATTACAAATATTCGTTCACTTATATGATTTTAATGGTATGTTAATAGTAACATCATGACATGGAATAAATTTCTTTTATCGAATGCGACCGATAAAAAAAATCCTGAAAATGATTTTCCGTTTATTCAAAAAATATTGTCCAGAACAATTTTTGCGAAATGAAAAAAAAGAAGATGAATTTGTAATATTCCTGAGAGAATTAAAAAAAAATACAGTTTTGTTGTGGTATACATATTATTGTTGTTTATTTAATTATGCTAATTTGCAAGAAATATTTATAATAAATTTATGTTATTGTAATCACTTAGTAAAGTAATTTCAACACTGATCACTATTTGATAATGATTTCAAAGTAATCATAAACATAAGATGTCATCAATGGCACAGGGGAAAATAGAACATTATAATAATGTTGTAAATATATCAAAAAATACGACAGAGAAGGACAAAAAATACTAAAAACGTGTCTTCATATTTTTGACGATATATTGCTTTTCTCAAAACGAAAAATGTTAGTTTTTATCAGACAATAGCTGACTGTTCAGACCAGTCGAAACGAATTAGGCAGTTAATTGGCAAATTCTTCAATTTTGGTATTTAGATACTTATATTTGCGTTGATATATACGTTGAAGAGACACATTTTTGTTGTCACAAATTAGAAATGTACCAATTAGCTGGCTAATCCGTGCCAGCTGAGTTGATCAGTCAGCTCAATTAATAATTCAACATATATGATAGAGAGTTTGTCAACTACGTGCTAATGTTTGTATTTGTTTAATCAAAAAATAATTTTGTAGAATAAATGAATCAAGGAATAAACTGTTTCAAAATATTGAAGCAGAAACATTTGATTTTTTTAACATCCTTGTCGAATTAAAGAATCAGCAAATCGAAATATTCTTATCCAGGTGAAAAGACTGGACGGCGATGGAAAATTTCTTTGCTGGTGCGTCTGTGACGTATTCGACGGTTTTGGCTGAAAATGTTTATATATAATAAAAACGAGAAAAATTTTGAAATTTTCTATTTAGACTGAGAACAACATGAAAAAAAAAAACACGGAAAACTCACCTTAGATGCTTGCCGCGATGCTTTTTGAGCTTTATCAGCTGCCTGAATTGCTGGTGAAGTCATAGTGGATTTTCAATAGAGAGCGTCACAGTCTGAAATATAAAAGTTTGTATTTTTTATTTCAAAGCATGAAATATTAATCAGAACAACAAAATCTTTCGGTGAAGGTCGAAATACATAAAAATTTAATAATTTTCAGATTCGTTTAGTGCATCTATACCTAACTAAATTAATTAAATAACTAATCAATCGGTTATTTTATGATGTTTTTGACTGTCTAAATATCATTAGTACAAAACAAGAAGATATAGTCAACTTTAGTTTTACACAACTTTGAGTCACAAATTAACCAGCTTATTAGATTTTAACATTTGTATGAAAAACAGTTAACAATAATCGGCTAAAAATAATAAATTCCTTTTCATTTATTTCTTACACCCGAACACTTTCTTGCACCCGGGTATATCATTTTAAACATTGCCGTCATAAAATTTTGACTCACTGAATGATTTTGAAAATCAGATATTCATACTAATTGACGCTTTTTGAAAATTACGAAAACTTATTTTCCATTTTCAGAAATCATAATTTGGTCATCTTATAAGGAACAAACTGATAAAAATTTAAGAAAAAATATTGAATAGTTTTCAAATGGCAAGCATTTGAATCTAAAAAGTTCCAGAAATCAAATTTTTTGAGAAAACTTTGCACTGAGTACTATATTTTCTGACAGCACTGTAGATCTTTTTAAACCATTCATAGAAGCTTTTCTGTCGAATAAATATTTTGGCCTTATAAAGAAGTTATATGAGAAATATTTATCCTTATAAACAATAAATATGTTTTGGGTAATGTTATATACTTATAATAGTTTGAACTGAGGTATTAAGAAAGTGAAAAAAATGTGTTATTCTGATTGGACGATATTACAAGTTTTTTTTCGTTTTTTTATTCTTACTTCCAGAAATGTTGACTGCAAAATAAAACTCAATGAGCCATATCTCCAAAAATTATGCATACGGCGTATGAACTACGTCTTATTCATAGCACTTGCG
Organism: Contarinia nasturtii; assembly: GCF_009176525.2. Taxonomy (NCBI): domain Eukaryota; kingdom Metazoa; phylum Arthropoda; class Insecta; order Diptera; family Cecidomyiidae; genus Contarinia; species Contarinia nasturtii. The sequence continues at coordinate 669,517 of NW_022198836.1, forward strand.
GTAGTTGTATAGAATCTTACACTCTCGTCAATTTTTATTATGTATTTCAGTAAGTCAAGACTGGTGGTGATACCAGATCACTTGATATCTATGTTTGTTTTTTTATTACTCAAAATTGAGGGGAATAACTAGAAAACAGATGTCTTTCTGCTATGGTTAAGCCCTATTTGTGAAATTACAATTTATTCCAATAATGTTTCAGCATCAAAAATTCTATACGGCTCTATGTATTCCAAGGCCATTAATTTAGTTTTACAATCAAATTCACGCGACTCACTATGCATATGACCTGAATTAATGGAGGAAAAAAAATCAATTTAGAATGAAAACAGTTTCGCCGATTTCAATGCTTATGAGCATATGTTTGCTAACAAATACATTGAAATGAGCATATTCAATTTAACCAATTATAGTTATCTGTCTCTGTAATCATTGAATTCATTAAAGTAATGTAACAATACGTTTTCACTTCAAATTTTTTGGAAGAATTTTTAATATCGAATTGCACTGTATATAGTTTATTGTGCATTTTTATAAATAAGATGACTGAAATCGAAAAAATGGAACACAATAAATAGGTAAAACCAAAATTGGGTACAAGAGATAGTATAAGCGCATATATGTTTACATACATATGTGCACTGTGCTCCATTTTTGCTTATATCTTCCACTGAGACCTAATGATTATGTAACATCTTACTGACACAGTTTACGGGAAATAATCATCACGCTCGCTTTATAAATATTTTTTTTTTTTGGATTTTCAATTTTTCTAGCCTAATAGAATTATTTTAAACATTTATATTTAAATGTATTGTGATACTTCTCATAATCATTCGCTATTTATAATTTTTATACATGTTCAACATTTTAATTATTCTAATTTTACTGTTTGCTCACTAATACTACTTAATAGCTTTTTTGAAAATATTACAATACAATTATGTTCCACATGCAAATATAAATGACGTTATAAAAATGTTTCAATTAAATGAAGACTCCTTCACGAAATAACATAGGAAAAGTATTTATTTTTCACTTAGTAAAAACTCACTTATATGGCAGCAAAAATGTTGTATGCAGCTGATTTTTTAAATTTCTCTGTATCAATCACAATCACTTTTACAAACTACTGTCTTTGTGGCGCTTCAAAAGTGAATAGTGCTTGATTGCAAGTCAGCTGATTGAATGACCCAACATATGTATAGAATGTAGCGTATGCGCATTTACAATTACAAGCTTTGAAGTACAATAGCATTACTAATAAAAAAAAAAACTGGATTCATCCAATGACCAAATGATTTTCATATACGCAATCATTTATAGACAAACGACCTTAAAATAATTACGTAGGCCAGTATTTCCAATTGATTATTCTCTTTAAAATAATCTCCGAATTTATATTAAGAGAATTTTGATTTCGTATGGTATATATATCCGAAATATATTAAAACACATTTTATCTCAAATCTATTTACAGCATTCCTATTGTTTGAAAATCCAATTGAAATTTTGTCATACTACAGAAATATTTGCGAACAGTTGCATTCATTTCATTAAGAATATAACGTTGTATTTTGCTAATGTAAGAACGCGCGCGAAACTAATTGAAAACTTATTTTGAAATTATTGTATTTGTCTGGGTTTTGATTTTCACAACCAGGGGCGCCACATGCAACTTTATGTATAGTCATTACGCCACTCTCACAGCATTAGCATTGAAACAGTTCTCTTTTGACTTCGAGTGTGATTAAAAGTGTAAGTATCCGCACTCAGTAAAAAAATATCCTTTTATTCATTTAAGTTTTTGAATTTATGTTTTTTTGTGAATTACAAAATATTCAAACACTTTATGGAAGTGATTTTAGGTTTCGATTTTTCAAATTCAAAATCAAACAAATAAAATATTGAGCAGATTTTCATTTAACTTCACCGAAAGGAGTGTGTCATACTGATTGTTATATAATCAAATATTGAATCAAATTATTATCGATTAATAAATGAAAATATTACTGAATTCAAAGGATCAAATTGAAAAAAGTGTTCTTATATTGGAAGTTTAAATTTCGTGCATTTCCAAAAAATTACGAATTAATGATGCAATTTGTCAATGAAATCACGTAAATGTATGACTGACATTGAAAATGTGTTAAACACGTGCCTATTTCGGCTATAGATACTTACAGTCATTAGCGATAGTACCTGAAATATTTTTAACAAATTCACTTATGAACTAATTGTGTATTGATATTTTCACAATGGAAGATTGAATTGAACCCATTCAGATTATGTCTTATATAACAAGTATATTTGTGTGTGTGTGTCCTTAAATATAAATATTTCACATCAGTAAATAAGATTTATCCTATGATTCAATCAGTAAACTTTTTATTTCTAACAATTTTCACGTGGACCAAAGTTTACCCAGATTTTCTACTTGACCCATATATGAATATAAAAATCATTCTCTCTCTCTCTTTCTATATATATATATATGTAATCAAGCCATACGTATTCACGAATTCATTGCAAGGTTGAAGGAGAGAAAAGTCAGTTTGTGCTATTTTGCGCACTTCAATATATTCAACGTAGCGCATTTGACGTCACATAAACACAATGTCAAAAAGTTTAACTATAAGTCGTTATAAAATGAAACAATTTTTAAATTTATTTTCAAAATCTTAACTGAAAATACGTTATTTTTATCAATTAAGAACTTGTGATCAACTAAACAGCACAATGGGTGTCCCAGCCGGTGATGTAGAAAAAGGAAAGAAGGCCTTTGTTCAACGTTGTTCCCAATGCCACACCATTGAAAAGGGTGGAAAACATAAAGTTGGTCCAAATTTGCATGGTCTTTACGGCCGCAAAACTGGACAAGCCGCTGGATATGCTTACACCGATGCTAACAAGAACAAAGGTAATTGGAAGTGAATACAATATTTGTTATCCCGACCAATTTTATTTTTTTCTCATTCCTTTTCAATAGCAATTACATGGAATGAAGATACTCTCTTTGAATATCTTGAAAATCCCAAGAAATATATTCCCGGCACAAAGGTAATTAAGAGTGAATTCAATCTGATTGTACGTTTAATCCAACTAATGTTATATATTTTTTTCTCATTTTTCTACAACCAGATGGTGTTTGCTGGTCTGAAGAAACCTCAAGAACGAGCTGACTTGATCGCATACATCAAAGAAGCATCGCAATCATAAATTAAATGATGATTGGGAAGTTACCGGATAAAATAGAAAAATCTGTTCATTTTAACAGCGAAATGATATACATTTTAAAATTTAAATTGAAGTATTTTTTTTGATTTGGCCACAAAATCTCTCTATTTGAAATATCAACTTTAATTGCTGTAAATCCGTTTGAATTGTGAAAACTGGCACACCATATTTTTAAAGTTTATTTGAACTTAATTAGAAAAACCTGAACAATAGAAATATTTATTGTAATTTAAATGTATCAATAAATAAATGTTGACTGCAAACATAAAAATTGACTCATTATTCAATGGTTAACATACAGAAAAGATTTTATCCGAAATGATTGCACCCAATAATAATTTAGTTACACGTAATTTTTTTCAAATAATTCCGTTGCTCATACCGATCCGATCAAGATTAGTGAACGTTACACAGTTACGCACACATATACAAATATTTTGTCGATGCAGAGTGAAGTAGTTTGCATTTCCGTGTCAACTGACGTGAAGTTGTTATTTTGATTATGAAGAACACGAATCTCAGAAAAAAATCAATATTTCTCAGTTCCATTTTCATTTGTGGATTTGTCGAAAAAATTCTATAATTTCTGCACGTAAGTATAAACAGTGGTCTATTTAATTGACGTGCATTCTACAAAATAATCAATAACATATGAAAATAGCTTCAAATTATTACAAATATTATGCGCCGGTGAATTGTGTTCATAAATCTTTACTTTCTTTTTTAACATTTGTTCTTGGAATTTTGGATGAAAGTTGTGTATTGGGAGGGTCTATCCACTTAGTTGTTGTTTATTTGTTTCGCTTCAAACAAGAATAAGTTCATCATATTATTTTCGCCAAAAGCAGATAAAATATTATAATATTTATAATATATCACAGTAAATCACATATTTTATTTAATGAAAAATTGATAGTTTATGTTTTAAAAAAAAATGGAAAGTGGTTTTTCGACAACAATATGACAACTGTAAAAGATGCCGCGCTGGTGCAATCAACTAATAAAATGATTCATTAAACTCCCAATTTTTCGAAATATTATATTTTAGATTTTGACGCAAAAATCCGTATTTTATAACTGAAAGTGTCAAAATATTTGTGTACGTGTGACAATAAAAATTCATGTTATCCTGTTTGGCATTCGAAATGAAATAGTATCTTTGTAATAGCATTACGAAAATAAATGAACGTTTGTTCTGTAGCATATCTCAATGAAAACATAGTATCAATATTGATAAAGATAAAAATAACAATATTGCCTTTTGCCAAATACAGAGAACAGTCTTGAAAAGATACGAAAAGACGACATATACACATCTATATCAGAGAATATAAGGACATAATATTAAAAATAGCGGTGAAAAATGGCTCCAGTTAGAGGTGATGGAATGCGAGGCCTGGCTGTCTTCATATCGGACATCCGAAATTGTAAGTCATGATTAAAGTATTTATACAAAAAGAAATGCAGTTCAACAATTGTATTGTATTTAATCAATTGATTAAACTACGTTTCGTTTTATTGCTTTTTTCTCTCAATCATTCAAAATAGAAAAACAAAATAAATATTTACGATGAACAAAAATCACGTTGTGTGAAATTTATTCGAAACTTTGTGATACAAAATTTCATAGCTTTATAAATGTCGCGTACATAGCAAAAAGTACATTTTTATGCCACGATGCATATATGCTAAATAATGGGTCAACACACTCATAATGACAAAACGATTATTTTCAGTACATATATTACCGACAAAGTACTCAAAAGAAGAAATAATACCAGTTGATCCACTTACATGAATGCCTATTTAAACATTCAAATGTAGTAACATTGGAAATATCAATTGAATGATGAGTAACTTGAATACTTTTTTGTCAAAGATGATTTAATATGTTCGGAAAAATGTACAGAATATATTGTACATTGTTAAACTGAATATTATGTGACGTATTCTTAAATATGGACTAAAATGCATTCAATATGATGAACTTTATGATGGTAGATATATGCATTGTTGTTCATTTATATTGTATTTGATTAAAGTGCGAATTTAAAATAATTTACTCAAGGAGATATAATTTGGCAAACACTAGCTCCTACGCTCAATACATGTAAGATAAGGTCGAAATTCTTGTTTGGTTTTTTGATATTCTGTGATTTACAGTGTAATCATTGTACCAGTAACCTCATAGTACGTAGCATCCGAATGGGCGTCAATTCGATAAGATGTGATATGGTTGCTCTTGCTTAATACTATTATATTGCGCTTGGTAAACGCGTTGAATAGCAAAACTGTGTAGCAATGAAAAGACTAAATTAGCTTGATTAATATATACGTACGAATTGATATGTGTACGATTGAAATAAAATATTTTTTGTTTCTTTGTTAGGCAAAAGCAAAGAAGCTGAAATAAAACGTATCAACAAGGAACTGGCGAACATTCGTAGCAAGTTTAAAGGAGACAGAACTTTGGATGGATATCAAAAGAAGAAATATGTCTGTAAGTTGCTGTTTATTTTTTTGTTGGGCCATGACATCGACTTTGGACATATGGAAGCGGTCAATTTGTTGTCGTCAAACAAATATTCGGAGAAACAAATTGTAAGTCGAAATGAAAAAAAAAAAATTATGTGATTTACTGTAAATGAAAATATTGAAATTCTTTTAGGGCTACTTGTTCATTTCTGTATTGGTCAACACAAACAGCGATTTGATTAAATTGATAATTCAAAGTATCAAAAATGATTTGAATTCGAGAAATCCTATTCATGTTAACTTGGCTTTGCAATGTATTGCAAACATCGGTAGCCGTGACATGGCCGAAGCATTTTCAAATGATATACCAAAATTATTGGTTTCTGGCGATACGATGGACGTTGTAAAGCAATCAGCAGCTTTATGCCTTTTGCGTCTGTTTCGCACATGCCCCGAAATCATTCCAGGTGGTGAATGGACAAGTAGAATTATTCATTTATTGAATGATCAACATATGGGCGTCGTTACAGCAGCAACAAGTCTGATTGATGCCTTGGTCAAAAAAAATCCTGAAGAATATAAAGGCTGCGTTAGTTTGGCCGTATCTCGTTTGTCACGTATTGTTACAGCTAGCTATACGGATCTACAGGATTACACATATTATTTTGTGCCGGCACCATGGCTGTCGGTTAAACTTCTTCGTCTGCTTCAAAACTATAACCCTGTCACTGAGGATCCTGGTGTACGTGGTCGTTTGAATGAGTGTCTCGAAACTATATTGAACAAAGCACAAGAACCACCGAAAAGCAAGAAGGTTCAACATTCAAATGCAAAGAATGCGGTTATATTTGAGGCAATCAATTTGATCATACACAGCGATAGTGAACCAGCTTTGCTTGTACGTGCATGTAATCAACTTGGACAATTCTTGAGTACTCGAGAAACAAACTTACGCTATTTGGCTCTTGAATCAATGTGTCATTTAGCAACATCAGAATTTTCACATGAAGCGGTCAAGAAGCACCAAGAAGTAGTAATTCAATCGATGAAAATGGAAAAGGATGTGTCGGTGCGACAGCAAGCAGTTGACTTGCTATATGCAATGTGCGATCGAAGTAATGCAGAAGAGATTGTTCAAGAAATGTTAAACTATTTGGAAACGGCCGACTATTCAATTCGTGAAGAATTGGTGTTGAAGGTGGCCATTCTTGCTGAAAAATATGCCACAGACTATACATGGTACGTGGATGTTATACTGAATTTAATTCGTATTGCTGGTGATTATGTTTCGGAGGAGGTATGGTATCGTGTTATTCAGATTGTTATCAATCGAGAAGAAGTACAGGGCTATGCAGCAAAAACAGTATTCGAATCACTTCAAGCGCCCGCATGCCACGAAAACATGGTTAAAGTGGGTGGATATATTTTGGGTGAATTTGGCAATTTGATTGCTGGTGATTCACGATCTGCGCCACTCGTGCAATTCAAGCTACTTCATTCAAAATATCATTTGTGTTCGTCAATGACACGCGCTCTATTGTTGTCAACATACATAAAATTTGTAAATCTGTTCCCAGAAATTCGAACAAATATACAAGAAGTTTTCAGACAACATAGCAATTTAAGATCGGCTGATGCGGAGCTTCAGCAGCGTGCTAGCGAATATTTGCAATTGAGTATTGTGGCTTCGGCTGATGTTTTGGCAACAGTTTTAGAGGAAATGCCATCATTTCCTGAAAGAGAAAGCTCAATCTTGGCTGTTTTGAAGAAGAAAAAACCAGGCCGAGTACCTGAAAATGAGATTCGCGATTCTAAGAGTCCATTGCCAAATCAAAACCAAAACAATACTCACAACGCAAATCATAATAAGTAAGAATATTGCCCGTTTTCGTGCAATAAAAACCAATTGATTTAAATTATAAATAAATATTTTATTCCTTCATTAAAACAGATACAACAATAACAATGGAAATAACGCAGATTTGTTGGGATTAAGCACACCGCCATCAAATCAAAATTCTCATCAAAGTGCACTAATTGACGTTCTCGGCGATATTTACAACAATTCGTCCGTTCATAACAACGCAAAGAAGTGAGTTATTTCAATTTTTTATGACCGGAAAAGATTCAATTTTCATATATTATTTATTCTTAATTTTGAACGCTACAAAGATTCGTTTTCAAAAATAATGGAGTGCTATTTGAAAATGATTTACTACAAATTGGTGTAAAGAGTGAATTCCGGCAAAACTTGGGTAGATTGGGATTATTCTATGGCAATAAAACTCAAGTGGCACTTGAGGTATGCTTTTCAAACGAAATTCAATATGTACATTTATTTAAACCTCCGTTACTCTATATTTGTACAGAATTTTCAACCTATTTTATCCTGGTCCACTGAAAACGCTTTGAAGTTGAATGTTCAGATAAAACCAGTTGAGCCAACTTTAGAGGCCGGCGCACAAATTCAACAAATGATTACTGCTGAGTGCGTAGATGATTTTACAGGTAAAATGAATTGAAGTCAAATTATTAAGAAAAGCGTTATTCAGAAAATAACAATGAACATTTATTAATTCATACAGATGCCCCTTCGCTTGATATATCATTTAAGTACAATGGTGTCCAACAGAAATTCAATCTTAAATTACCATTAACAATCAATAAATTCTTTGAGCCGACTGAAATGAATAGCGAATCATTTTTCGCAAGATGGAAAAATTTGGGAGGGTAATACTTATGCAAGAAATTTTAATTAAAGTATAAATAATTTAATAAATATTTTGCGTATATTGATTTTTAGAGAACAACAACGAGCACAAAAAGTATTCAAGGCACAAACTCCGCTTGATTTGCCTTCAGCAAAGAATAAGTTGTTGGGATTCGGTGTTCAACTATTGGATGGTATTGATCCAAATCCGGACAATATGGTATGTGCAGGTATTATCCATACCCAAGGGCAACAGGTCGGATGTTTACTTCGTTTAGAACCGAATCGCCAGGCACAGGTACAACTTGAAAAAGTTCTCTTTGTTTTAATTGATTATAATAATTTATGGATATTTTATGTTTTTCTTATAAACAAATTTTTGCAGATGTTCCGATTGACGATTCGATCAAGTAAGGAGACTGTCACCAACGAAATAGCTAATTTGCTCGTTGACCAATTCTAAGAACAAAATTGTACATTTCTAGACAAATAAATATAAGAAAGAATGCAATGTTCTTTGCTATATTTGCTCCGAATTTCTGTGAGGATACATAAAATAGATAATATATAATATCGGATAAATCAAAGAAACAAAACATCCAACTCCATATACTTACTAATGTTGTTTTTAATATAATGTTCAAAACATGATATTTGCTTTAATTCTCCCGAATATTTTTATTGAACCAAGTCGTCTGCAGTAAATAAAAAGAAAACAAAACTCACATACAACAATTAATAGCATGACATATAGACACACAATATGTTCAAGATTTGGTGAATTTTCTTTTCACATTAAAGTTAAAATCAGCCTAATTAAATGTAACAATCACTATCGCGGTGCAAAGAAAATATATGAAAAAAATGAAACACACTTACACACAATAATCGCATTAAGTGTTTAAGAATATATTAATGTAAACAAGCAAATCTTCATTTAATCGTTATATCCTTTCAAAGTGAAAAATGTTTTGTTGTCAAATAAAATGAAAATATATGGACAATTTTACATTTAAGGTGTCACTATTTGAAACGATCACTGTTTCATGACAGGTGAAGTGAACATTCCTTGTATAAAAAAATGAATATTAAAATTATATTATAGTGTAAGTTAAGCGCTATAAAAATATGGTAATCTCGACAATGACATTTGAAATGGAACGGTATTTGTGAGCCATCATTTTAATAATTCAACTTAATCTTAGTGATGTTCTCACTATACAATAAAAAATATTCATCTAGCAAATCATGACCAAAATAAACAGAACAGAATAGAACAGATAAATGAACGCTGTATCACACGAAATTTGAACAAACAAACATTTGAAGAGCGCAAATTGCTCATAAATTTAAGATCAAAGTTTAATTGATTAAATTAAATAAAACATGGTTCTACCCAAATAACAATCTATTAATATAAATACGTCTGTTATCAGGTATATCCATTCAAGGAAGATTTTTGGATGTCGTTTAAGAATATATGGTAACGACTACTAACATCTTAAAAGTAAGTAACAAGGAAAATATACTGTATAGTAAGTGACTTGACAGCAAAAATGATTGTATCAATCACTTTTCGGTTGAAAATAAAAAAAAACTAAAAACAGTTGAGATGTCATCAATTTATCAATGCAATTTTGCCTGATGAAACTTTTCTTTACTCTGCGTACACGCATCGCAAGCGTTTGTGGTTTAACACGATTAAAAGTGGTTTGTCTAAAATATTTTCTATAATTTTTTTAAATTTAATTTATCTTTATTTAAAAAAAATTGAACAACTTATTTAGATTGATGACAAGTTCATTTTTACATTAATGTTAACTGAGCTAAGTTGTGCAACAAGATATTTAAAGATGTATGGTATTTGAATATTTTCAATAGCAGCTTTATCTTTACATAAACGACATGTGGCCGCCGTCCGATTGATCGCATCGTTGTCTTGTTTCCTTATATCTGCTACAGGTCCAAGAAGAGTGCCACATGATTTACAAATTATTGTCTGAAATTAGAAAATATATTAAATTAACTGCCACCACAATGAATTTGAAGAAAGTTTACCGAAATTTTATCGGAACAATGTAGAAGGCGGTCTTGTAATAAAAATGAGGCTCCATGTGCAATCAATGCGTCTCGCTCCATCTCACCAAAACGTACACCTCCACCTCGTTTTCGTCCTTTTACAGGCTGATGTGTCACATTATCAATGGCACCTGTTGATCGACATTGCCATTTATCTGAAACCATATGCCGCAGTCGTTGATAGTGAACGACACCTAAGAAAATATCAGCAGACATTTCGCGTCCATCTATTCCACTATATACACGTTCAGTTCCATAATAGTTGTATCCACCAGCTGGGAATAATAAAAAAATATTGCAATTCGTGTAATAATCCACTTTTCATGGCAAGCATGGGGCGAATCACGCTAGTGAATACTAGAAAAACTAGTAAATCTAGTGCGAAGAATGACGTCACAAATGAAGCCAACTTCACACCGAAGGCCATATAATTTATATGAAAAACTACTGAGAGACAACTTCACGCACTAGAATTTTCTAGTTTTCTAGTGAAATTTTATCAAAAACTAGACGCACTAGAATTTCGTGATTGACCCCATGATGGCAAGTTTATAAAAAAAACATATACCTTGCAGAAGTCGTCCAAAATGATCAATTGCTGTGTTTTTTTCGTCAAATCTAAAGGGTGTCGCATCATGTACAAATCCATGCAGTGCAGCACTTTTTCCCGCCATATTTTCGATCATCATCGCAATTGTCATACGGGAAGGAAAACCATGAGGATTAAATACAATATCCGGAATGAGACCACTTTCGGTAAATGGTAGATCTTCAGTTGGCCATTTTTGTGACAAAATTCCTTTCTGACCAGCACGACTCGCAAACTTATCACCAACTGTCGGATTTCTCTATAAAGAAAGTATTTTATTTAATGAATACAGATGTTTAAATATTAAGACCAAAGTTTTAGATTCATTCACTTTATTCATATTGAATATAAAATAAATGATACTTTTGGTTTGCGGTGGTAAAATATGTTACAAAAAAATCAGTACAAAAGCGTTAATAAAATCTTACCGGTACACGAAGAGTCAAACAAACAATTTTTTTCGAATCCGTATTTAATGTTCCACATAATTTGATATTGTCAACCACACAATCTTCACTGCCGGTATATTTTTTTGTTTTATACACACTTTCATTTGTATCAAAAAAACTGAAAAACAATGAAAATTATTAGAACTAAAATTGCTACAAATTTCAAAAAACTTTGGATCTAAAAAAAATCTGCAGCTATTGAAAAAATTTACCAATATAGAATTTCCAATGGTTTAATTTTGCGTCCAGGATATGGAAGACCGTCATTATCAATGAATTTATCTAGTTTTTTATCATGTGGATTTCGCGCAAAGAAACTAGTACCGTCCAATTCGATGAATTGTGACTTATAAATACTTCCGTGGGCAAATCCTCTTTCGTCTGCCGATTTGTTAATTATCATGGCATCTTCCATGTCATAGCCTGTATATGAAATCACCGCAATAATTGCATTGGTTCCCATTGCGAAATCATCCATTTCAATATTATCGTGGTGAACTGGTCGAAATAGTGGAGTTGCAGGAGATTGAAGCCGATACAATTTAGTCTCTGATTGTAATTGCCATGTGTGTGTTGGAGTTCCCATAGTTTGTTTTCCTATTATAGTCATATATTATAAGATTTATAGAATTATAAATGAATCAAATGTGTCATAAGCGTTCTCTTACCCATTTGACATTGGTACATATTACGGGGTGACTGATTACAATCAGGCATCGGAATCAAATTAGCCAAATTTGACATGAAAGCGGTTTTTGATATTTCTTGATGTGTTGTAACACCTTCATATGCTTCTTCAGCGTCAATACATATGTTCATGTAAACTTGTTCAAATGAACCAATATACTCAATTTTATTTGCTTTCAAGTTTTTAACCGGTCGCATCATACGAGCTGGACCAATGAATAAGAATAAACCGGGGAATTGGCCATTCTAATAGATAGATAATTTAATATAGAATTATTATTGATTTGCCATCATTTCATTAAAGGATAGGCATAAAATGTGTAACAATAATTAATGTTTACCTTTATATCTGGCACTAGTACGATTTCCATAAATTTGGGAACTTGCTTTCCGTCCATTTTTAAGAGACGTAGCTCAACGCAAACTTGTTGTGCCATACTTTTGTTAATGTGACCGATAACTCTACCTTCCAACATAACAACGAAATGCTTCTTATAGGTGATTCGTGTTGTATTTAGAGGAACCATTCCCAAATTAACGAGAACTCTTGGTACGTTATCGACAAGTGACTGTTTTGGTGTATCGGAAACCACACAGTCTATGGTTAAATGATTTAAAAGTCCACAAGGTGAACCATCAGGCGTGTGAACTGGACAAATGAAACCCCATGCATCTGGTAGTAATTGCCGTGCTTCGGTTGTGCGCATTTCTACGAAGAATGAACCGCGGTGGACAGCTCTGCAAAATATTATATCTTTGTTAATATAGATCATAATAATTATTATTTAAAAGTACAAACTTTACCTAAAATGTGACATATAACGCATTCGATTAATATTTTCAGCCATAATAACTAATCCAGATGCTTGCATCAATCCCAATCCTGATTTTGAAACAAGATTTCCAGTTGATAGAAAATTTGAAACAGTTCGTTCAATTGATCCGGCAATTTTACACGCCTGCATAAAATTTGCTAAGTTGAGTACGAAGTTTGTTTGCTCTGCTTGTTTCAAAATTGCAAAACGCAATTGTTCCAGCCAATTTTCGATTCGATCTTTAATGACTTTTTGGTATAAATGACCACCAAGTAGCACTTCTTGCATCATGACGCTATCGGAATTTTCTATTTTATATTTATTTTGAGCACATTGGAATAGTTTTTGTGTCATTAAGACAATTAAATTAAATTTGTCATCATGATCGTCGAGATGAATGAGAATACATTCGTTTAACATATAATCTGTGATTTCTTCGTGACTTTTCCATGCTGGCAAATGATAAAATTTCGAACGAAATACTTCGCCCAAATATCTTTTACAATCTTCATGGATATGCATCCCAGTTTCATCATGAACACTTCGTAACATTTTTTGTATACAACCTTCGTAGTACTGATCATCTTCATAACCAGCGATTAGACGTTGGTATATGTATTCGTCCGTACAATTTTTCAACGATTTCAATAAAAGAATTACTGGGATAAATGAGAATGTTTTTCGATAAGTAAACATGAATTTTGCTGTGCCATTTGTCAGGTAATGAAGTACGTTTGTCTGAAAATGTTAAAGTAGAATTTGGAAAAAAATGTTGCAATAAAATCAATTATAATTCAGAAATTCTCAATGAGAATGAATTGGATTTTAGATTTAAAAAAACATATTACTTACAGTTGCCGTTTGATCAGTTTTCACGGTTCTCACCATAATACCAACATCACCAAAGTGTTGACCTCTATCTTTCCATGTGTTTCTTTGAACAGCAATCGGAAAATTTTTACGTGTCATTAACAGCATCCGAATGAGTTTTTCATGACCTGAGGTAGTAATTACAAAAGAAATAAATGGAAATAAATAATGGAGAAATAATCGAAGTTATCGATAGCAATCCATCCGTAGAAATGGAAGTGAAGTATACCCTTCATAATAAAGTAGCCGCCCCATTCATTTTCATGTTCACCGCGTTTAATAAGTTGTTCTGGGGTTAGTCCATTCAAATTACATGCTTTTGACTGAAAAGAAATATGTTTCATTTGTGTAATTTTCATCTTGGTTAATATAGTAATTTTTTATAGAATACTTACACGAAGCATAATAGGAATTTCACCCATTGGTTTGTCAACTATAGGTTGACAAACACCATTCAATGACCAACCAACGCCCACTGTGCATGTCCCAGTGTAAGTGCCAGCTCTTTGTCTACATTCCGTTGGATAGATCTTTTTATTACGTGCATTTAGATATGACGTTGGTACTTGCGGCTGTGTAATGGATATACTTTCAATAAATAATTTTACACGATCACCTCCAGGAATTTCAAATTCTACGGGATGAATGTTCTTTGCACAGTCTGCTAATCCCTCGTCAAGCATATAATTGAAGGAATCAACATGAGGAGCTCCTAAAGATAACAAAATCTAGGCAGAAGTAAAAAATATGGGTTATGTTTGGAACGTTCACGATTTGTTTTTTTTTTTTTTCAACACAAATTTTTACTCAATAATTAAATAAATATAAATTTTGAAAAATTACTTTATTTTGTTCTAATTTCTTTTGGGTGAATTCCTTTTTGGAATTCGTTAAAACCGGAATTTCTTTCATTTTTATACACAAATAACTTCTATCAACAATGTATTAAACACATTTTTTGAATTCATGTAATACGCACATGTGCGGGATGTCAAATAATATACCATTGACTTAGCCAGCTGTTTTTGACTGAGAATTTGTCTAACCCTGCATCTGTCATAACTGAGCAGAGTGCGTTTATAAATAAGATGAGATAATTCACTATAGAACAATAACCGTCAAATTTCAGTACAAGTATTTTCTGAAATGCATTATGCATATACTATTGATGGAATGTGACTGGATGCCTCTTATGTTCCCACGCACAATACCAATAGCTCTTTCTATCACATTTTTTTTAACATTACCTCATTTGACAATTTAAGATTCAATATGCAAACGCTTGTTCATTTTGTTGTATTAATAATTTTATTTTGTTTTTTCTTCCAGTTTTTAGATTTGAAATTACTAAAAAAATACAATACTTCTTAAAAAATCATTATACTGTACAACCTTTTTAATCTCAAAATGATATTTATTTCTACAATTCATCTTTGTTTTCGATGCGATTCGTTTTCGATTGATCGGGATCAGTCAAGAATTTCTTAAAATCTTCAACCTGAAATTATATCCATAAGTTAGTTTTAAATCATCTCCCAAGGACAATTGACTGCTATTTTCCAAAGTTTTATCCTACTCACATTTCTACCTCCATTATATTCACGAACTGTTTTTAAGTAACTAAAATATTTGATAGTGGGAAATCCTTTGACCGAATGTAAGGAGCAAATTGCGTTATGTTTTGTGCAATCTATCGCAGCCAATCCAACGCGTGGTTCGTCCTTAAAATATTCAGCCGCTTTATTAAATTCTGGTTTGGCCCGCTTACAATGTCCACACCACGGCTATTTGGGAGAGCATAAAACATTGTACGTTTTAAAGGAATATGACGAATAATGAAAGAATGGTTACCGCATAAAACATGACGAGCGCGTGTTTTTTCTTTTTTAAATAAACCTTAAAATTGTTTTCATCCAAATGAACTACACTCGTTTCTTCATCTTGCCATTGTTTTTCTGGAGGCGGTGGTGCTGGGGGTTCGGACGGATTTTTCATAAATTCAATTATTTTGTTTGCCTCACGAACATTTACGTCAAACTTAAATTCAGCATTTGAAAAGAATTTAAGAGTCGGATATCCCTTAACATTAAATCTTGCACCAATTTCTTTTTCCTTTGTCGCATCAATTGCTGCCAAAATGCCTGGCAATTTTTGTTCTCTCATCAGAACAGCCGCTTTTTCATACTCAGGTTTCATGCGCTTGCAATGACCACACCATGGCTAACAGTTTTTTATAGAAATAATGATGGCAATAAGAAATAATGCGATCGATGAAAAAAATAAAAATTTACCGCATGAAACATTACTAGTGCAGATTTTTCGTCAACAAGCACTGAATCAAAATTACTAGACATGAGATGTACTATTTCCGAGTCTGGATCTGATGCCCATTCTTCTTCTTTTGGTTTTGCGACAGGTGGTTGATTCGGATTTTTCATAAAAGACACTATAGCTTCCTTATTATTTTCGCCTTCATAAACATATTTTTGAGCTCCATTTTCGAAATAAATTATTGTTGGAAAACCTGTTATGTTAAATATTTTTCGCACTTTTGAATTTTCCGGTCTATTCACATCAATCGCGGCCAATACATAATGGGGCTTCAATTCAGTTGCAGCTGCTGAGTAATCGGGTTTTAATTTTTTACAGTAACCGCACCAGGGCTAATTGATTTTAATTCGAAAGGAAAAACTGGTTTTAGATTTAGAAACTGTTGTGAATGAAGAGGAATAAAACGAAAATTTACCGCATAAAACATTATCAAAATTGGTCGAAGTTCTTTTTTCAGTAATTTAATCAGCATCTAAATGGATGTTTTTTTTTTAATTTGTTGAATAAAAAGCATAAAATTTACACAATAAATTCACAATATGTGTATAGGTAATATATGTAAAACTTACATCAGAGTCATTGAGATGCAAAACATCAGCACCCGAATTATCTTCTTCCCATGGCAAATCAGCAGATGGATCTCGCAAAAAATTAACTAAACTTGAAACCGTTACTTTACGATCATAATCTTTATGAAACTCTCCTTCTTTGAAATGTTTCATAACCACCGGGTTCGGTGAAACTTTCATTTTCTTACAAAGTTTCTTTGTGTCCGCACTATAAAAGAAAAAACAATTTCAACATTTGTGTAATTTTGTTATAAATAGTTTAAGTCTTAATAACCTCAAAGAACAGTCGATAAACACAGCTGTAGCTTCTCCTTTTACGGCTTGCGCCGCTTCATCCAAAGTCTTGATGGTATTATGCGCCAGTTTTGTATTTGATGCAAAAAGGATCATAACATTGTTCTTGGTGCGAAAAATCTTTTTTAATTCTTTAAAATCACTAACATCATCAACTAACACACTTTTCTGTTTAACCTTTGCTTGAGCTAAAACAATGTGCACCTAAAAGCGGTATAAAATGCATTCCATATATGGTAATTATATTATGTCACCTAATTTTGATTACTTACCAACAATATACCAAACAATATTTTAACTTTCATTCTAATATATGTAACTTTAAAACAAAAATTGAATCTAATAAGAATTTTATTTTAGTCTAAAACGAAATCATTTGTTGTACGGCTTTGTCGGCTTTTCGGAAACATGAAAACTAACTACCATTTGACAACAATGTTCTTAATGCGCTATTGGGACAACAAATAAATTGATGACGTTTCAAATGTTATATCGTTTACATGACGTCCAACTGACCAATCATTGCATTTAAGATTTTCATGTATATTATTTCTTGCAATAAAATGTAAACAATTGCTATGGAAACAATTGCTTATTGAACAAATTAATAATGGAAAATTTGTTACACAAATAATTTCAAAATTGCATTTAAACTCGGCTGAATATGATGTAAGCGTCTATGGGAACGCACTCAAAATTTAACGATGAAAGCGACAGCTAGCGTTAGGTTAAACGAATTATAGTAAATGTCAAAAAAATATTCCGGATATAAGGTCTTTTTGGTAACAACACAGCAAGATGAAGTACGTGAATTAAATTATAGAATAAGTTTTTTCAATTTATTTAAATCATCATTGTACAATTTTGTGAATTTTATTTCTCATTTGTTACGTGAAACTCAAAAATATCATCTGATTATAAAATATTTGGTTTAATATTGATTTTTCTTAAGAAAAAAGTGATTTTTATAGATTTGTTTTCCTTACATTTCATATCCATCGTACTAACATTAATAGCATTGTTTAGATGAACTATAGAAAATATATTAACAATCTTTCATTGTGGATTTCGTTTATAGGATCGGTTTGTGCGCATTCAGTGGTTACAAAATCTATCCAGGCCATGGTAAAACCTTGGTTAAGGTTGATGGAAAGGTGAGTGTTTTTTTGTTAGTGGTTAATTTTAAGGTTATGTCGGACGTAATTATGTTACAGCCGCGAACGCAGATTGCATTGAATTACTTTGATAAATGGACGTGATAAAGATAAACTTAATAAAGTGAAATTTATATGGTGAATTTTTATTCTTCACTTTCAGTCATTCACTTTCCTCAACCAAAAATGCGAGCGTTCATTCTTGATGAAGAGAAACCCACGTAAAGTAACATGGACAGTACTTTACAGACGCAAACATAAGAAGGGCATTGAAGAAGAAGCTGCAAAGAAACGAACACGCCGTACACAAAAATTCCAGCGTGCAATCGTTGGTGCATCGTTGACCGAAATTTTAGCTAAGCGTAACATGAAACCAGAAGTTCGTAAAGCTCAACGTGAACAGGCCATCAAGTAAGTGAACAAACTATTGTCGATCATAAAAAAATACAATAGAAAAACTATTTCAAAGATAATAACTGTATTATTTTAAACTTATCCTATTTAGAGCGGCTAAAGAGCAAAAGAAGGCCACACGGGCTGCAAAGAAATCAACTGCTCCAGCACCAGCGAAGAAACAACAACCAAAACAAAAAGCAGCAAAGAACGTGCAAAAAGCTGCACCACGAGTGGGAGGCAAACGCTAAAATTATTTTGCATAATTAATGATGATTTGAAGAAATAAACACCCAATGAGAAATCTTCAAAACAAAATCAATTGTTTTTATTTATATTCTATTGTGTTTCAATGTGCATTGTGCATACATAAAAGCTTATCTCTATCAAATGAAAAAATGTTTAACGGAAAATCATCACTCGGGAGATACTTGGGGCCGGATGTGTGTGCAGTTTGGTACTGAGGAAAGGCGACAAAACCAAGCCTGGCGGAATTATTAATATATTACTATGAAGATGAAATATCAAAATTAAAACTAAGAAGCTTTGTCTCCACCACGTATTTATTGATCGTCAAAGTATTTCAATTCTCGCATTCTGTCTAAATATGTGGGGGTGCCCATGAATTATTCAAAACGACCCAAAATTATTTCAAACAAAATACACTGTTCAGTTAACAAATTTGTTCTTCATTCGCCCTTTCAATATCCATCTCGTTGCCCTCGATGACTTCATGTCATTTCGGTCATTTTTACCTCTAATTAATAATAGATTGAGCATTTTGTGGATTTGCTTCTAAAATGAGATGAAGTCTTACATTTTTTAACGTTAGAATGGATAAAAAATATAAAATTCGTCCAATTTGGAACCAAAAGCATTTTATTTGATTGCAAAAGAGTGCAATAGAATGTATTATCCAAATGTGAAAATCGAATCACTCTAATGCATATAGGTTTGAATGAATAGTTTATTTAGTAATAAACTATAGGATGTAGTCCAGAATATATTGCATTCAGTTCAGTATTTGGATTATTGGATTTGTGCAGGGAGTATATATTTAGTTCAGTAATCCTTTTGTCGATTTTTTTGAAGTGTTCAGTGACACTAGGTTTTTTGAGAGTATAAAATCGAATCTGGTATTTAAATAAATATAAATATTTTGTTAATAGCATTGGCGCCATTTCCTCAAGAATAAAAAAATATATTTTTCGTATCAGAAGCTGTATCAAACTTGATTTTATTTCAAAATAAATCCCGGTTTATCCAAAGAGTCACTACTAAAGAAAAGTTCCCTTACATTTTTGGTGCATGGCAAACCTACTTTGAAAATAAATGATAACTTCAATGTGAAATATTCAAAGCAAAAATATTTTTATTTCTATGTGCATACATGTCTATATCCTCGTATCGATTTCAACTTCTGAACGGAGTTGCAATGGAATTTCATTATAAATAGTTTGCGGAACATGATCATTGCAGCGATAAACAAGATCTGACCAAATTATCATCTCTTGCGAGAAACAAAAAACTCCCAATCTTCCGCCTTTCAACGTTGAATCAAAGACGTTACCCGAGTCTGCGACCATATGTTCACCTTCGAAAATTCTTAATCTTATCAATCCAATTTTTGGGCGATGTAATAGTAACCATCTATAAGCTGTTTTTTCTCTCCAACCCAGATTACTTGAATCTTTCCATAACATTTTAACTTGATCTTTGGTGTCACCTGGAAAGCAAATAATTAAACATTAAATGGAATTCACAGTTCCGCTAAATGAGTGACTGTAAGCAGAATTGTCAATTTATGAATGACGCGAGTGCCTTCAACTCACCGGAATGCCATAAACTATTTCTCAGCATTTGACCAGGTCCTGTATTACTGTTAATTAACTTCAATTGAATACCTGGATCCGCTGATGCACGAAATGGTGTTGCTTGCCAGTAAGTCTGTGTATTTTTTTTCCACATAACCGAATAAAATTTACTATTACTTTGATAACTAAATACGAATCCCACATAATCATCGTCAATTTCTGTATCGACGAAAAACGTTCCTTCGAAGTCAACACCACCAAATGCATCATATCCAATAGCCAGACCTGAAAAAAAGCAAATGTTAATTCAAATGTATTTTATTTTTAATATCGATTTTTCGGACAACGATTGCTTCTTTCTTAAATGAAATATCTCTGCAAATATTTACTACACAATTCGATTTGATAACATTTAATTTCCGATAAATCGATATTGAAAACAAAATACATTTGAATTAGTACTAAACCTGGATCACTATTTTCCGTTTGAACTATTTCAGCGCCTCGGTTATAAATCAACCATTTGGGATCGATTTGCGAGTCCCCTACTGGATCTAAGGCAATTGTCTGATACGTTCGGAAGTCTGTTGAAAAAATCTTCGAATTGTTTGGACAATTGTCAAGAGCATTGGGAACCAAATCTAAATCATAGTCATCTTCGCATTTATCGCCAATACCGTTTTCTAAACAATTTAGAATAAAGAAATTTAACGGAATTCGTATACAAATACAATTAATTTTCTTACGATTCAAATCTATTTGATCTGGATTAAAAACGATCGGGCAGTTATCGAATTCGTTTATTACACCGTCCTGCATATAAATGAATAAAAAAAAAGCATTTAAAAACAGGACAAAGGAATTGTATGTTTGTTGCCTACATTATCCTTATCCTCGTCACACTCGTCGCCTCTAAAAATATTTGTTTAATTAATTTTTCTCAATTTATTCAGTTCTCAATTAATTTTAAAACTTTATACCTTCCATCGCCATCTGTATCAAGCTGATCGGAATTGGGAATTTTTGGGCAATTATCTATTCCATATTGAATCCCATCTCTATCTAAATCCAAATTATTGTCACACGAATCCCTATTGCAGACAATATAAATGATTCAGTACACAAAGAGCAACCAAGATCTACATATGCGTTTACAAAAAAAAAAATCCACAGTGTTTCAAACTTACCCAACCAAGTCACTATCCAGATCCTGTAAGGAAGTAATAAAATTTATAATTTTAAGAAATTAATGATAGTTTTTACTCTAAACATATACTAAATGTACCTGTTGTAATGGATTCGGTGATGTGATGCAATTATCGCATTTGTCTCCTACAAAACATTACAATTGAAGAAAAAACGTATTTATTAGCAAGCATCATTCAATTAAATAATCATAAACATACGCACCTATACCATCGTTGTCCAAATCAGACTGATCGGGGTTTGAATGGAAGGGGCAATTGTCATCTTCATTCAAAATACCTTAAAATTGAATATGTAGATTGATTTTATTTTCGTCTAATTAATTTTAATTGGGATTAACGCTAAAATACCGTCATTGTCTGCATCAGAGTCACATAAATCACCTTTAAAGAGTAAAACAAAATTTCAGTTACTGTATTGCACATTTCCACAATTCGCTATTATAGTATATCATTCCCATCGATATGAATCGGCTTGATCCTAGTTGATTCTATTTTAATAAAAATACGCACCTATTCCATCGTTGTCTATATCGGCTTGGTCATAATTGATTTTATATTTACAATTATCACATGCATCGCCCTAAAATTTCAAAATATTAAATATAATATTTATATATTAAATATATTTATAGTGTTATGGTTACATGTCTATCTCCACCATCTGGTTCGGAGTCAAGCTGATCCACGTTGTAAATTAATGGACAATTGTCGATGTCGTTCAAAATACCTACAAATTCAACGGCATAACGATATTTACAAGATACTTATAACCCAATTAGTATCCATTATTATTCTTAACGTTTTAATAATAAGACGATATTTATATCAATGAGTAGTTATATTTCATTATCTTATATCGAAAATGTAAATATGTAAAAATACCGTCATTGTCAGCATCAGGGTCACAGCTATCACCTAAAGAATTTGCAAAATATTCATTAAAAATATCCTATGTATTTAGTTAAAACATTTGATTATTTCACCTATGCCATCGTTATCAGCATCTTCTTGTCCCGAATTTGGAATAAAAATACAATTATCTTCTTTACAATGTAAACTAACATCCGTACAATTCAATGTATGATCTGGCCACCCATCTAAATCACTGTCTGGCGCACAGTGCATTCCATCGCCACCAAATCCAATTTTACAAACACATTGAAACTGTTGAAAACGATATTAAATATTAGACTATCAAATTACATTCAATGTCGCCATAGAAATACTACACTCTTATATCGGTGGTATTAATATTTAGTATTTTGGGATTTTCAGCTACGATTAATCCAAAAGGACTAAAAAGTAATCCAATGGGATCATTTTATATTTTTTAACTTGAGTTCAATAAACACTTTTTTGTTGTTTGTAGAAAAATATCTCAAAATGAATCTTCCTTTGGAACACTGTTTCATATTGTATTGACAATTACATGAAACTTCAAATGCTTGTCATTGTCATTCGATTGCAAACATAACCTTTCACGGTCTTATGTTTATTGTGTAAATCACGTGCACCGTTGTCGAAAAAACTAAATTTTGTTTCTGTTGGAATTTCGATTAGTTTGTTTATTAGAATATAATTCTCAATAGAATCCTTTTTTCCATCGCTTCTGTGCAATTTATTAGATTTCTGATGAAATGTTTTATAGCTAGTGAAAACAAAGTAAAGAATTGATTAGCGAATGGTTTTCAATAGAATTTTGGGTCGGTTCGCATCAATATCAACATTCCATGTCACAACCGCTTTTGTGTGCTCAGTGATTTTTTTTCAAAAGGGTAACATGGCAAACATTTTGCAAAATTTTAAAAATCCATCAGAATCTTGAACAACCGAAACACTATCGTAAAATGCGTGTTGACGAAAGATTAATTCTTGCTTTGTTGACGAATGATTTTCAATAAGATTCTTTTGCATCGAATATCAACATAAATTCCGTATCACACCTTTGGGAGTGTAATTTAGCGAACATTTTGTCAGCATTTGAAATCGGACTGCAGAATTATGAAATTGTATTTATGCAAGAGTGAAATGAACGCATTGATATTTGTTTATTGTGAACCCGTTCGATCACATGAATCGGTGATTGTATATTTTGATAAATTTTTAGAGGCCTGTTTTTAAAATACCAGGAACCTATAAATTCATCAACAATAATACATTGCTAAATCAACCGATTTTTGAGTATAATTAATAAATTTATTTGATGGCATGCATAGTCTATCATAGTCATTGTAGTTTTTGATAAATATAACAGTGGCCTGAATATTTTTAAACCGGCACTTTTATATTTATCAAAATTTTGATTATTCATCAATATTTCGAGGTATAAATATCGGTGGAGATTCCAATACGTTAACAGTTGCTAAAAATGAGCGGTCGCAAACGGAATCACGAATCGGCGTTTAAGCCACGAAAGAAGATAAAAATTAAAGAACACCAAACAATTAAAAAAAGTGCTCGAAAAGGTTTAAAAGTGAATCTGCCCATTAACACTGGAAAATTTGCTCAGTTGATTGACGTATACGTATTAGAAATGACACGGTGCTACATATTGGGTGCACTGAATTTGCATTATTTCACCAGTGATCATTTCAAGCGCAGTACAGACGAGCAAATCGAAGCATTCTATACTCAATTCGTCGACAAAAAATTTTTTCGAGATTGGTTTTACGGCGTTCAGTTCATTGAGCATGCATTTAACGACGCCAGAGAAAGCGGGTACAGGTTGTGTTACGGCATTTGGTACTATTGCCAAAAATACGGTGTTCGAGCTCCAGTAATTGGAGGATTCGGGAATGTAGTTGAATACGCAGTACAAATGTTTTATACAAATTACAAAAATAATATTTGTATGCACGCTCACTCACGCATCCGAAAGTTTTTCACACATCAAAACGCGAGCAAAGCACAAATTGATGACACCATGGATTTCTTATTCAAGCAAAACTCCAACTGTGTGCCAGACCTGGATTTGATGTGGGAACTGGAAAATACATTAAAGCCAATCCGATTCGACGATGGGAAAGGGTACTTTTTTGCTATGGAAAGCAATTGGTTCAAATACATACCAATATTTCTGAATTTGCAACAGTGAGTTTTCGTTCATTTATTATTGTGAATCAAACGATTGTATTTTTTATGCGATTTTTTTCCATTTTGAAAATTCTACAAATATCACACGAGTAATTTTATCAATTTATTTTTTGGAAAATATACAAAAATAGGTACATTCGCAATCATGAACGTGAACGAAAAGCCGCATTGAAGCGAGGTGAACGAACCGAGCTTCGTGAATACAGAAATTTCACCGTGGTACCAACGTCATCGTTCGAAAGACATTACATTCGAATTGATCGTAGAGTGTTTTATCGCATGTTGAGACAGATAGAATGTCCACATCGATTATTTCGCAATAAAAACGGCGGCCCAAAACAGGAGGAAGAAATCAAAAATAAAGAATGGGATGTATTATGGCGTCTGTATTTCGACATCGATAGCATCGAAAGAGAACCGAGAAACAAAAATGATGGCCATGCAACAATAAAATTCGACAACTCCATTCAAACAGATGGTGTCGGTATGTCATTTTTGATGGAACGAACAAAATTCATCATTGAAAAAGACGATGAAGAGCGTATGAAAGAGACACAAGAGATGCTTCTGAAAAGCCAACAAGTGTATGGTCTCGATCCTGGACTACGTTTGGTCATTGGTGGTGTGCGCATTAACAATTTCAACGATCGAAATAATCGCACTGAAACAATCATTCGATTGACATCGGGCCAATACCAAGATATGATAAATTCATCGCGACGGAACAAATGGCGCAAAAAGTTGACAACTGAAATCGATGAAAAGATGCGTCTACATCGTGAGTCATTTGATGAGCAGCCTGGTCCACGAGCCGAAGACCATAAATCATATGCTGATCATATTTTGCG
The DNA here is from genome assembly GCF_009176525.2 of Contarinia nasturtii. Classification (NCBI taxonomy): domain Eukaryota; kingdom Metazoa; phylum Arthropoda; class Insecta; order Diptera; family Cecidomyiidae; genus Contarinia; species Contarinia nasturtii. The sequence continues at coordinate 695,132 of NW_022198836.1, forward strand.
TCATTTTGAAGAAAAGTTCACAGCATACACACAGTATGAATACGCTTTGCAAGCATTTCTCCAGTACATTGACACGAATAGAGCACTTGATGCATATGCAACCAAGCTCATCGATGGTAAGCAAACGTTCATATTTGTCGGAGATCGTTTCATTGCGGCAGATTCACCAGCCCGAGGATATATTCGATCGAAGGTGCGAGATTTGTTCGAGAAGTTGAAACGTCGCCGTAAATGTACAGTGGTCGAGGTGGACGAATTTCGGACGACCAAATTATGTTCGTTGTGCTTCCGTGAACTTGAAAAACCGACAAAAAGAGGCAAAGTAAAGGAGAAATATCGCTATCTCACATGCCATGGATGCGAACCATTGTGTGGAGAAAATGTGCTTGGAAAAGCCCAAGGTCCGATTGAATCACGAAAAAGCAATCGCAAATTGACGCAGCAACGAAAACATCGTCCCCGTACTGATGGTCCACGTATGGCATCAAAATTTCGTAAATATGAAGAGAAAACTCGAATTGGGCGTACTATCACCTGGAATCGTGATGCAAATGCAGGTCGTAACATTCTCTACAAAGGTTTGTGTTTGTTAAATTGATATGCTCTCAGTTTAATATGAACAAGTCAATGAACAATAGACAATGAATTCGTTTTTTTTAATTCCTTACAAACAAACAGGATGGTGTGCTGTTATGAATATAGAGCTACATCCAGCATTTCAACGGCATGTTGAAGAAGAAGAAGAAAATGCAGGAGGAGGAGATCCACCGCCAGCACCGCCAGCACCGCCAGCACCACCAGCACGAGCTCGACAATCAAGACGAGCAGCATCCAATCAAGTATGTAATCATTTCAATAATTCTGCTTTGAATTTATCTAATCAATTGAAGCTACACATACTTTTAATTTACGTTCATATTTAGAAATTGATATAATCATTGTCATTTTCAGAATCAACAAACAACACAACGAACATTGCGTTCTCATCTGGATCAAGCGCGGAGCTCTCGGCCGTAAGCCCTGGGTTTTGTGCGGGATTTCAACGTGGTCCTACAATTCGCTACAATTAGTAAGTATTTAAATTTAATCCTACAGTGCTAAAATTTAATCCTTTTGGATTATTTTGATGAAAAATCCCAAATGATTAATATTTAATCCCTTCTATTTTACAGTGTACTCACACGTGCAAGCCCAATATATGTATGTTGACAAATGGCATTCTTATCGCAAATGGTTCCGTCAGGACAAACATTTGGCATTGCATAACAACCCGAACTGATGTTTTGAATGTATCCTTCAGTACATTGACACGCAAATGAGCCCACAGTGTTTTCACAAAAAGAATGTGTCAATGTATCACAAGGATTATGTTGTGCACACTGAATTTTTAAATAAAAACATTACATCACTCAAATATTTAAATCATAAAAATTATTTTACCTCATCTATATCTTCACAAAATGTTCGATTACTATTTAGTATAAAACCAGTGGGGCATGAGACACATCTATAATAAGGTGATGATGACATTGAAGAACATTCGGCGTCTATTTTGAAATGAAAATATACATATGGCATGAAATTAAAATTAAAAAAACAAGAAATTTTTCCATTATTGCCCAAAAGGTATTTGTGGTACCACCTTATTTTCCACACTGCATAATATATTTTACTATATTTCCAATTTCATTGTGTCCAATCAAAGATATTTTCCAAAAATTTCAGTTTTTTAAAACCGATTATTTACAGATGTCTTTTTATTTAATTAAGAAATATAATATTAGTAATCGATTATTAGTTAGTGGGGTAGAAAAAATAAAATAAAAACAATTAATATGTTATATCAAAAATTTATTCTCTTATTCATGTTTGTATCAAAATATTTAAGTACATATTTAAAGTAGAAAAAAAAAACAATGAACGCCAATAAATTTTTGATATTTCGATTGCAATTGATTTTTTTACAATCGAATTAATGTTCAATGTTCCTCAATCATGTTACTAATTTTGGGTTTTTTCTCATAATTTGTAACTTTTTTTCGTCTGCAATTCACCACATTTTATTTTACCGGGAATAAAATTCTGAACTTTGAGCAAAAGTAAGGGCACATTGTCCTAGTTTTTTATGTAAATTATTCAATTCCAATTAGTCATATTCTTTAATATCATAAGAAAATATTACTCAAAATTATACAGTTCATACATGAATTAGAATACATAATCTAGTAATTGTTGCCCATTGATTTTATAACGAAAAAAAGTAGATAAGATATTTTGTCCACATTTGTTTAAAAAAAAAATTGCTTTCTATTGATCAACATTTTTCGAGCGAATTGTGAAATCTGTATTTGATGTCGAAAACCTATGGTGGTCTCAATTAGAGTATTTAATACAAAGTGGAGGATGTGGTTTTTTTTGACGAAGAATACTCGGATTTTCGGTGACTGTGATACAAAGACTGCATATTATGTCCTTCTGAAGATACGAAATCGGAACCTGTTGAATATTTCGAAAGAAGAAAAATTGGTACGTGATTTGGATATAACAGCAAGTATGGAAATGTGAATTGTCCACTGGAACAATATATACATGTGCATGACATCGACACGTTAAAGCAATTTTTGATGGGATGATATTGATTTAGTATACCATATTGGTTTTCGGCGATAGATATGTGGCTATGCACGTTACAAAAATGAAGTATAAAATAAATAATGAAATGGAAAACAAAATGTAAGTAAGTAAATGTTTTTTTAATAAACATTTCTAATTAAATTGTTATTTTATTATATTATTAGTCCGAATTTAGAGTTATTGCAAATAATAAGTATATTTACTTGATGGACAAGGGTCACTTTGGCAAGCATTTATTTGAACGCATTCTCTTCCGTCTCCTGTCCAGCCCATTGGGCAGGAAGCACATTGAGCGCCTTCAAGAGTATCGTAGCATTCAACATTCCTATGAAATTAAGGTTAATAGATTATTCAATAATAGCCAAATATTGAGTTCAAATCACCTCCCAAGCAACAATATTTATACTCACGGGAAACATGGGTGATCAGAACATGTTACACCTTGCTTGCAATTTTTTCCGTCGCCTATCATTCCTATTGAAATATTAACAATCTCTTTATTCATTATAACAAACACTAAAAAATATTCCATCCACAAAAAGAAAAACATTTATTTGTCAATAAGACACTTACAACCTGTATGCACGACTATTACAGAAACGAAATTATTATACTTTTTTATTGATTTCCTACCTGTTGGACAGCGTCCACATCTTATACCATTTGATGCATCATAGCACTGAACACCATCATAGCAAGGATTAAACGTGTCGCAATTTTCTTTGACTATTGGTGCGGATTCTTGGCAGCCAGCACAGTTTTCGATTAGACGACGCAAATGACTGATTTCTTGATTTTGATGCGCAACTTCTTCTCTCAACAATTTTACTAATTGTAATAGATCTTGAATTGCTTTTGACATAATATCTATAAAAAAAAATTAACAACGATGTATCTTTTCTTGAAAAATCATTATAAAAAAATTCATAACAATTTAATTTGATGAAACATTCAAATGAAAACCAAAAATTTGAAAACATGTGTTCAAAATGTGGCTTATAACTATAAATATGTATAATTGTTTAAATCCAGACATACCATCACAATCACCATGCAAAATCGGTATATCCCCACGCCGAAGTGTGTCACGAGGTTTTTCTTCAATTGCTTCATTGAATCGATCATTTGCAGACTGATACCAATTTCGAATATCACGTTTCTTATTTTTTTCTTCAAATAAATCCATAAATTATATTTTTTAATTATAAATGGTGGTTTAAATTTTTTTTTAAAATACCTCTGTCAATTTGTTTGTTCCGATTATAACGCTTTCCATTATGTTTATGTGTGCCTTTTTGACAATTGGCACGGTTAAATGCGGACTGAATGGACGTGTCAAAGTGCAAAGGATATTTACGTTCACGGAAAAGTTTGAGAATTGGTTCTTCCATTTGTAGGTACAATTTATTCAGGGCAACGTCGATTTCAACTTTTGCAGACTCATTACAATCAACATACAGGGTAACAGTATTTTCGTGAAAATGAAATGCAAGTGAACGTATTATTGATGTTTCATTTATATTAAGAACACTGAAATGTTTTGAATGAATAATTGAATTTGATGCAACGTCCAAAGTAATTCTCATTTGTTTACGATCCAGAAAGAAAGAGAATTTGTGTTTCAAAGACGGGAAATCAATCATGAATAAAGCTTCAACAGCTATTTGAAATTTTCGTCGAGGTCTACCGTTACCGCATAAAAAATTAAGTTAAGTGATAATTTTAATTTATTGAAACATTTTCGATTGCATAATTACCTGATATGACGCATGCTAACGACAAAATCATCTTTTATGAATTGCTCTAACTCATTTGATGAGGCTGAAATAAGCATTTTTAAATTCTCCGTAAAACTTCCATGGACTGTATTACTTCATGAACATTGATAGATATTACCTGAATCTAATGATAGTGTCTGACCCAGTTGTATCAGCAAAAAGAGCATAAATATACCCAAAAATATTCTCATTTTTAATATGTATGCAGTAAAACTGTTGATGGATGAAAAAAAAAATATATTACATAATTTACGATCGATTTGAAATCCCAAAATTTGGTGAAACGCAATATGCCACACAAAATCATTTTTAATAGTTTTCTTTTTAATTGAAGGCACACATTTTTTTTCAATTTCTCTATAACACAAGTTTAACGTGGAAATTACCCATTTTTAAAAGTATCTGAATCATTGCGAAAATATAACGAAAATATCTAACTGGATAAAGAAATGGCTACTCAACATTAATAAATCAAATTTCATTTGCTCTTATTAGTAAGATTCTGTATAGGAAATAATTTTGCTCTATTCAAAGTGAAAGAGAAAATAAATGTATGTAACAGTTATTTTGTGACCACTCCTTCAATCAGAAATGCTTTTTTTATTCATAGTATATTTGTGTAAATAAAAATCAATGTAGATTTGATTCATGAGACCGAAAAGATTTAAATGAATCGGAACGTAGAATTGAGAGTTGCATTTCAAAAACTTACACATCTTCTTTTTAATTTCATTCCCCACTACATGTTTATAATCATTAACATAATGGTAAGACATAAATCTTCCAGTTAAATGGAATTCAAAATATTTATCTCAACCAATAGAGATTTTTTGTTGTTGTGAAAATGAATGACACTTTTTCGGGTATTACATGGCAGCTATAAACGTTAATAAATTGTTTTTATCTATAGCGTTTGAAATCTTTCGCATGTTGAAACGCTTTGATTGTAATTTATAAACAACTCGGCTATAAATACAAATTTATTTTCATTTTATTCTTCTACTTTTTGTGGTTTTCCACTTTAGAAGAACTGATCATGATTTCATTTCCTTTATGTATTGAAACGAACAACTTATGATACCTTTTGATATTTTTGAAGGACCCTCCTAGTGGGCCACCGTCGTATTTTGAACACAAATGACACCAGTGTGATGGTAAAAACAAACTTTATGTCCAGTATGAATGACGGAATTAGACACGCTTCATAAAAAAACTAAGATTTGGATTAAAGAAATGAGCACAAGAGGCACAACTAATGGATGTGAAGACCCAACAAACTACGAACATTTTGTTTTATCTTACCGACTTTTACAAGTTTTATCTCTGATTTCATAGTTTTCATTATTATTGGCCACACTTTTTTATTGTATGTCAACGTTATATACCAAAATTGATGTCAATCACTGCTTTATCAGATGAAAATCATTTGATCTGTTTATAATTGACAGGTACGCCAGGTTAAAGTGGTTTAAAATGAATTTAAGGTATTAATGTTGATTTAATGCATGTATTGGTTCTTTCAAAAATAATATTCAAACGTTGTTTCGCACGTATACATTTCAAGATTTTTAATATATATAAACATATGTTACAAAATAAAATAAAAAGTTTTGAACCAAACAAAAGGATCGTGCTGTGTTATTGTTCAGAATATTTATTCTTATGAAATGGGGTACATTTCAAATGATAAATCTTTGGTTTACATTTTTGGGGTCCACCTCATTCTACAGGCTTGAATCTATTACAAGTCATCAAAATTCTATAATTGGTAATACAAGGTGGTAATCAGAGCAAGGCTGGATTTAAAACTAGATTAAATAGAAGAATGACGCTTCCTACGTTCTGTACTGTCACTTGAAGATTAATAATATTAATTAAAAGAGTGTAGGTTGATGCAAATATCAATTAACATATGTACACTTGAAAGTTCACATTTTTCAGATCAATTGGCTTATCATACAACTGGTGGTATGTCTGTTATAATATTAAATATTGAATAGAAAAAAATGCTCAAGAAGGCGAAGAAAGTGTCGAGATAATGCCAAAGTATTCATTTTAAGTGCTTTAAATAATAAGCAAATATTTAACCAATTAAAAACATGAAAACGTTTATTTGTTTTTTTTTTTTTTAATAAATGTACTTGTTGAATTTTGTCATTAAAAACAACAGAAAATCTCAAATTTTGTTCATCATATTAGATGCTTTTTCTTAATGAAATCAATTTGTATTTTTTATCCATAAAACTATTTGTATGTTCAAACAATATATATTGTGTCATTCATGTTCAATTGTGATTTTCAGAAAATCATTTTCTATTTATTTTAATGCGTTATGACATGCCAATTATATGATTGATTGATTGGTGATGATTGAACTACAAAACGAAACTGCATTTAACCAATATATACATAGAGTTTACTTAAATGAATTTCAGTTCATGATGTCTTTGAAGATGTTTGTGTCTAATGAAAAAATGTCAAGTCTTATAATGGATATGCAAATTTCTTTTGTTTGCCAAAAGTATTCAAATTTTTATTCTTTAAATTCTTAAATGGGGTTTTAGAAATTTTATTGACAATATTGGCCATCAGAAGATTTAAACAATAATCATATGAAGATTTAAATAATCGATAAGGCTTATGGTTGTTGTTTCCTTTGCTGGCCACTGATTAAATTTCGCATTATGTATATATACAAAACGTATAACAGGTACAGTTGATGGCGATATTTTAATCAATTCATTAAAACATTTTGTCACTGAATAAATTTTACTTTTTAGTAAGTGATTTCGGCTATATGACATGATTCACAAACAGATTTTAAAGTAAAAAAGCCATACGCATAACATTTAGAGATTGTATGACACACAAAGTTTGAAGTTGATGACCGTATTTGAAGTTATTTTATGATTAAAAAATCAAAATAACAGTGGCAACACGATTTGCACATATAAAGAGTGATTCAAAACTTTAAAAAATGATGATTTTTATGTAAATCTATCGAAATCCGTTCACAGTATTGAAATACGATGAAATGGGGTGGCGCTACGCCACATTTTTGCCCCATATGGTCATTCTCATTGAATTTAATTTCAAACAAACATACAGATTTAAACACCACGCACTGAAGTCTTTCTTATGATTGCTTGTATACACGGTACGAATGGAAACAAGATTTTCAATTTAAAATAAAAATTAACAGCAGTGTCTGTATGTACGCTCTTTGAATGAATGTGCGAAAGAAACTTTAAAAGGTTGAACGTATAACAAGCAGCTCACAAAAGCACAAATAAATAAAAAAACCTGCTTTTTTCCTACACAAAATAAACCCAATTATTATTTATACAAAATTTGTCAAATCTGATTGAGTTAAATAACATACAAATAGAAATATTGTTAATAAAAATTGTGTCTGTATAAAATTCACAAATAAATGCTCCACTATAAAAGATACGATTTTACTTTTAATTTTGCAAATTATAGGATATTCATAATAGCTTATATCAATCCCATCCAAATAGGAAATACTTCTTTTATTTCAAATGTGTACTCAAAAATATGCTTAATATCACTGTACCTTCTTGAAGAGTTCTTTTTATGTTGTAATTATTGTTAAATCGATTTTGAGAAACTGTTGTAAACCGTATTCACATTTGAAATTTTTAGCATTGTTAACAAGTCATTTTTCTCAAACTATTCAAGTAGTTCAAACTGCGAATGTAAACACAACTATTTTTTATTAACAGGAAATAGAGACTGCAAGAAATGATTTATAACTGTTATTGGAATTTCCGAAAACTCATATATAAAAACAGTTTTATTTCTTCACTCGTGCTCCGATTTAATCTCTTTCAAACGTTTTAACGCTTTGAGTCGCGGTTTAACACTGAAACATACTTCACTGTTGAATCTGTTTACATCTGAAACATACAAAACGTGATGTACATATACACCTTATATCACAAGCAAAGTTTATACAAACACATTTGTCTCTTAGTGTAGACAACATACTGCATTCAACACACTGTGCTGTCTTATGAATGGTGTAGAGAGTACAGAATTAAGAATATTGCGTTCGACCAAATATTCACCAAGCGCACGCTCTTCGATACAAAAGATAATTTTGCCTGCCGAACACATGTGTCTAGGTAAAAAAGAGCATCCTACGCATTGCGACTGATCGGTGTTTTTTTTTAAATTATTTGTTTCTTTCATTCGCTTTTAACGTAGTTCGCCCGATGCTTTAAGTTATATTCAAATCAATGTTAATAATAATGAGAAGAAAAAGTCATTGTGGTATTTTCGTTCCCTCTCTTTTAACATTGCTTATTCAATGATCTTAATTGAAATGAATCATATCATGAGATTGTTACGATGGTTTCAGTATGATGTTCCTTGTGGAATGAATAAGTATTTTTCGAATATACTAGTATGATTCCATTACAATAAAATTATATGGTTTAGACACTGCAAGAAACTTAAACTTGACGTAAATACATTGAATTCAATTGTACTACGTTGCGTAAAATTGCAAAATATTTCCAAATTAAAAAAAATTTACGGCAGAAAATGTACACAACGAAAGGAGTAGTTTTATCCTACACAAAGAATTCTGTGGAGTACAATGAGCGTGAGTTCTTTCTGCACCCACGTGTTTCTCGAAATTAACTGTCTGACTTGATTTTGCATTGTTTTGCGTGATTACACTAATGACAATAATTGAGGTAAATATAAATATATAAAACTAAGCCTTTGTCCTTTCTTTGTACTTTGTACAGAACTTTTCAACAGAATCAAACAAAAATAAAGCATTTGTGATGGTATCCAATATGATGATTTTTTAAACTTTTTCTAAATACACGAGATTTTGTAACGAATAGTTCATATACTTAATGTGCATATTTAACATGTTACTCAGGTGTCATGGGTGAAGTTCTTCATGCTCTCCCATTTTTAAACGTACGTTTTTTATAAATGTATTTTATCATCTTTTAGGCGAAACTTCTTTGAATAAAAACTTGTCATTTTCTATTGAAAATGTCTCACAATACAATGTTTCCAATTTAGAAAAAAAAAAACTCCTTCATTCCCAGCTTCAAGTTTCAGTTATCTGATTCGAGCAACAATTTGTTTGAAAAGAAACTCAATCCTTCTCTCATCAATGAATATGAAATCGGAATAAATTTCGTGCAAAACAGAAAAGATTATTAATTTAAGCAGCAAATTATTTACATGTATGTATAGAAAATATGTTTTTCTCTGCTAATGTTCTTATATGACCATAATTTTCACCATAAATTCAGTTTTATTGAATCAATATGTGACTTATCACATCAATTAATCAAACGAACCATTGTGTCGCTGCTGCCCCATAATGCCAAATGCATGACTGGAAAATAAAGAAAATGTATTGGATAGAGAATATAAGGCTTCAAATTATATTATATTTCGCATTGAAACTCAATAAGAATGAATTTCTTCGAACATAAATAACAAGAATATTAACGCCAGCATTTCTCAGGCGATTTTGACATAATTGAGATACGTAGTAGAGAAAAAAATATGTTCCACGAATACTTGTTTTTTTCATTGAATAAGAATGAACGTAATCCTAAACGGAGACTTTCTAAGGTCCAATTGATATTACTAAATAAATTGAAGAAGGTCATGAAAAGCTAGATATTTTAAATTTGAGACATTTGATTCACGGCTTGTATTATTATTTTTTCCGAATTGCAACTTTCCTTGATGACATTTGATAAATTTTTCTATTGTTTTGCATATCAAGAAAGTAAAAATTGTTTCCAATAAAATAGAATAGAAGTGTGATATATTAAATATGCTTGTAAAGTGAAACATGAAAACGATAACATGAATTTTTTTTAAATCGTGTTTTTGTCATGAATTCATAACTGTACTTTCATAGAGTTGAACATAACTACGCAGAATCAAATGCTCAACCAAGTATACATTGTACTGTTTGGTATCTGTTTAGCTTGTAGATGTTTTATTATGATTACGAATATTTTCCGAATCGGAAAAACAGTATAAATTGACGTTGAAACGAAGAAAATTGTGTCTATTTGTACAAAGATCTGAACCAGATTCATTGTTTATAGAATAAGTGCGGGACGTTTGAATTGGAATCTCACATTTTGTAAAGCCTGTGCAAGGCCTCAACCAAATTAAATATTACAAAAATAAATGAAAAAAAAAATTCTTCGATTGAATTTCTTTGAAAAAAACTAAAACGATCTACAATGATTTTACTAATATTAATGAATTTTCCACGGTACATCTGTGCACAATCGAAAGGTAGTGTTATTTGCTATATCATCGTTTAGCATAATTTTTGCAAACGAATTCTTTTTTTTGTATATATTTAAAATAAAGTGCGGATAAGAAATATGTATAATAGCAAAAGAAATCGAAAATTTGAAATAAAATCGTGCAAAATATGTACATATACAGCAATCAACTGTTTGATCTTCAGTCAATACTAAAATGTTACATTTGTTAGATAACATTATATTTTTAAAGAATATTTGAAACATAGAAATTTTCTCTATCGAAACCAATAAGATTCATTTACCAATCAGAGGTATTTCTCCATATAATTAGTTATGTTTGTACACATATATGTGTACTGAACGATATTTATATTATAAAAAATAAATGGGATAATGTGGTACAGTATTTTTAAAACAGTGAGCGAAACAATTGAAGAAACCAATTTAATTTGTGAAAAAAAATGTGTTACATGGAAATGTTCGTATGTGATGATTCGTATTCTGTTCAGTGTGATTCATGAAGTCGCTGTCATTATAATTGAATAACAAAAAGATACAAATCAAGACTTCGATATGAAATAATAATTATTATCCTAATGCTTTCGTCCTCGGTCCAAAATTGATCCCTGTAATAAGTGTTTACAATAATTGAAGAATATACCTATTTATTTCAGCAATTATTTCAGAAACACGGAGACAGTGATTCAACAACAACACAAGTAAATCTCAACGCATACAATAATTTCACTGATAACCTATCGCCACAACACATTCTTTTATTCAAAAGAAAAAAAACGTACAGATCTACGACTAAGCAAAATATGTGTTCGGTAGACCGTCAATCAAAGCTGTGCGATCAGTAAGCTGAAAGCTGAATAGAGAATTTGTTTAAACATTAAATTTTGGCCACTGGATTGGAATTTAACCAAATACGTATTTTTAAGGCACTTACCGTGTTGTTTTGGTTCTTACAAGTGATTTTTTTCAAGTTATGAATTTCAAATACAAGTAAAACGATAAAACAAACTAATGATTTTGACATAAATTAGTTAAAGCCACAGATGCGGTCAGTGGTGTGCAAATATTTTCAAATATTTAATATTTTTATTTGAAAGGGTATCAAATGCACTCAATACAGTAGTAGTAAAGTGTGCATATATGACGAGCACAACACTATTCTATATATGTAGATTTTGATTTTTCTCATTTTCCACATCAACGCCCTTCGTAACAATCACCTATTCAGCGATTCATTTTCTATATTTTTTACACACGGCTTTCGCTTCATACAAGTTTAGAGTTATTTTGTCATAAAATCCTATGTCGTATGTGAAACGTACATGTTGAATGAAAATCTCCTTGAGTGAAGCATAAATTCAAAGTGTTAAAGTGGGCAGTAATACGGAATTTTCCACCGCTAGCAGTCCTGTATTTATAGTGAATATGTGAACTAATTTGCTTGCATGTTTTTCAAAAAATAATTTAGTGGAATAAAAACATATTTGCATTACTGATAAACTTTTTAAAAAAATCACGACTCAATTTTGGTGCATGAAATTTTGAAAAGCATTATTCTGTTGCATGTAAAAAAAATGGAATGAATAGATATTGTCACATTAACGACAAACAAAAAGATTAAACAAAATCCTTACTACTTGTTTTTGTTGTATTGTTAATTATTCGTGAAACTAACGAATGCTATTGTTTTAATATTAAATTACTTGTATCGATTATCTCTATCTAATTTTTTGTCATGGAAATTTGAATATATATATGGCATGATTTATTATTTTTATCAACATTGTAAATAATGAAATGTAATAAGCAGTTTAAAGTACCGTTTCTTTAATGAATTTCTCTAAACTATTTTCATAGAGAGCGATAGTAACTCAACGGAATTTGAAGACGAAGATTATTTATATACAGATACTTCAACCACAATGGATCCAGATCGACATGCATGGTCAAAAGGGAATTCAAGTGATTTGCCTTTGGACATGAAGTTTAATGACGGACATCGATTGTCAATTGTTGTTTACAGGTAATTCTTTTAAAATCAAATGCAAATATATTTATATATTGTAACATAATAGTATAAATTGATTATATTAAGTAGATTTAGATATTTTTCAACATATTTATTTACAGTGTTTTAATGGTATTATCATCAATTGGAAATATGACAGTTCTGGTACTCTTGCTGAAACGTCGAAAAAAACGACCCTCTAGAATTGACACAATGCTAACACATTTGGTGAGTAAAATCAATCCTCGAATCAATGTTACTTTTTAAATGTTTCTTCTAATTACTTGGTTTGAAATTTTTCTATATATATATAGGCTATAGCAGACCTGCTTGTAACGTTTATTATGATGCCACTCGAAATAGGATGGGCTATAACTGTTTCATGGAAAGCTGGAGATTTTATGTGTCGGTAAGTTCTAATATATAGTTTAATAATATATTTTCTGAATAATTGTGTTATTCATTTCTCCATCATTTTAGTCTAATGTCGTTTTTGAGAACATTTGGATTATATCTTTCTTCGTTTGTTCTTGTTTGCATATCAGTTGATAGGTAAAAAAAATAGGAGTCATCCCAGGAAGCAAAAAAGTAATCGATAATGTATACCTGGGCTTGCTCTATATTTTGTTCTAAGCATTGTGTATGTGGTTCTTATTTTTGTAAATGTCTAGCTCAAAATTTGTAGATATTTTGCAGTTATCAAGCCAATGAAGTTGGCAGGTGTGGATAGACGTGGAAAAATCATGCTATGCGCAGCCTGGATTAGTTCATCAATATGCAGTATATGAAAATTTAAACTTTTTCCATCATATTTATAATAAATATTGTAGTGAATATAACATTTTCCCCAACAATTTTTTTAGGTTTGCCTCAGGCCATTATCTTTCATGTCGAATCACATCCGAATGTTACGCATTATAAGCAGTGTGTTACATACAATTTCTTCGATGATAAATTTCACGAAGTAATTTATTCATTTTTGGGGATGATATTTATGTACGCGTTGCCTTTGATTATTATCATTTTCTGCTATGCTTCAATTTATATTGAGTTGTATAAAAAAAGCAGAAAGTGTGTAACAGATCGCGATAGATTTCGACGGTCCAACGATGATGTTTTAGGTAAAATTATCTCTTCAGTTGTTGTACTCTGATGTTTTAGAATTTTCTTCACTTTTACTGTATATTTTGCTCTAGGTCGAGCAAAACGTAAAACCCTTCGAATGACAATTACAATTGTGATCGTTTTTATTGTTTCATGGACACCATTTTATGTAATGTCAGTTTGGTAAGTGAATTATTATCATCAAAATGAAAATAGGGTACCTACCAAAAAACAACACTTATTTCAAGTTTTACTGCCATATATTCAAGTGGATTAACATGCATGTCAAATTTTAACTATATATTCTTTACATTGAATTTCAGTAAATAATAATTAACGTTTCTTTTTCATCGAATTAAATGAAAAGGTACTGGTTTGATCGGGAATCGGCACTAAAAGTTGATCAAAAAATACAAAGGGGATTATTTTTATTTGCATGCACAAATTCTTGTATGAATCCCATAGTGTACGGTTTCTTTAACATTCCAAGGCGCTCTGATAAAAATGAATTGGTACGTAGGTAAATGAAGAAATTTAGATAAATAAATTCAATGTATGTATTCACCACCATAAATGATTCATTTAATTGCAGCGGAACTCAAATGTCCATGCTTCAATGTCAAAGCACAACGATTCCATAGATTTTAGTCGACGAAATAGCATAGCGAATAGCGTAAGAAATACCGTGCGGAAATCTGTGTGTGTGAAGTGAGTTTCATTACAAAAAAAAAATTCAGACAGATTTACCAAAAACTGAAAACTAGGCAAAATCTCAGCGAATTTATTTAAAAAAAAATCTCAAAGTATTTACTAAATATCGTTTCAGTTGTGGCGAATCAATTGAACTTCCTAATTTGAGAGTGCATAAAACGTTGTACCATTAGTGTGATTAAGGATATGCTGTGAAATTCAAGTTTTACACATGATATTTTATTCAATAAAGTGTCACAATTTTGTGTGAATATTATCAAATTAATGAATTTAAATTTTTCACTATTTAAGTTTTTGGGATATATTTCTTCAAGTGCAGACTTTTGATTGGTCGTATGACACTCTTTCGCTCCTCACGATGTCGTTTCAAATCGTTTTCTCGTTGTTTATTAAATTTGGATTTCTTTTCGATGGTAAAAGACATTTGTGTGCTACCTAAACGATTGTTCGCCGGTTGGTCATCATCATTTTTGATTGATTTTCTTAATCGATCACCCAAACTTTTCCTATAAAATAAACGAATAGAATTGTTCAAAATAAGCGGGCAATTCATATGATATGAAAGAAAAATACTAAAAAAATATATTCATTAAACTCACTTGTTGGCCTTAGCAGTGATATTCGATACTTTAAACTCGATATCTTTGCCTTTTTCCTTAGATGTTTTCGCAAATGCAGGTGTTGTTTCATCTGTCTCATTCTCATTCTCTGTAGAGTTTTCATCTCCTGCAAATGATTTTATTTTCTGATCAATTCGAATTTGACGATATGTTTGTTTCAGGTCTTTCTCCCATGCTCGGTCATCATCATCGGAGCTCTCCATTTCCTCGTCTTCAGCTTTTTCTGAGAAAAGATCGTCGTCCGAGCTCGGTGCCTTCTCATTTTCATCCATAAACGGCATCGTGATTTCCACCTTTCGCTTGAGCTCTTTTACTTTGTTCTTTTGCAATCGGCTCAAAACCGGCGTTAACATTTTATATTCATCCGCATTTTTATCCACTTCGAAGAGAGGATTGCTAAAGAGTGCTTTGAATCTGTCATCCTTCAACAAATTTGCTGTTTTCTTTCGACCGTGATTTTCGTTTTCATCAATGTATTTCAAAGCCAACTCTTGGTTAACTGCAGGTAAGTTTGATTTGATCTTAAGCCGAGCAGGTCGAGTAGCTTCAATTTGTTGGCGGATCTTTTCTTTTCTATATTTTTCAAAGGCAAATGGTTCAATTGCTGAACGCGCCTTATTATATAAACGAATATCGACAAAAAATCTACAAAATAAATAATTAAAAATGTGTAATTTATATTTAAAGTTGAAAAAAAAAATACCCGTGCATATAGGCTCTAAGCAAATTAGTTCCCTCTAAATGCTCCAAACCAAGTTCAGCCAACTCCTGTTTTGTAATGAATTTATAATCATCATATATATTCTGTACATTCTCTGATTCGATTTCTTCCGTTAAATTATCCAAAAATGAACACCATCTAAAAAATATACATGAAAAAATAAAGTTAAATATTAAACTAAAATATATTATTAAGTTCCTATACCTTGGAGCCGGTCCCATCATCGGGATATAGTATGTTAACATTTTTACGTCGTCTTGTGCAAAAAACACCAAACCCGTGTTTGGTATTGTTGTAAAATCGTTAAAGCTCGTCTCTGACTCAACATATGCAATTTGTTTGCCTGAATTTTCATTCCATACTTTAAATATTGCTGTATCCATGGAATAGATTGCATTTTGTGATGGATTGAATGCGATTTGCTTTATTGGAAATTGATTCAAATGATCTTTTATGATCATCGGTTGATTTGCACGAATATCAAAAATCAATACATGACCCGAATGTGTTCCCACGCCAAGGTGTAAACTATCTTTAAATTTCATTGCCGAAACTGATGGGAATGTTTTAAACTTGGATACGTGCATTGCAACGTCTAAAATGCCAACTCGGTTTTTATCGCGTGGATCCCAAGCTTCTACTGTTCCTTCTTGTGAACCGACACAGATCAAGTGATGGTCGGGATTCATTTCACAACGATTTACTGAACTTGTCGATTGAGTTTTCAACGATTGCAAGAATTGTCCACGTTCCAAATTCAATCGATACATCTCGCTTGAAGCACCCACTACAAACAGATCACACGATGCAGTATGATATTTCATATCATAACCAAATCTTGGTATACGTAATCTATAATGTCTACCTACAGAAATTTTTAACATTTTATTATTAATTTCGAAATTAGAATATTTCATGTATTTACCATGTGCTGCATGGAATTCAACGTATCGATCATTTTGCAAAAAAACCTACAGATAAAAAGAATAATATTATCATTTTATTACAATATTAATTCCGAAAATATTTCATGTATTTACCATTTTGCTGTAATCATCACTTAGAATCTCTGTGCATACTACTTCGGAATCGAAACATCGTTCAAATTTAACGGATAGATTATTAACTTCAAAGCATTTCACTCTTGGCTTGTATGTGCCCGTCGCAATAATGAATTGATGATCTGGAGACATTCGAATAGTTTGACATGCATCTGGCATATCAAAATCCTGAATTAGCTCAATTCTTTTCCTCAGATCCACAGATTTGTTGAGCAATTTCCGGCGCCTTTGATCCGTTAACCACTAAAATAATAAAATCAACCAAAAATATCAATGAACCGAAATTTTCAAATTTACCTATAGTAAACAGCACTTACCTCTGGCAAAGATTTTCCAGCGCTTAAATTATAAATTTTTACATCGTTCACATCTGTCATAAACATACTGAAATGTTTTCTTTCTATACTATCAATATGCGATGGAAATGTGTTTTATTTTAATCTTTTCATATATTTTACTTTTCAAATGAATATTGTTTACTACGGGCGCACATGTTTTATTTCTTGCCTACGACTTATGTCAATTTGAAGAGTCATTTAGTTCGGAATCTCATCACGAAAAGCGCTGATGCACGTATGTGAATTTATTTTATACCAAAATTATACTAGATTGTTATAATTTGAATTTGATTTTTTGTTTTCATAATGATAATAATAATAATGTGTTTTTTATGTTTTGATAAGTTTAAACACGTGGAAATTTAAATATTCATAGGAATTTTATTATTTTTTTAAAAATATTGTTCAAGATTTATCAGGCTACAATTTAAATGAAAAAAATATTAATTTAAAATGGTCGTACAATAAAGTTTATTTGCACGAATTGGTCGATTTTAATCAATAACCAATCGCGTATTCTGAATGTATGATGCTTATCTTTAATGTGTGATGCTTCAATTTAGACGTGAGATATTAAAGTGATTAGCACACTTCAATGAGCATATTAGCATCATTTGGAAAAGTATTCGTTAACAAACGTACACATACATATAAATACGCGGCGTCTGTAAACATAGAAATATTTCATTCACACATTTTAAATAAAAACATTTGATTGTTTTATGTCAATAAAATCTGGGACGGCTGTTTTTTACATGTATAATTGCATTGAATGCAAAATTATACAAAACAGAACAACAAGAAGTATACAATTGGCATGGAACAATGTCATCATTTTAATTAATTGATTTTTCGAGTGAAGATCATCTGGAGACATAACTGCAACAACAATTTTTTGTTAAAAATGTATATTTCACGGACATTCAGATTATCGTTATTTTTGGTAAAAATTTAACTGTGTTTATAAGTTTCAATGAATGTGATTACGAAAGCAATCGTAAACAATATAGTATCATGGAATTTTCGGCTAATTCGATTCAACACTTGAAATAATTGATTACTTTTTTATCGGCAGTGTATTTCGCGTAAAAACTCTTCGTTACAAAGTCACGTGATTCCAATATCAAGTAGCGACTTGAATCTCAGTAATTTGTACTACAAAACATCTAGAATTATATTGTTCGTGATTGTGGAAATTAAGAAATTATCCATATTTTATTGTACATTCACATGGTTATTACTTTGAATCTGAATTGATGCAGATGTCATTTGTATTTTAAACGATACGCAATGAGGATTTAATCATTCTAATTCACTTGGTACTTGATATGTAAGGAAAAATAAATCTATGTAGTTCCAGATCTTTGAATTGATACGGATTGATACAGAATCCGAGGAAAAAAAGACTTATGCTTAATTTATACGCCCAAAAGGTTGAAATTCAACTTTAAACTAGAAGGAATCATGCCAAATGCAACTAAAATTGCCGATAATTTTGCTAAACACTGCCACCTTACTGTTCATTGTTTCGCTCTCGATTGTTTACTTTATTACATTTGACAGTTGTATGTATTGTTGTTTATTGACAGTAAATCAAATTGCGATATCCACAACCATACACACTTGTACATGGCTAGCATTCGAAATCAAATATTTTAAAACGAAATTTGCTCAAAGCAAAGCATTTGGGTTACAACTGTCGATCGAAGCTGATGTGCATTTGAGCTGCGTGCGCAGTGCGTGTTAAGATTTAGAGGTTTATTGTCCGAGCAATTGAATATTTTTTTTCGGAATAAATTGTTTACGTGTAATAAAACTATTGTAAGTTCAATTATAAATCAAAAATATTCTATAAATTGCTAGTGCTGTTAACAGATAAAAATACGTGAAACAAAAGTTAACACAAATTCATAGATTGTGGAAAAACGAAATTTCTTTTATCGAAAGTTTTGAGATTCAAATTACATTATGTATCTGGATTCTTTTATAACAAGCTACAGATGGGTCTTCTAGTTTATATCAACGTTTTTTGTTTTTTTCATAGACATTCATTGAAATAGAATGATAGGAAATACATGATTTATGTGATTTTTCTTTCGAAGAGAACATTTTCAGTAGTGGCATGTTAATTTTCTAAAACATTATAATGTTTCAATTTTATTCGTGTCATCATTAGCAGTGCAATGACGTAGAAAATTAACATAAATATTTGGAACTATAACGCCAAGAAAATAATAATCAATCACGATTTTTGAGAGAATTGTACAATATAAATTTGAACGTATTGAACATGTTTTTATCTTGAATAAGAAAACAAAACTTGAAGTGAAATTATTGTACTAACTGTTTTAAAGAGGCGATAGATATTGATAAATCGGTTATAATAAGCATACGGGTTGTGCAATGTTTATTATTTTCATTTTTATCGTTTAGCACCATTTCGTTCATTACCGAATTGAACCTACAAAGACATCGCATGACACCATTACAAGCGCTATGACTAAAATGAGTAGTCCATATTCGAATTCAACGAGATTTGGTTACATTCATCACAATTAATTCAAAGAAATCTTTATCATTTCATTCACCAATCAGAGCTTGGAGAATACATAGTCAATACTGGAGTTGCAGGACAGAGATCATAAAAAATTAAACAGCACTTATTGTGATTAACAATTATGTATTGTAAATAACCGATCGTTCATTGTAATTTTACAAATACATCGCTCATTCATACTGATCATACGAATTTACTATATTCAATTATTGCAAAAATTATTTTTTAATTAGAACTTTCAAACAAAAAATCCCATAATCAATTTTAATTGTTAACAATTTATACTTTCAATATTGAAAGATAAAGAGTTGTTGTGGCTGCTGGTTAACCATATTCACCATATTCGAAAGAATACAGTGCGTGACATATTCCCACAAGCATGAAGACCATCTTTTAAATAGAAATCATTTCATCAATTCCAAAGTCCTTGTTAGGTACATAAAAAGATGGTCCTAATAAATGAATAGGTCTTGACTAAGAAGCACATGATCCTGTTTGTCACCTCTCTTCTGTTTTTTTTTTTACTAAACGACATTTTTTTTTTCAAAACGAAACTCACAATTGGGCACGTGATTTCAGTTTGGTTGATTTATTTCATTATTATTATTGTCAATTAAGAAAGCTTATTATAAATAAAGCAGTACGTTGCATTTATCGCCCTGTAAATTTGTTTGTTTAAGCAAAAAACGTGATATTAATCATCTCAATAAATTGTATACGCACTTCTACTACAAGTATTTCTAATTGATTGACTTATATTAATTCGAAACAAATTGACATCATATTTTCATCTTATGGTTAGAATAGAAAATATGTTGATGTTTTTTTTTTCATGGCGGTTTTTGTGCGATTTTGTTATCTTCGTTTAAAATTGGTCTTATTGGAATTGGTTTATCTGACGTCTGAAAATATATTATCATTAAAAATCACCATTGGTTTTATTGATTTAATGACGTGATAAGGAATTTAATCAACAAATTCATCCACACAATTGTGGATTTGAATGAAAATATCTGATCTGGAACATTGCCGTTAAGCGTTAAATCGTAACTGATAATTTACGTTGAATTAACAACAAGGTTAAATAGTTTGATTTTTTTCCCGTTGTCAATTATTTAAAAAAATTAAAAAAAACTCATCACGGAAATATGAATTTCACATATTACAAGATTTTACCATCTAGACTACACAGTTTGCACAGTTTATTGCATGTTGTAAATTTTTATCAAAATATTTTCTTTGGGCAATTACTGTTATCACCTTTTACAGTCAATTGCCAGAACGCCAATTCATTGTTTTAGCAAACCTATAACGTTTATTCTCTTTCGCCCATGTATGATTTATGGTCATTGCATGTCATATTTGAGGATTTGTACTGACTCCTGTTTTATATATTGTTCCGCAAATAGTTGCTAATTCACTTAGCAAGTATTTGATGTGGTGATTTATGATTCATTTTCACATTGTTTTTATCAACTTTAATTGCTTGTAAATATTATGTTTTTGATTTTGCATGTTCGCAGACTCGAAAAAAAATTAGTACAAAAACTAAGCTCTATTTAACACGTACATATTTGTACATGACTTTAACAATAATTTGCCGCAAGTTTTTTTTTTCGTGTTCAATTCACATACAAATAACAGTTGTCACCTACGGAACTAATTCATAAAAATAATTTAAAATATTACGACTAAAAAATTAAATATGTAATGACATTGAATTATTCATTAAAAAAATGTCATTAAAGTAATGGTTTTGATCGCATGATCCAGTAAAAAATTACATGAAAATACTTAGTATTTGACTTTGAAAATTATATTATATTCAACTCCCTCAATAACGATTTTGATCGATTTTTGAATATACTGTTTGTGTTATAGAAAAATGACAACATCACAGTTATTTTCAAATAAAAAAAAAATGATTTCATTTTTAGTTTTTTGTTTATTTCAGAAATATGTCTACAAACGATACAGAAAATACACAACACGTTATAACGACTCAACCGGCAGCAGTAGCATCATCACCACCACAAACACCCAAGCGAAAGGTTTCGATTGCAAATGATCCAGTTAGCGAAAGTCGTTATAATGATAACTTGGCGTTTGAGCCATGTTCCAAACGAAAAACATCTCAGGTAAGTTGTTTTGCTATTTTCTTTGTTACATAACATTTACATATAAAGCATTATATTGTATTATTTTAAATTTCATTAATATAGGTAGATCATTTAGATCTTCATCACAATACCATACCGATACGAAAGCGGAGCATTCTTGTAAATGGCGGAGGACAATCACACGGTGATGCAGAATCCATTTATAGTCATCAGTCACACGGTATTTATAAACAATTTATTTATTCAAATATTTATACTCAATAAATTTATTATTAAATTTAGATAATAAAACATTTGAGTTCAAGCACAAACCAGTCGAACCCGAATTTAATAGTAGAACACAAGGCATTGAGCAATCATGGATATATACATTTTGTGTTAAATGCCGAGGCGAAGATAACAGCCCTTCATGGGAACCGCCCATGTGGCAAAAATTCTGTCCATTTCCACTGTGTCCAACTTTTCGTCAATTCGCCAGACTTTGGTCTATTATTATAATCGGCATGATTGCCTGGATGACGCTTTACGTAATTGTAGGAGAAACTGCAGGTTAGGAGAACGATTTGTTTGATTGCCGCAACTAATGTTCTGGTCTTGAAAATAGAGCAAATAATTAGATTGTTTTCTTTTTAATTTTCCTAAAAATCAAATTAACAAATAAGCATTCTTTACTTTTACAGGGCCCGGTGGACAATTATTTCAACTTGTTGTATTAGTAGTTGCATCGAATTTCGGTGGTTTTTTAATGTCACTCACAACATTGCCCAGACTAATTGGAATGTTGGCTACTGGGATACTCTGTCAGGTGAAAAAAAGACACTCCATAGACATTCATATACATTTATTTACTAATTTATAAATTTTCTTTCAGAACTTAAAATTAGTGGATATTGGTGATGAGCTGCTTGGCGTGACATCTTATATTCGAAAATTCTCACTCGTTATAATCCTCATTCGAGCTGGTCTTGAGATGGATCCGAAAGCATTCAAAAATGTATATATAACTATTCTTAAATTGGGATTGGTACCGTGGACTTTGGAGTGTGTGTTGTGTGCTGTATTGTCGAAATATGCATTTGGTATGCCTTGGATGTGGTCATTTGCTTTGGGCTCAATAATCGCAGCGGTCTCTCCGGCTGTTATAGTACCATGCCTCTTTCGGCTACGAACAAAAGGCTACGGTGTCGGTATGTATCAAAATCTATATTTTAACAATTTGTTGTATTTTCATTTATGAAAAATTCAATTTTTTCTTATAGCCAAAGGCATCCCGACATTGGTTTGTTAACAAATATATAATATAAACGAAATAATAAACAGTATTTCGAAAGTAGGAAAAATCACGAATAATGTCAAAAAATCCATTACTAGAAAGCAAGATTTAGAAACTGAACATGAAATGATTTATTATGCATTTGTTAAATGAATTTGTTTTTTTTTAAGATTGTCGCTATCAGTGGCATTGACGATGCGGCATCGGTAATTATTTATATTTATATGTATTTATATGTATTATATATTCATAATTTTTTCCGACAGGTAGCAATATTTGGAATATTAGCAAGTATTTTATTTGGATCTGAGGGATTTACACAGCAAGTGAGCCAAGCACCGGTGTGTGTTTTCGGAGGTACTTAAATTATATGCATATATAACAATTGAAACCTATTAATCATATGTATTATCAATTATCGCTATTTCGTCACTTTAGGTCTTTTATTTGGCATTGTATGGGGAGTTTTATTAAAATTCATCCCTGAAAGTGGTGATGCATATGTAATTCCAATTCGGACTTTAATGTTATTTGCCGGAGGAGTTCTTGCAGTTTTTGGTAGTGAACATATAGATTATGAGGGAGCCGGTCCACTTGCCGTTGTATTTGCTGCATTTATAGGGTAAGAGGGGGCATAGTTTTCGTTTAAATTGATTCTTTGAAAGTACAAATTGTATTAAATATTCTCTGTCTTCTTTTTAGTAACTATTTTTGGTGCAAATCTGGTGATTGGGAAGTCGAAGATAACCCAGTCGGAACGGCTTTTGAAATTCTCTGGATGTTCTTTGAGCCTGCATTGTTTGGTGTGACCGGTGCTTCTGTGAAAATTGATGCCCTTGATAAGGATGTTGTTACTCAAGGTGTTTCGATTTTAGTTGTTTGTGCAATTATTCGTATTTGTTGTACCATCCTAATTGCTATCGGAGATAACTTAAATCTTAAAGAAAAAGTATACTTGAGTACATTTTTCTTAAATTGCTTACGTTAATGATGTATTTTATTTTGTACAGATATTTGTTGCGTTCGCTTGCATGGCAAAAGCAACTGTACAAGCAGGTGGGCTTTTTTGAAAATATAACTTTATATTCTATATTAATAAAAAATTACTGTAACCTTTAGCACTTGGACCAGTGGCTTTGAAGCGCATTTCACTTAGCAAAGACAGTACAGACCAAGAAAAAGGCTATGCAGCACTTATACAAACGATGTGTGTTTTAAGCATCGTAGTCACAGCTCCAATTGGAGGTATTTGAATTATATGCATATATAACAATAAACCTATTAATAATATGTATTATTGCTCCAATAGCAATAATGATTTCAATATTGGGTCCGCGATTGTTAAATAAAACAAAACAATTGCCACCAACTGAAGGTAACCTATTGACCAAACATAAAATGGAATTATTATTTTTTAAATGTATGTATATATGTTCATTTTAGGTTGGCGTCGTAGTCACCGTCCTTCGCTTTATGACATTAGTATTATTGACGAGAAAGAAGAACGAGAAGATCCTGAATTGCAAGAAGACTTGGAAACAGTTGGAAATACTAATTCTAATGCAAATAAAACCGTTTTTACCATAACGAAATAACTCTATTAAAGTAAAAATGTTTAAATCCGGTTATTCGGTTACTTTGACAATAATCTGAACTGTAGACATTAGTTAAGCTAGTTTTCGCATGTCGAATATTGTTTATTTTGTTTGTGTTGTAAATACTTCATATTTTATCGAATAAATACAAACAAGCTATCATTTGTGAATTGTGTACAATTTATTCAGGAAGTGGAACATTTTTTTTAAATGTCAATAAGCATTGCTATGAATAAAACGAATTTTGATTTGCTCCAACATGAATGAGTTAAATATTGTAAAAAAGACACTGAAAAGAAAATTTTGCAATACATTTATTGAATCATTTTTATCCATTTTTCTCGTGTAAACGAATGATGCAAAAGATACAGTGCGCGTGCGTTTAACATAAACATGAAGCTTTTGTGTTCAATGGAAATCACGAATACATACATAAAATATATCATTGAGAAATACAAACATCAACACAACCACAACTGCATACATCTTTATAATTATTGGTCGTAAAGTAAGCGATAATATTCACCATGTTAACGAAAGCATCAATACCATCTTCACAATTCTTGGAGCATCACATTTGCCTCTGAATGAAAATTCATTACAACATACTATTAGTATGCTCTAGATTGTATTGTGTGCCCAACATGTTGAGTGCTGAGCATGTATTGGCCTTTTGAATTTGCAAGCAAAAAGAAAATCAAGCTAAATTTGCAGAGTGCGTGATAAATAAAAAAGTGAACATAGTCTTTGAAAGATAAAGAGACATCATTTTTGTAGAAACATTTTTCTGCGTTTCTTTTCTCATCTTTAACGCTTGAATATTTAATATCAATTAATTTGTGGCGGTGGTGCAGAGCATATATAATGATGTCCATGTTAAAGGGTACACATAATTCAACCCCATAAAAGGAGACTACAGACATTTTTCAATGTTTAGTATGTGCGAAAAAGGTAATAAGTGGAATAAAGAGTTCATATGGAAGAACATGTTTATATGTGTATGTGCAATGAATACAGTAGCACCACTTTCAGTAGATTCAGAGGTTCAAAACTCAAACAAAAGAAGACCAAGTGATTAACAAATGTTTACATATTTACTTCACAGAAGAAAAATGTCATTCTAAAACAACTTCAAAAGACTTTAAGTATCGTGTAAAATGTGAAATCATTTGATGATACCAAATGGTTGAAGGTTTGTGCATATCGATATCAAAATTTAGTATGAAAGACCCGTGCAATATATATAATTGTAATAAAGGTTTTAGTAAAAAAAATACTTTGAAACAGTGTAACGTGAACAAAGTTTTTTTTTTTTAAATCAAATATGTGCAAAAATCGGTGTAGACAAATCAACTGTTTCAATTGTATACACTTTCATACATTTTCAATCGCTCAATCAAGAATTTTGAGAGAAAAAAATTCTACCTTAAATTCCTGTTCATCCATCCTTCGTACTCGCAGAGCTAGTATTTTTTCCATCAATTTTGGAGAAGTACTAGAGTTACTAGGCTGTAAAACAGCTTAAACGAAACGATTAATTAATTCTGACTTGTTGAAGTTTTGAAGTGGTGTAACAAATTCACATCTTTAAATTGGATTGACGCATTAATGCTACTTAACTGCTTCACTCACCCACATGCATAATGAACAAGAGTTGAAAACGTAAAATAAATTTTATATCATATTTTTTTCGTTTTTTGTAAAAATGTATATTTTTCTTATTTGAATTTGTAAACTTAATTCTTCGACAATTTTCAACATAATTTTCAAGTAACAGCTTTGTCTAAAATGAAATCGCCGGAAGCACATATATGAAAATTCTATATTAGCTTTGCCGATAATTTTAACCTTCATTCTACCAATTCACAGGTAAAACTTTTCTTGAAATATGGCGTAATATCCCAAATGTGTATGCTAACTTCATAATTGTAAAAAAATCCATTTTCAAGTCAAACAAAAACTATGCCATATTTTCATATGACTTTGATTATCGCAATCTCACGATAAACTTTAAAATGGAAGGGAGAGAAAGAAATTGAATACTAAATAGTTTACTCAACGTTATATAAAAAATGAATAAAAGTAGATACTCTTAACCAAGCTCACTCAACAATATTTTGAACAACAAGATATATTCCGCGTGTGTTTACATATAAAAAAGATGTAATATTTTTTTTTGTTTGGAATGAAAATACTATAGATAACCATCGAATCTACTAACATGCACCATACACCATGGTAAATCATTGGAAAGATAATTAAAATTTTCATTATTCATGAGCTTTCAATGTGTTTGTGTGAAGCAATTTTTATTCTACATTTTACATCCTTTGGCATCATGAAACGATGGCCTGCAGCAAGAACTTTTCAAACATTTCAATACGTTTGTTTGCTATCCATGCAATTCAACGCATTCATTCATTGAATGACACATTTGGGATGTATAGCGAAAAGTGTACATATTTGTTGTTGCCCGTTCATTATATGCAAAAACAAGAAACAAAACCATGATAAGTTTGATTTTTCTCATGTATTCATTTGGGCCATTCACAGATCAGAAAGTACTTAAACCTATGATGCGTGCTAAGTCGAGCTTAGTTGAAATTTGAACATTCTAGCAATCACACGAAATATAATTTTTGGTCCCTTGTCTACTTCAATATAATGTGGAAGTTGTTATTATTTCAAAATTTACCACAATCCAACCGGTACTGGCATTTGCGTTGGATTTTATGTTCGTTCCTGAGTTATTTTTTATAAATAAGAACCATTCGAAATTACACAATTTTCGTGTAGGTAAAATAAAGTGTTCTAGAAATTGTGAAGTTTCCATGGAATAAATATTTTCTCAATTCAATAAGAGAACTGTGAAAAAACCACATATATTGTATTGTATATAGAAAATTTCTATTGGAAATAGTCTTTTAATTTAAACTAGTTAACCTTTTCTAGTTTATAATTTTGTGAATAGAAAAATCTTTAAAGCTTTATATGATCGGGAGAAAATGAATATTTTTAATTAAAAAAAAAGAACCAACTACAATATGGCTAATTTATTATTCTTTGAAGATTTCAGATTTCCATTATTATCAAAGTATGCTGCAACAAGTTTCAGAATAATGGATTTATTCACGAAAACACTTAAAAATGTAAGTTGATGTTATTATAAAGAGAGAAACAAACAGACTTTTTGGAGCCTCTATATAATTTTTAGGGCAATGTTGAAAATTATCTATGCTATTTGTAATCTCCAAAGGGAAGAAACATTTGTTGTTCTCCAAATCCTGCTTCAGAGAGTCCGATTAAAGGTTTAGATAAAAATGAAAAATTCGAATGCTAGAATTATAATAGAACTAGATAATATCACAAAAACAAATATGCTACGTCCTGTATGATAGATTTGAAAAGTGAAATATTGTAACCATTTGACGGATTAGATCAACGTACAAACAAAAGATTTGCATTTGGCATTCATTTTATTTTTTGTCGCAATGAGTGCTGTTATGGAAAATATGAAATCAAATAAAGATATGTTTATAGTATGTCATTTATGTCATGGTTTGTGTGGTATAAAAGTTAACTGCTCAAGCCAAAACAAAAAAAAACAATGATATAAAACAATTGAATTGTTTCAGCTCTTTAGATCTAAAAGAATAATCGTATTTTTGTATTCATTTTTCCGTCTTTTGAAATAAGCTGACCTAATAAATGGCTGGATTCACAAATGATTTTCTGAGCAGCATAGTTCATATTCTGAGCACCATAACGACAAATTGTTGGGATACATCTGAAGCCCTTTTTTTAAAAAAAAGTTACATTTGAAGCTCTTTTATACTATATGTACTATACTTTATCGATTGAATCGTTGTTTAAAAGTTTGCTTAGTTGAGGCATAGAAACGGCATATACTTTGCCTGAATTGCTGACTTTTTCAAAATTCAATGAAGCAAACTTCATAGATATAGCATAGATACGTAAATAGCACAGATCCCAAAAGAACGCACTAATAAATGTCTCAAAAAAACTATAAAACAAACATACCAACAAACGTTTAAGATAGAAAGGCATACACGAGAACTCATCTTTTTATAGCGTCTGTAATTCTTCCGGATCAGTTTTTAATTCATGGTAAAGTGTTTTCTACATTTGATATAAGTTTTCTGCGTCTTTATGCAAGAATAGAATAAATTTCTGTATCGCTTATTACAAAAATTAGCAAAACTGATAACATAATGGACCATTCAGCATGAAATTATGTGTTTTTTTTTTAATAATGCAATCTCATCAATATTTCTTTGAGACGATTTACGATTCACGACTCGATTCACGACTCGATTCACGAAACAACACATATGTGATTTATTATTTGCCAAATTTATGCTAAAAATTGCTGACGAAAAGAATTCAATTAGATATGCACAGAAGTGTAGTCATGACGACAAATTTCAAATATATTAGAACACTTTTAATGCTTTAAGCATTTTAATCAATGACGCTATATCAACTAATTATAATAATAAACACATTTGATCATTCATTTAATATTGAAAGCTCTACGAAATCAATTTCAAATGGCGAAGCGATTATTGACATCTCGCAATCGGAAAAAAGCAAAACAAACAATTGTATATATGGAATTCTTATGAAAATGCGTTCGATAATTAATAAAATCTCAACGGAACAAACAACCTTCGTTCAAACATGCTCTCGCGAATCAAATAAAAAGACATCAACAACATTGATGAAAATTCATCTATTTTTGCTGATAACACTATTAACTTGCGTCTCAATGTGTATGACGCGAGCATCAGCACATACAACAAAATATAGTTCCAATGTCATCAAAACTAAATATGGTGAATTGCGAGGAATCGTCGTTCGTAGTAATCCGACTGTAGAAGCGTACTTGGGCGTTCCTTATGCTACTCCTCCAGGTTTGTTATAACTTATAAGAGTTGATATGTCAAAAAGTTAAATTCGGACCAATTCGGACCAAGTCGTGAATTTTCACGACACATTCTCAGTTTTGAATTCAAGTCGTGTATTTTTAAAATTTATTATAACATTTGAAATCAATTCATATTCTTTTTGTCTATCTCTCTTATTCCATTTCTCATCATTCTGTTTCATTGTTCAAAATATCGTTGTCACCTCCAGTGGGCAGTTTGAGGTAAGAAATAACGTATATTTTAATAAATATTTCGTAATAGTTTTATTTACATACTTGAATCGTATTATGGTTTCCTCTTGTTATTATAAAGATACATGCCACCTGTTACACCAAATGCATGGGCAAGCATTCGGATTGCCGATCATTTTTCCCCAGTTTGTCCACAACTACCCCCTGTATCAATAGCAGGACGTGAGGCATTGCTCGAAGTTCCAAGAGAACGCTTAGCACAAATTCGCCGGCTCCTACCATTGCTATCAAATCAATCGGAAGATTGCCTCTACCTCAATATTTTCGTACCACAGGGTAAGGGTATCTTATTCGTACTTCAATCTCCTTCGATTCAATCTATATTCTTTGAAATGTATGCTTGTTTTTTGGACATTATTGCTGTGAATGCAATATTTTCAATCAACATAAGATCAATGTCACCGTCACTCTTTTGGATATTTTGTAAAATAAACAAATCATATTATATTTCTAGTTTGCAGACAATATCAATTCCGCGTGCATTGCAGTATAATAATTGAATTCACTGCAAGTACTGTGGGAGTGATGTTGTTTCCAAAAATATTCATCATACTTAATTACTAAAGGACCAAATGTAACTCTTTTTATGTTGACTATAAAGATTTTTTACTTACTCTTATACGAGTGTATAAATTATTGAATAATAAAAGCAACGCTTTGAATGTACTGATGCCATTATGACTGATAAAAAGGTTCTTCTTTGGATTTGAATTATTTTTGAAAACAAATATGCACGCTTACTCGATAATGAAATAAAGTCCTTCTATGTAAAGAGAACAATAAAAGATTGCACCATTTGAGTGTTGAGGGTAAGAGAATGGTTAAGCTTAACAACTGAGTATTAAATTCTAAACAACAACTCACTACACCGATAGTATAAGCGATTTTTATACAACGCGTTTTAAAATACTATGGCATTAAAATAATCGATAATACAATTCTACATTTTTTTCATACCGTCTTAAAAGAATTCTCCTATTGAATAAACGAAAAGAAAATCAATATTTTGAGAAAAAATTTCATGTGTTTTATTTTAGTTGAAACGTCGACGAAAGTTAGTAAGGCAGCCGTCATGTACATACACGGCGAATCATTCGAGTGGAACAGTGGTAACCCTTACGACGGATCCATTTTGGCCGCTCACGGAAATGTAATTGTTATCACAATTAATTTCAGATTAGGTGTTTTAGGTGAGAATATTCTTAATTCAGACAGCCAAAATCAATTGAATCAATTTATATTCATTCAATTTCTTAAAAGGTTTTTTAAAGACTGGTTCAAAAGGTAGCGCACAGGGGAATTTCGGTTTAATGGATTTAGTAGCTGCGATCCATTGGCTGCGTGAAAACTTACCTGCGTTTAATGGAGATCCCAATAAATTATGTATAATGGGACATGGCACTGGTAAGTTTAATTTAGTCTTCAAAATATATTGCAGTATGATTTTCTCTTTGGGCAATTTTGTCATCTAATAAATATAATAATTTTTGGTACAGGCGCAAGTTTAGCGAACATATTAATTACGTCACCAGTCGTAAGTGATTTGATACAGAGGGCGATATTATTAAGTGGATCAGCTCTTTCGCCATGGGTTTGTATTTCAAATCGCAAACTGAATTTTTGTTTAGCACTAAATAATTAATTTTCAAATAGGCAATTCAAAAGGATCCACTATATGTAAAGCGAAAAGTTGCTGAACATACTGGCTGCCATGGTGATTTAGTAGAAGATGACCTCGCGCCATGCTTACGAACAAAGTCATTATCAAATTTACTATCTGTACAGCTTGATACGCCAAGGTAGTTACCAACATAATTATAAAACATGTAAAATGTATAAATTATTATTTTATTTAAGGTTTTTACCTGGTTTTGCTCCATTCATTGATGGTACTATAATTGGTACAAGCTTAAATAATTCAGTAACTCTTCCGGTGGGCTCGGCGATATCAACGTAATATAATAATATTTTAAATATAATTCTCAATTTTGAATGTATAAATGCATACATTTGACATATTTTCAATGATATTTTAGTACAATGGGAATTGAAATGGCTGATTTTTCGAAACGCGAAATAATATTTGGTGTGACAACGTTGGAATCTTATTTGGATTTAAGCGCTCAAGATCTAGAATTTGGCTTTAATGAAACGAGGCGTGATCGAGTTCTCCGAACATATGTTCGAAATAACTTTAATTTCCATCTAAATGAAATATATGCTGCCTTAAAGGTGAGCTCCAGAGTAATAAAATATATGATAAAATATTCATAACCTTATTGAATTTTTAGAATGAATATACGGAATGGGAAAGACCGCAACGTAATCCCCTAGGCTCCCGAGATGCAGCTTTAGAACTCTTAAGTGATGGTCATACTGTAGCACCACTTGTTAGAGTTGGGTATGTATTTTCTAAATGTTAAATGGCTATATAAGAATCGTTAACAGATTATTTCAACACTTCAATTTAATTGTTAATTTGAATCACTCGCAACATATGAATGAGATCCAATTTTTTTAGAATCGAACTTGATATATGTAATATATTTTGTACGATAAACGAATGTGACTTTCCAAAAGCTTGAATCACCATACCAAAATAATTGCTTAAAAATTCAGATTTGTTGGCAATACTGTTATTGTTATCATATTTTATAAGGAAATTTCATCGTTACTTTACCAAGGAACAATTGTTAGCGCAAATCACCCATTACCAGGCCCAAGTTTACGGTCGAATTTGGGGTAGCATTCGTGTGTAGTTTCAGTCAATTTTACCGTCGCAATGGAAAGAAAAAAAGAAAAGAAAGCACAATTCAATTAGACTGATATGAAAAAATTGAGATCATTCATAATTATCAATATGCAATAAACTCCACTTACCGAGTACAATTTATATCAAGAGGTTCTCGTACTTTGGCAAGGCCACAATTTAATCAAGCCTAGCGAACTAACAAATAATTGTTATAAACTATTGTCTAAATTTAGTATTGTTTGAATGTTGTTGAATGAGGGCTGCTACTACTGCGGCTGCAGATGTCCATTGTTGACATTCTGATTCTGACCCCGATACAACGGCAATGGCTGATTGTTGTCAACACGGCGTGGTCTCCGTACATTTGGATGAATTGTCCGCTTAAACACCACGCATTCACCTACCGAATGATACATAACAAAAACACATTACATGTATAACAATTGCTTCAAAATTTGTATCAATTTCAATTGATTGCATACCTTTGTAGAGGATCAGCTTCGCTGCTGCGATATCACGGTGCCATACAGTTGTGAGCGTTGGTTGTGCTCCGGCAGCTCCCTCGATTTCAACGTTTGCAACATTTGGTAGCCATGTTTTGAAGAAGCGTTGCTTCTTTGACACCAAACGACCTGCATTCGGTCCATCTCGAAGAGTTGCAGCAATGACATCGCCTATATCACGCATCTCGCGCCACATTCGTTCAATTGTTCGTCGCATTTGTAGTAATCGTTTGCTCACATTGGTTACGATGGTTCGTGGTAGTCCAACAATTGGATTTGGTACACAACCCACACATTTCTTGTATCGATCACGTCGAGTTTCTTGTGGAAATCGCTTGAAACACAATGGGCAATGCTGTGATGTCATGTATTCATCGACCATTCGAATGATGCAATTTCCACGTTTCATGATGGCTGCAATCAGTTTGCGAGTGCCTGGGCATCGCACGTGTTTTTTGATTTTGATCGGTGAGTTGGCTGGTGTGGATCCACTGGCTCCCATATAGAAAATTGATGGTTGATTGCGTGTCAGTTTGCAAGCCGTTTTGTCGATCGCCCGAACCGAGTCGATATGCTTGTCCAATCCCAAGCGTGCATATTGCTTACACGTGTACGTTTCAATGCCATCATTCATAACTCGTAGTCGATGTTCAATATACGAGCGCCATGATGTTTCTCTTGGCGATGGCATTGTACCCAGAGTCGCTGCAACTCGATTGCGATCAGCTTTCTCGTCGTATGTAAATAATCGGGTGATTCGTTCGGCTTTTGCATCACGTCGGCCTTGTTTCGCATCCCAGTGATACCGTTTGCTAGATATGCGCAAATTCACCTAACAAAATGATAACAACAAAAACGACATTGTATTCACAATCACAATCACAATATCAATCACTTTCATTCATTATGAAAAATTGAATTTACCTCTTCTTTGCTATCCAAATCACGACGCACTGAAGCGTTCCAGGTTTTCATGCCCGGGTCACAGCCAATAGCATACTTCAATTTGTTCCCTTTGTACATTTTCATGATTTCAGCATCACTTATTTCGAGTGGTGGTAATTTTGGCTTTTTGTACATCATCGAAACAGACACACCGTCCGAACAAATTTGGAAATCGAAATACTTTTTGAAATGTACCAGTTGTTGAATTTTTTCCACCTTGAAAAACAGATTCCAACTTAAAATTTTATTTCTGCGGAATTCGTTGCTCGTTATGTTGATCGAATTGGTCGTTTTATCTTTGCGTTTTTTCAAACCGCACTTCAATGGCACCAATTTTACACTGGCTAGGATGGTGTACAATGCGTCGGTATCGATGCGAATGTGACGACGTTGGAAACTGCACATTGGTACAACGACAAAATTTTGAATTTGTGGTGCATCACGACGACATTTGTACTCATTGTGATACCATTGGATTTCACGTTGAATATGTATCCACATACGAATCGAATGGAACCAATTTTCGCTGACATATTCTTTAATGTTGCAATCTTCTGGTGCACCTAACCAACGTAGCTCATCCAACAACTCGCCCAATCGAAGCTGTCGCTCAACATCGTCATTCGTGTTGTCTTTCCGATGATATGCGTAGTTAACGGCATTTTTGATGTCAGTTTCATCGTAATATGGCAATTCATTGGGCGAGCCGTACAAGTTGTTAAAGTAGTTATACCGAATTGCATTGTCATTGAGCTGGAATGTCTTTAGCTTGAAAAATTTTCTTAAACGGGATTCGCAATGCGTTTTCAAGTTTGTTCGAACGTTGTCTTCGTATTGTTCATACAAGTACTTGAAACTATTACCAAATCCACCATTGGTGGGCCAATCGATTCTAGCAGCGTCTACCAACTGTCGAAAATCCGGTAGCATAAGAAAGACTTTGCCGATGTTGTCACGTAGTACTGCCTTAAAACAACGTTTAATCATGCTGGATCCATCATCCCATACAAAAAATTCATCATCAAAGTGATCAACAGCTTCATTCACCTATTCACAAACAAACGAACAAACAATCGAATCAATTCATGCAAATACGATAGTGCAAAATATCGCCCGTAAATTGCGTATAGAAAATGATGAAATAATATCGAAAAATTGAATTTGATTGTCATTAGCGAAGAATTGAAATGAAAAGTCATTCGAATGATATGATGAATTTATGATGAAATATTAAAAAAGAAGTTGATGTTTTTTTATTCAAAGCAAAAAACTGAAACAAATGAAATTTTTGAACTTACTTTCATGAGAAAGAGTAATGATGCCAGGCACGCAATTTTCGTTGCTTTGATAGACAGAATAGAAATGATCGCGATAATAACATCGCGATATCGTTCTCGGATAATTGATGGCAGTCTTTGCTTTATACACCTTTGGTCGGCGTTTGGATCTGCTGCCTTGTGGCGACCCATTTTGCAGTCTATTTCAAAATAAAAAAAAAAACGGAAAAAAGAAAGAAAAAAGGCGTTAAATAATTATATAAACAATTGAAGGCTACACACAACGTCAAATCGCAATTTCAAAGCACAAAACACACACAATAGAGAGTACAACAATAACAATGATTGAATGGCCAAACAGTTTAAATCAACTTGCCTTGTGAGGATTTTTCGCTAAACTGAATTCGATTCGCAATATTCTGACAATCAAAAATCCAATGGCATCAAATTCGAAGTTAATACACAGTCAAATTCACACAACAAAGCCATATAAAATGAAGAATGCACTTCCACACAAATAAAATGAACTTCCTATCAATTCGATACAAAATACACTGTAATGCCGCTTTGATTTCTTACTGTGTGACTTTGGAAATGTTCTGTTATTTTTAAAACAAAACAAGAACAAGCACAAAATTCACCGTAAATAAATCTATTCTTTGCAAATTCACAATATCTACGTTGAAATTAGAAGAAAGAATTCTGTTTGTTTGAACTAAAAATCCACGATGCATTCTCAAAACAAAGCACATTTTAAAATGTAAACAAAATTATGATGTTTGCATCTTTTTTCAAAGTGACGATGGTTGAACGGCAACTGTCAAATTCAATTCGAATGTTTTTCAGATTTCGAAATTCGAAATTCATATACGTTCATGAATACGAAAGTATTTAAAAAAATATAGGCCAAGTGCCGTTTAAAAAAAAATTCTTCTGCAGAAAATTAAATCAAATCACTCAAATCTAATTTGTTTGCAGAGAATGGATTTTCTTGCGGTAAATAAATCATTAAATTTGAAATACAAAAACTTAACGTACAGTACACATATTGGGTGGCGATCATATTATACGGTCAGAGTATGTTTTTGTATGGTAGTAAACAAGTGGAACGAATCATTCCATTGGAAGTTGTAAATATACTGGAAACTACACACAAAATCTACGTTCCATTTGACACGGAAATGACCACTAAACCGGGCCAAAGCGTTACATTTTTTAACGTTAAAATGTCCTAAAAACATTACATATTTGTCCGTTGGTACATATTGATTCCTAATTTCAGGTATCTCCATAGTTTACGAGGCGGCAAATCGTACTTCATGCATTTCAATCATATGTCAAATGAACGCGATTTCCCACAGGTAGTAGTAATAATAATAAACTTTCGTTAATAACTTATTTATTCAATATTGATGTTTTTTTTTTAGAGAAGTGGAAGTGTACGAGGTGAGGATGTGCCTTTTGCTTTAGGACTTCCAATATCGCCACTTTTTCCGCATAACTACACTATACAAGACATTAAAATAAGCCGGACATTAGTTCGTTACTTATCAAATTTTGCTCATACCGGGTAAGTATAATTAACTAATGACTAATTGATGGGTTATTTATAAATAAAAAACTTTTAAATTTTTAAAATTTAATCAGAAATCCAAATGAGTCGCCAATTATGCACATATCCCAAACGAAACATAATCACATCGCCACTCCAATGGAAGGTATGAAAGTTGAAGTGAATACAAAGAAAAAAAGACAAATGGGATGGTCTTCGATTAGAAAGCGAAAGAAGCGAAATCGTAATATTGATTATTATGATGAAGATAGCGATGAAAGTGAACACGAAGATGAATCTAGTGAATATGATACGCATTACACTCATAACAGAGATCGTTTAGAGGACACAAATGATCAACCATATCCGTATTGGGAATCATATGATACATTGAATCAATATTACTTGGAAATTGGTAAATTAATATTAAAATATTCTGAGTGTCCATTGTATCCTTGTAAAAATGTGTGGAAATATTATGCATACGCCTTTGTATTTTCTTTAGGCAATAAATTTGGTATTAAAAATCATTATCGAGGCCATAAGCTATCTTTGTGGCTTAACTTAATTCCACAACTACACATGCCAGGTGAATTGAATGAATTATCGATGAGACATCATCATTTTTCTGAATCTGATGCGAAATTTTACGATGGAATTGTTCGTGTACAAAATATTGAAATGCCAGTATATACAAAATCCGTTATTTTCAAAAGCGATGCCAATACAACCCCAACAAAAGCTATGCTTGTCACAACAGTAGCTGCACTCACAGGTTTGTATTCTAATTGCAAATGACTTTTGATGCCGGTGCTAAATATACAATTTTGAATAGATTGCCCGTCCAATACAACTGTTTCACCAACATTGGCAGCGACTAGACCGCAAAAAAATGCTGCCAACAATGAAAATAAATCAGAAAATCAGAGTTTCCATATGGATGGTTTCTTGCGGCACTTAACCAGCAGTCATTTTCATTCCTACTCCGCTGCTTTGGCAATTACTATTGGTGTCGGATGTTTTCTTTTGTTGTTAAATATTTTGATATTTGCTGCAATTTATTACCAAAGAGTTAAACGAACACTTGACGCAAAACGAAAAGAACAGTTTGTAGAATCTGATATGATGTTACCAAATTTCATTGATCGTTGTATTGATAAACGTGTGGAAAAAAATTGTTTGAACATGCCTACATATTCAGCCGATTTAAATTATGAAGAATACAATCGTTTTGTAGAGAAAGCAATGCACTGTGGTCAACCATTTGAAAAACAACATAAATGCAAATCAAAGGAAACCCACGTAGGTTTTGTTCGAATTCCGACACATTCATCTAGCAACAACGAAATTCCGGACAATAACATTCATACTTCCAAAAATGACAAAATATGCCTGTCAACATATCCATCATCAGAATCACGTTCATCACTTTCTGAAGCAGAAGGTAGTAATAATAGAAACAAAGAGTTTTGCGATTCACCCAAATTGTCATCTAATCAATCAACACAATCAGAGTTTCGAAATATGCACGATGTTGGCACAACTGTTACAGAAAGTGATGTAGATGTAGATAATCGCCAGACTTCCAAGAGTGATGATTGCCGCGCCGAAAAATTATTGTCAACACCGTCATCATTGCGATCAAGTATATCAACATCGAACTATCAAGGTGGTATTTTAAGACAACCATTTGGACCAACTACACCCTCTACAACTAAAAAACGAGTGCAAATTCAAGAAATTTCGGTTTAATTCTTTTATAAAACTTCATTTTTTGAAGTAATTTTTTTATTATAAAATATAAGCTCATATTTCAATATGGGCCGTATATGTTGTTAGAACTGATTATGATTACAATGGGAAGCGATTCACAAGGCTTTTAAGCCACAAAAGAGGCGGGAAAACGAGCATTATACTAGAGGAGTAGAGAAACCGATATACATTTTCTATTATGATATTTTAAAATCAACTAAATAAATGAAGTAATGAATTATTTTTTGGTGTTGTTAGAATGAAAGATGTATTTATTTAGATGTTGATATTTAGTATATTCAATTTTAGTTTAGACCCATTTCATGTAATCAATAGCCCCAAAAATGACAATGTACAATAGTTAATGTTTCTATTAATACAATTGTTGATTTACATTACATATTTATTTCAAATTGAAGTTATTTTTGAAGATGAAACTATTTAAAAAAAAATATTTTTTCTTAGTTTTATATCAAGTAAAATTGAGGTTTTTGAATTAAAATGTCCATATTAAACTAAACTATTTTTTTGGTTTTCATTCATTAATATTTCGAGAAATTATGGGAAGGCTAATAATATATCTTCCCTTGCTTATAAAAATGTTGACGGATTTTTGTATTAGTCTAAGATTTCAAATAAATGATTGTATCAAATAAATGTGTGTAGTTTTTTATTCATTTTTTCAAACATTCAAGAAACAGTTATAAAAAATAAATGGAATATAACGTGATTCCATAATGTGTCATCAAAATATTCAATCGTCGATAGATGGCGCCACACGCAAGATTCTGTAAGCTGTTCAATATACCATTTCTCTGAATGGTGAAAATAATAGAAAATATACTGTTCTGTCAGTCAAAACTTACACATCGAAGTGTCTGCAGCATTTCCACATCAACTTGACAAGCAAATTTGCTGAGACAAAAAAAAAATAAGAAAGAAGAGAAATTGAGGAAAAGTTATATTTGTGAAAGAAAATTAAGTTAATTAAATACAATTGGACGTATTGTAAATAATAGATTTACTACGATAGGAAAACTTGATAATACTTTGTGTATGTGTGATAAATAATAATATTAAATCATGTATGAGGGAGTGCAATAGGAATTTTTCATTTCGGTCTACATCAGTCCACGCATAAACTTTGAAACTGTTTCCATAAAAATCAACAGTTTCAATACCAATGCAGAATAGCAAAAGGACGAGAAAAACTAAATGTTAAATCGTTCTTTCAAACAATAGAGTTTCGGGATTTTATGACGAATAGTTTACATAACCAGAAATACTCAAAATTCAAAATCGAAATTTAAGAGTCATTCATTTAGTGAATTGCAAAAATGCTCCCGACTTATAGAACACTTACCCCATCATCGGTACGGAGATCATTGCGTGTACGCGAGAAATTTTTAATATTGCTCCTTTTTGCCACCTTGGCGTTTGTTTGCTTTGGTGGCCTTTTCTATTTACCCGATAACTTTGTAAACTCAGATAAAGTAATAGAAGTGTATAAAAAAATTCAAAGTGCAGGGCCGGAAATAGAGGAAATATTTATTCCAGCACCACCGATTTCGCGACAACATCATCAACATGGAATTGACGGAAATGAAAATGATGATCAATTAGATGGTGACAAACACATCCAAAATGATCGAAACCGTTTTTATGCCAAAATTCAAGGCGATGATTGGGCAGCTGCCGAAGGTGGACACTTAGAAAAACCGCAGTCCAAACCACAAGCAAATGATTTGCCATTAATGAGCTCATCGATGTCAGAAAAAAGGGCAGCAGAGAGTCCAGTTGGAGGAGTTGGAGTAGCTGATGCCCCTGACCTACAATTCACTAGTATACCAAGTGGAGAAGATTCAGATCCAGTCGCTCGAGAACGTCGCAATAAAATACGTGAAGTAAGTTATTATAACAAGTTTTTTCAATGTACACATGTAAAAGCAGCCAACATAACAAAAATCAGAACAACTTTAATCGTTATCCATTGTAAAAAAAAAACTGATATCTTCGTAAGATAGAAAATGTCAAACGTTAATTTAAAGTGATAAAGAAGAGTTTAATTGCACTACAAACAAATTAAACTGTTTATTGTTATCACAGCGGACGGCAGTTCACGCGAGTGACGAAACCACATTAGTGTGTTGAAAAGTCGAACTCGCTATATATATACGTAATATACGAAATCCAGACCTAGAAGGCCGTTGGCCCCGGTTGATGTATGATTGGAAAGCCCTTGGGCTATAGATCAAGAAAAAATATAAAAGTTTGAAAATCGGTCCACCTGTCGTCAAAATATGGCCCTTTCAAGAAAAGGGTCAAAATTCAGTTCTGCGGCCATAGATAGCACCAAATGAAACATGGATATTCTGATTCTAGACCTCAGTACCTTTCCAACGATACCTCAAACGTCGAAATCGATCAATCCGCTCGAAAAAAATTTAGTTTTAAAAATTTCATATTATTTTTCTATAAAATTCATTTGGTATGTGTATGTGTGTGTCCGCTATTTTGCGTACTCGATTCTGATCTTTTTGAAACTTTCTGGGATTAAAGTACACAAAAAACTAAGACTTTTTTGTTCCGGCACTTTTCGATTTGGCCGCCATGTTGGCCGTGGCCGGCCTCCAAAAGTCACTTTTTGACTTTTGTCCCTACAGTCACCGAGGCACATCCACTTGACACACCCCGGACATATGCATATCGTTGGAAAGGTCTTAAGGCTAGCTATCGAATGAAGTGGCAAATGTATATTAAGTTTATATTCACAGTACACAGAAAATATATCTACCAACTATTTTCGTCACAAAATTGATATCAGAAATTTTGTGTTTCAAATTTTGGTTTCGTCACTCGTTCTTCACCTCGATAGAGGTTTTTTATTTGATTTTCAATCACAATGAATAATAGAAATGGAAATGAAAATGAGAGTGGTCTTTGCAATCATTTAGAGTGTATATTAGCAATGATAATGTTTAAAAACAATATGAATAGACTAAAAAATGTCATATTCTGCAGAAGAATAAGTCGTTCAACCAAATTCGTTCCTTTTCGTCGCAAAATTATCATTATCATAAATTTTTCTTTATCCTTTACTCATAAATTTCAGCTGAATATACTGATAATTATGTTTCATTTGTTGTTCATTTAACCCAAGGGGACAACCAGAAAACTAGTTTTTCTAGTGCGTGAAGTTGGTTCTCTTGGTAGTTTTACGTACATTTTGTAGTATGAAGTTGGCTTCGTTTTGTGTTAGTTTATGCTAGTTTTCTAGTTAGATGGATAACCCCTTCATTTAACCATATCAATATTCAATAGATGACGACTTTTGCGTGGGAGAATTACAAACTGTATGCATGGGGGAAAAACGAATTAAGACCATTAAGCAAACGTGCCGTAAGTATAAAAAATGAGATTTAATAAAATTTAAATTACTTAATGGTCTTATATTAACTTTTAATTATTCAA
Organism: Contarinia nasturtii; assembly: GCF_009176525.2. Taxonomy (NCBI): domain Eukaryota; kingdom Metazoa; phylum Arthropoda; class Insecta; order Diptera; family Cecidomyiidae; genus Contarinia; species Contarinia nasturtii. The sequence goes on from NW_022198836.1 coordinate 737,412, forward strand.
TCTCATTTTAGCACACTGGAAGCATATTTGGTTCATACGATCTCGGCGCAACCATTGTGGATGGATTAGACACACTGTATATTATGGGATTAAAACAAGAATATCAAGAAGCACGAGAATGGATTGCGCGAAAGTTCTCATTCAAAAATATGGTAAATATATTTCATTTTATTTTGAAATATTGTTTATTATTATAGTGATAAAATATGTTTTTAAATAAATATTGCAGAGTGCCGAATTATCAGTGTTCGAAACTAATATTCGATTTGTGGGTGGTCTTCTTACCTTATACGCATTCACGGGCGATCCAATGTATAAAGAAAAGGCCCAAGAGGTTGCTGATAAATTATTGCCTGCATTCCAAACACCGACCGGAATTCCCAATGCACTCATAAATTTAAGAACTGGTGTAAGTATAATTTAAGTGTACATTTGGTCTAAACAATGTTTAGTAAACATTTTATCTTTAATACTTATTCCACTTTCTACTTATTAAAAAAATAGTACAGTAAAAATTATGGATGGGCCAGCGGTGGGAGCAGCATTTTATCTGAGTTTGGAACGCTACATCTTGAGTTTGCTTATTTGAGTGATGTAACCGGAAATCCAGTTTATCGTGAGCGGGTATTAAATATTCGGCAACTGTTGAAGGATATTCCGAAACCAAACGGATTATATCCAAATTACTTAAATCCAAAAACCGGAAAATGGGGCCAACAACACATATCATTAGGTGCTTTGGGTGATAGTTTTTATGAATATTTGTTAAAGGCCTGGATTCAATCTGGGCAGTCTGATGAAACTGCACGACAAATGTACGACGAAGCCATGGAAGCAATTGTTAGTAAAATTATACAAACCTCATCTGGTGGATTGATTTATGCATCTGATATGAAATTTGATCGGTTGGAACATAAAATGGATCACTTGGCATGTTTTTCAGGTATATATGAATATTGTTGAGATGAAGAGTATAATTTGAATGATTCTTATACATTTTAATAGGCGGATTATTTGCATTGGGTGCTGCAACAAAACAAGATCAAAATTCTGAAAAATATATGGACATTGGTAAGGGAATAACTAATACATGCCACGAAAGCTACATAAGAACTGCAACACATTTAGGACCAGAAGCATTTAGGTATTAAAATTTGTTTTCAAATCATAAAACAAAATCATGAAGAGTGCTTGAATCTTTTTTCTTTTGAACTCATATACTGTTTTCATTAATATTTGTGATTGATTTCATAAGATTTAATGAAGGGGCCGAGGCAAAAGCGCTTCGCGCACAAGAAAAATATTACATCCTAAGACCAGAAACTTTTGAGAGCTATTTTATTTTGTGGCGCCTAACACACGATCAAAAGGTATCATAGTCAATAAGCTTTCAATTGAAATCGACAATGAATATGATTAAATAAAATGACATATTTTTCCAATATTGAAAATTAAAGTATAGAGACTGGGGATGGGATGCAGTGCAAGCTATTGAGAAATATTGTAGGTCACCGGGTGGTTTTAGCGGTATTAAAAATGTTTATTTGGAAGATCCGCAAAAGGATGACGTGCAACAAAGCTTTTTCATTGCTGAAGTGTTAAAGGTATTATTACTTGAATATATTAATGTAATGGATATGAAAACCCAATTTATTATTTCAGTATTTGTACTTGTTATATTCGGACGACTCACTACTGCCGTTAGATGAATGGGGTATAATCACATATTGCTTTTCCATCACTGATGGATTGATATCCATTATTTTCATTTCTCTTTTCTGATTCATTTACAGTGTTCAACACGGAGGCACATCCGCTACCTGTAAAAGGCAATCCATTATACAGACAAGCACTATCGCAAACCAACAATCCATAAAGAAAGACTTGATAAAAATTGAAACTTGTGACTGGGCTTAAATAACGTGTTTACTCATTACAAAAAAATGGCAGTAGTAGAAACTTGTATCAAATTAAGTAATTTAAAAGTTGATATATGCAATAATGCATAATCTCCAAAACTTCCTCTATTAGCAAAACATGTCATACTTCAAATTTAGATTTAGTCTAGTTTGTTGATTGCTAATTCTAAAAAAATATATTACAATGTGCTGCAGTGGCTGTGGATAAATTTGAGAGGATTAATCAATCGACGTTATGTAATTTATTGTAAATATGCGAAATCTCTATCAATTATGACTATTGAAAGGAAATAATTTATTGTATTAGTGCATGACTCGAAAACTAAATAAATCGAATAAGTAAGAGCTAGAAAAAAATCCATGCAACTGTCAGCTATGTCGTTATAATAGAAGTTAAACTAATTTTCTTGAAAATTATTCAATAAAAATTGTAATTAATAATAAAAACGAAATATATATGTATTAGATTTGTAGAATAAAAATAAAATTGTGAACACGACTTGAAGTTCTCTTTTTGCATTTCGAATTTTCTTTTAACAACAATAACAATAGACCAATTATATCTTTCGGTGTATGATCTTTTTACAAAACGACTAGACATGAACTCCTCTCACAATTCTTCTCCAAATTTCCCTATCGAGAGCCAGGTCTTACCCTCTAACATCCAAATCACACTTAACCGAATCCAAAAACCGTCTACATGGTTTTCCTCTGTTTCTCGGACCATCTTTTTTGGCAAACGCAACTCACCTCTGGACTATCTCAATCTCGACATTCTTGCAACTTCATCCATCGACACAACATTCAAATCATCTTAAATTCCCTCATTTATTATACGGTTTTCCCATTGGAATTTATAGTCTCATATTGTACGCAGTCATGTTTTGGTAACCGTCTTCAGAAATATATAAAAAGGCGTTTTATCATATTCGTTGTCCTTCTTTATTACTTTGGTTAAGGATATCATAATTTTTCGTAATTCTAATAAAACATTGAAAAAAATATAATCAAAAAAAGGTGATATGGCTGAACGATATAAAATACAATGACAGTAAAAAAAATCTGCAGATGAAATAAAATTGTTACAAAATAAAACAATTTGAAATGTTCGTAAATAATAGATAATACTATCAAATAGAATACTATTATAATTGATTTACACACAATAGTTGGTTACTTTATTGCCTGAGTTGAGCAAATTTTATGACACACATTTTTGTAATATTTATCAAATGATTAGAATAGATATTGCAACTTCGTTCTGTATTTGTTTAAAAAAATTGACATAAAATATTTATAATTTAAATGTTTCATACTATCAATAGACAGTATGTGAGCATTTTGTGCTGCAGATATATATATATACGTATCCTACTACAGGCTAATAGTTGGAATACACCATTGTAACAATTGATGCTTTTCGATGTAGAAATTATTTTACGAGTAGTTTGAAAATCAAAATGGTTTCAAAACTTCAATGTAACAGTGGTGTATTCAACATTTGCCCTATATTGTATAAAATCATTATTGATTATTTGCATTTTACATTTTTGGCTTACAGTAATCATCTTCGCCATTCCCAATATTTTGGTCCAAATTTTCTTCGTTAAAAAGATCGGAATTGCTATGATTTATGGAGTTGGTCAATTTTCGCGGTATTGGGGGTGGATTTCTAACTTGTTCGTTTTGAATATCGTTATTTTCAAGGGAATTGCTCGCAGTGGCTATAGTTCGTGTAGTATCAGTACAAATGTATGCATAGTTTAGATCGTGCGATGCTGTAGAAATACCAGAATCACGAAAATCAATTTGAGAACAACTGTTCTCTAATTTGAAGCGATCAGCTTCAGCGTGATCTTCCAATGGTATGTTCACCACTGAATATTTCTGAAATGGTGACTTCATACTTGATGAGTGTAAGTCATTTTCTTGATAATCTATGCTGCAATAATTAAGCATTGAATTCGATATTCGTTTATCTGTGGGTGTAAGACCACGCGGTGGCAATGGTGGTGCCAAAATATCTTTTGTAGCAGACTTTGGTGGAATTTCCGGGCTATCATAGTTACCGTAACCAGCAGACTTAGGTCGAATCGGGATTGGAGGTGCTGTCGTACTGTCATTTCTTGTTAAAATGACTTGATCGCGGTTGGAAATACATCTTTGAAGCGGCGGTGGTTTCGCTTCATAATTTCCATTGAATCGCGAAGATGGTTTTGTATAAATTTCTTCCTTCTCAAAATTCATCATGTGATAATTTGAATGATCATCAACTAGTTCATCTGATAAGTCATTGTTGTTTTGTACAGGCTGTTGGCTGACGCTCATTGAACGCTTTTCAATTGGAAGCGGTGGTAGCGGGGTATTTACAATACTCTCTGAGAAATGACGTTTTATTTTGTCCATACCTAGAGTGACGAGAAACAAATGGTAAATATTTGCTAACTATAGTTTCTTTTATATATTTGGTCAAGATGCTTTACTTTTTTTATAGACAAATTTGATGGTTGGATTTTATTAAGAAAATAAAAGAATTTATGAAAGTTATGAAAGTATTAAAGTGTTCTACTAAAAGTAAGTAATCTGACCATTTTGAACAATGCCTTCATGCTCACCATTTATGCTTTGTCGCATATGAATGAAACGTTCTAATAATCGCTTATGTAATGGTTGAACGCCTTCAGGTGCCAAGTTTCCATGCAACGCTAGAGCCGTTTCCAAAATTTGTACTTGTTTCAGCATCAATTGTTTTAGTCGTTGTACATTTGTTTGTTGTGACTTGCCTTCAGGTGATTGTCGAAATTCTTCGGTGAAAAATGCATCTTGATATTTACTTATTCCACCTGTAAGGTAAACAATAAAACATTTATACAAATATTTAAATGTCGTAAATCAAGATTATTACATACCCATAACATTGGCATCTATTATTCCTTGTAATCGCATTGAAAATGGATTGATGTTTCGCTTTGGATCGGCACGATACTGGTCAATTAGTTCATGTAACTCTTTTGCCACATTTTCCATTGTTTCACAAGCAAATTCAACGGGAGTGAGCTCTCGGAAAGATCTGTATAAATCAATGCATAGAATAAAATGTAATGTTAGTTTCTGAATAACGAGAACATGAACAATATTCCATTAATTAAACACTCTATACATTACCTGTTGACAATTTCAAACCACCGAAGAATGTTTGGAAGAGGTTCCGATATATCCAGTATTGTACGTTCAATCCACAGTCGGCTGAACTCGTTGTCTTTATCTTTATCAGATTGACCTTTATATAGAGGTCTGTCGTGTTGAAAACGTTTAACATCATTTACTTGGTAGAATTTTTTTACTTTTTCCGGGACAGGGAACATTGTATTTTTGAACAATGGCTGATCAGGAATCGGTCGAACATTACTTATTTGAATAAATTGGCCTTTATCGACAAATATTGAGGACTCTGGCGGTGTATTTTTCGTTAAAATTTGTGCTTGCGGAAATTCAATCTGCATACGCTGCGTGAAGCCGCCAATTCTCTCATACTCTAATCCACGGTAGATGAATTGTTTGTTCTAAAAAATGTCCAGAAATAAAAATAAATAAATAATCAAATATAACTTTGTTTGATATTGCCGTTTCATACTTACTCGTACAAACAATGGGAATCCCAAACCGAAAAAACCAACACGAAAATATTCTGGCTCCGGGCGTATTTGAGTTAAAATGTTTTGGAAGAATCTTGCTTGTAAGTTCAATATATTACTTAAAGCCTCAAAGTCAAAGCGCTTGTATTCATAGAAATCAGCTAACTCTTTCAACAATGGAATTCCCTTTTCCCAGTTTTTACCTAGAATTGACCAGTAAAGAAAAATTTTTCGAATTGAAAAATAATTTCAAAGGCATGGATAAGAATTGTAGAGTAATGGAATAGTAATTTTTACCTTTGTCGAAATTTTTCAAAATCTATATGAATAAAAAAACAATGAAATGAAAATCTGCACATAAATCAGTCTTCACAATGAAGACACCTTAACAGTTATTATTCCAAAAAAAATACCTCTTTATAAAGATTCTCTTTCCGTTCCCATTCTTGTTGGCCAATTGTATCATTTGGAGTAAAAGTTAGAGTCTCCTTAGACCAACTCAACATATCCGCATATAATTTTAATGTAAAACCTGCCTCTGTGTAATTTTCCGCTTGCAGATGTAAGTCATATAATTTGTATATATACCTGATCGCAAAATATATTAATATTGTATATTTGTATAAACGTTTTGAATATGAAAAATTATCTATACCGTAAATACATCTCCTTGCGATCAATTTCGTTCTTATAAAAGTTTAATAAGTTTACGGTACACGACATTCTCTTATCTCGGTTTTCATCACCTTGCATCACATTTCTGTAGTCAAGTAGGCGCTCCAATAATTTGGTTACAGATGAAATAAACATTTTACCAGCTTCACACCATTCAGTTGGATTTTCAGCTTCTAGTCGCTCCAAAATACTAAACAAAGAAATGTCTTAAATACATGGAATACTAACGAACTGTTTCTGAAGATTTGGCTGAAATGTTTCATTTCAAATGGTTTTTTTCTAAAAATGTAATGAACTTACACTAATGTTAGAAGCTCCCTGTTTACGAGCACGTGCAACAATGTATGTATGTATGTATGTAATATATGATTATGAAGAAAATGTGAGTGAATGAAAAGGGTAAGTGTGTTGGAAATTTAGATTTTTTGTCAAACAATAGTTTTTTTTTCTTCCTAAAATGAATTATCACTTACATTGTACTGAAAAGTTCTCTGTATTCATCATCACCCTTATTTTCGTTAATCAATGAATCCAACTTGTCGATTAATTCACTCTCAATTAATCGAAACGAGCCGCGGGCAGCCTATGCATATATTTAAAAAAATATGTTAATTTTAATCATTTCTTTCTCATTTTATTTTCATACTCATACTTGTTCGCATTGAATCATGTCGTAAAATACATTTAAAGTAGCCTTTCGTAAAGATGGTTCGGGTACCAGTGTGATTTCGAGAAAAGGTCCAACCATTGATGGAATAAAGTGTAATTTGTTTTCGCTTAGATGTGCCCACATGCTTAAAATCGAATTTTAAAATCCATTATTCCTATATATTTCTTTTTGTAATAATATTAATTTACCTCAAAATTTGAAAACCCATCATAACTCGCATATCTCCAAATTCATTTAAAATCTTTCTCTGTTTCGTGTCGGGATATTTTTCTAATTGTAGACATGGTTGAGTTGTGAAAATTGTGGCCAAACTGAAATACGCTCGCCATAGCTGTGCATCAAATGTATTGTCCTCAAGATACCGATAGACAAGTGGTTTAGCAAACTCTTCCAGAGCTTTACGTAATATATTATTTGCGACCAACTTCATAACAATCCAATCCGATGGAAAAACTTGCCAGTCATTTATTAATAGCTCCTTGAGGACCAGCAAACATTTATGCAAAAAACCTTTAAGTTCACCACTTCCACCACTCCCTTCAAGTTCTTCAAACAAATATGTGTAATGAGATTCATCCAATTGTTGTAATAGACCAAGCAATACTGCGACCAACGATGATAAAACCGGTGGTGAAGCTTCGATTATTATCATAATTGTTTGCATTAAGATATCCAAGATATTTCGGCATAAAGAGTTCAAATCATGTGCCAAATAATTTGATGGCTTTTCCGAATTTTCAGCACCTCTGATTGAAAACAAAAAATTCAGCATATCTGATAATATATCGGCGCATAGTTTCAATTCGTCTCGACGTGACAAATGAATACGAATATGCTTACATGCAACTGCAAGAATAATTGACCGTGTTACTTCTTCCTTTTGAAATAAACGACCACGGACTAAATCTTTGATTGCCAATAATTTGGCTTGAATTAAACGTGGTGGTGCATCACGACAAACTGCATCAAATATATTACGAGACACAATTCCTATGTCTGGTGGTGTTAGTGTATCGTGCAGTTGCTCGAGAACAACACCCGTTGTACGTAAAAGTGCTTCTTGAGGAGCAATTATAGCTTCATTTGATGGCACCGATAACATTGAACTAAGTGCTTTGAACAAATTATACAAATCACGCTTGAATGAATCTTCGTATTGGCCGCCTGTCGCCTGTGAAAACAGCTTTCTCGATTGAATAATCAACTTAACGATGTATTCAAGAGAATCAAAATATTTTGGAATCGGTTCAGTTTGTTCTGCGGTTTGCATGCAATCAGCTAGATGTTGAACGGAAGTAATTAATCCCTTATAAACCAACGCGGCCGCGAAATGATTATCAATATACTCGTCCATAACCGGTTTAAAATGTTCAAATTTGGAGCTCTGAAGTAAACTAAATATGCTGACCAAGACTTGAAACACAGTACCCTGTGGAAAAAAGATTAGAAAAAAATGCAGTGGACATACAACAGAAATTCAACATTTAACACTTACCGAATATTCTGTACTATTTCCATCTTCATCTGAAAATATTGCAAACAATGCATCTAAAACATCTTGTAAGAATTTCACTAACTCTTCATCACGCAATTTCAAAACTCGTGTCAATGCTTCTTTGATCCGTTCTGGATGAGTTTTCCATTGTAAAATCGATAAAATATCGCCATTTTGTGTCAATTTTGTAGATATAAGCATGGATCTGAGATACATGCACTCTTTCGATGTTCTGTGAAATGTTGCGGTTTGATCTAAAATACCTTGATCGTCAAAAGCCGAACATCGCAAATTTAAATATGGAACTTTCGTCAGTTTTGATTGATCTTCACATTTGTACACGTATAGCTCATGAAAACCATCCGCTATAGCTGCACCACTTGGTTCCATTAAACGTGCAAAACTAAATGCGAAGAGTTTTGGTTCTGATTTTTCTCGTGTCGAACAATGTCGAAACTCAAATCGTATATGGGCTGTTGAAAATTTCTCAATTGGTAAATTCAATCGAATTGTTTCATTCCATGAAGGTGAATTATTATGATATAAAATAACGGTTCTAAATTGATTTGTAGCCGCTTCTACTCCTGACGATGCCCAAAAACAATCCGGTATTGGTTTTCCGTTATTTGAATCAATAATACTCAAAAGAACTTCGATATTTTTCGCAGTGCTTTTGCCGCCTCGTTCAAATTCTCCTTTATCTATTACCAAAAATAGATCATTGCGTACATCACCGGGCATGATTATATCAGGAAACCCGATTTTTCGTGTTATTACTGCTCCTTGAAAAAGAAGCGGCTGCTCTTGTCTTGCTTGAAGTAATTCTCCATGAAGGATTTTTACCGACACACCAATTCCATACGAATTATTTCCGTTTCCATTTATCGGAGAGTATTTTCCAGACGTTTTTTTGATAAGCATTTCATGCAGTTGATAAAAATCCTTCTCCTCGCACTGATACAATCGAAAATTGTGTTCCTTTTCTTCTGACTCAATAAGATTCTCGGCGCTACTCGAACTATTTAGAAGCGATAATGGTAAGACGCCAACGCCAAAAGGACGTCGAAATACTTGACTCGAATTAGATTTTTCATTCTTTTTTACTGACTCTTGTAACATTTTACCAACTCTGATCACACTTGTAACCAAATAAAGATCAGAATTTATCTCGGTAGCACCTGGATATTAGGAAAATTTATGAATCGATTTCTTTTTTTTAAATTAATAAATCATTTGTAAAACGCTTTCTATTTACCTAAATCAGTGAACACACAACAATTTGAATGTATTTTTTCATTAAAATGAGCATATCCGTCCTTAGGAATGAATACAGAAAATCGCTCGGAGATCTGCCGCATACTATTATTTCCAGCACTTCCATCATAAAGATAAAAATAAACTTCTGCATCTTCTCCGATCAAGTATCCAAAGTCTCGCATACAAAAATACAAATGATGAGATAATTGTTTCCTTCCACTCTTTCGACGTAAAGTTCCACGACTCTAAATAGAAACAAAAATTGAAGTTAAGTTGTAAACAATTTTTTCTTCCTTTTTGTTGAGTATTCTCAACTTACAGAACTTGCTTTGGCATTTTCGGAGCTATTCACATGTACTTGATGTAACGACGAAATACTTATTTCATGCGGATTCACTGCCAACGGCCCAATTCTTGGCACTAAATCACGGCAAAGTTTTCTGAAACAAAAAAATATTTTATATGTAATTTTAACTTTTAGCTCTCATGATTTATATATGAAAGTCAGAGGAATGTCTTTTCGTATATTCTTCATTAATATTAAATTCATTCTTGGATATTCTGTCGATACAATATTATTATTATTATGTGTCCTAAAAGTTGATTTAAAATAATATTTTTATTTATTGCAAAAAAAAATCAAGTGGTCTGCGTCCATAAGAACTCACAGAACGTGATCAAGGTCAATGAACGCAGACGGTGATCGTTTGTTAAAATCAAAGAAACAACAATATTGTTGAAAGCAATTTGGTCAAGATATTAAAAGGTTTCTGAATGTTTTTTTCATTTGGACACATCTATTGATTTGCAGCATTGAGAAGAAGAACATTCATTTTATATTTCAGATTAAATTGCATACATTCAAGATCACATTTTTAGAATAAAGTAAAATCGAAATATTTTTGTGTTAAAAAGAGATAGTCTTTGAATTGTTCATTCTCTCACTGCAATTTGAATAAAGTGTATGTGTGGTGCGGTAACAGTTGCTGCACATTAAAATCCAGAAAAAGAAATAACAAAAAACTACAGTAACATACACACATATCTATCGTTTGTTAACTAACACTGTTAACTCACAAAGTAATAGCATTGTATGGCATGTATTGTAAACTCAATAAATACATGTATGTGTTGTTCTCATACAAATATGGACATATCTGTTGGCATAGTATTTCATTGCATTTGTATGCTGAGTTATAGCGAGTGCGTGTGTGTATGTGTTAGTTTACATTCGTTCTGTTTGCGTCGATTCATATGAATTAGGGTTTCTCGCTCTGACAATCGTTTTGGCTCCCAGTGTTTGCATTGCTTTCTCGAACACACATTTTTAACATTGTGTTTCGAATGAAGTTTGCGACTTGTTAGTACTGTTCCAACTTTCTACCACAAAGAACGTTCATTGTAAGACCAACAGACAGTTAATTTTTTTTATTTGCTTGTGCAATCAATTTTGATGCACAGTTCAATATTCGACATTTATATACAAACAGCTGAAGATAAATTTAACGTTTGAGATTCGAATTTACTTTGTGATTGACTTACTCAAAAGGTACTACAAATAGTGTTAATTACAGATTTATTTCATTTATACGTTGAAATTAGATTTTTAGATTTGTGAATTTCCAAAGCTATACCAAAAATTTAAATTTAATTTAATCGAAGAATGGTTAATATAAAAAAAGTGTTAATATTTTTTTATATTTTGTGCAACAACCAATGCTACTTTTTTTGTTCAAAGAGACATTAACATTATATTCCGTTCACTTGGTTCAAGTTGATGTCTGCAATGTCGCAACTGAAATGGCCGAAAATGGTATTATTTCATCTATGTATGTGTGGTATAATACAGCTAACAAGGCACTCGTTCTGTAAAAAGTGATGATGCTAGTTCAAATATTCGTAGTTGTGTGAGTTAGTTTTTTTTTCTCTTCGAGATTGCGTTTGAAAGTAAGTTGACGATCGACTCTTTGTGCTGAGTCAACAACGCATGAATGTTATTTGCTTTGGACAAATGTCGGCAGTATTATGACAAATAACTTTGTACACATTCTAATTCTTCCTTTTTTCAGAATCATTTTCAGTTTTATTAGAATTTCAGATCCAGAAATTCTGTTAGTCATGAAATTAAATTTTGCAGTTCATAAAAAATCTCATAAAAATAAGAGATTCTTGGAAAATTTCATTTCATTCTGTGTTGCAGGCGAAACCAGTTTTGCATGTTCGTGTTCAATCATGGAGAATTCTTTTGACATTATTTTCCTTTTTACCGTCTTCTTGGTCAGAATTGTCTTTTATGCTTCATACATCTTTCATCTCGTATTCAGAGAGTTTCTTACAGCGGAAATGATGAAAACTATTTTTTAAGATGTTTTATCCCCACGAACAATTGCTTCATGTTGCGATGCTTGTGTGTATATAAAAATGTTCTCATTGGCGCTCTCTAGTAAATGTGTCTACAGTCATGGTTGGCTATTCTTTCAATTGATTTCAATTGGATTTGATAGTATCTATCTAAATGAAGCGAAGTTTGCATAATTATTATACACATACGTACAAACATGTTTTTTTTTTTAAATCTGTGTATATGAATGATGATGTTATTCAATTTATCTTTATGGAAATATGATTTGAAGAGATAAATGAATACAAATATTTTGTCTTTAAGATAAAAATGTTTCCATTGAAATGCGGTTTGAAACAAATGACACTTGGTCGGCTTCAAAACTAAGTATTAGTTTAAAAGAAATTGAAAGCAAAAAAAAAATATTCAATTTGCGAGAGATAATAATATAAATCAGACCTAATTTCATTTGAACCAGGGATATCAGAATATCCCATGAATTTTGAAACTTCGATCATTCACCTTTTTTCACGTTTAAAGCTATATGCTATAAAAATTCAAGTTTTTACAACGACCTAGTTAGCGCGAGCCATTTTTCCGATGTGTCAAAAATGACGTATATCGCATTTTATAAGTAAAACGTGATCAACTAGTCGTGTAAAATCGACTGAAAAATTATGTTTAGAGCGAACAAAATATTTGCACATATGCATTTCATTTGCAATTCATTGTTAGCGATTGTGTTTGAATTGACCAAGAAAGTCTTTGAGCGAAACTTGCTAATGGAAAACGACGTAAAATTTTATAACTAGCTAGCAGCAAGAGATATTTTAAGTGCCACACTTTATTACTGACAACTTTGTTGCGATGTTTTTTTTTTTGTTGAAACCACTAAAATAAGATGGCATCCATCGCTCATGAAAAACAATACAATGCTTTATGACACAAACTTTCTGAAATATAAATGATATTGGTGTGGCCATCATATAAATTATTTGCAACATTTGTGATCATTTTCACATCGAACTAAATTGCATCGCAGCAAATACGTTCAATTGTTTTGTATTTCATTGTCATGTGTACATTCATTGACAATACTTTTTTTTAAACATTGTGCCAATTCACAGATTTTTTTTATATTCGTCAATTAAACAGCAGTGAGTTTTTGAAAGCGCCATTTGGACGGGCCCATTTATGTTATATTCTGGTGAATCGTATAACGAATCTTAATTACATCGCTATACTAGTTTTTTATTTATTTATTTGAATGCATAACTATGAGTTTTCGTTGTGCTTTACATTTTTCTTTTCAACTAACAACGTAAAATTAACAATGTTTAAAAAAAGTTATTCGCTCTCAAAGATTGATTGTGTTCAAGTCATTTTGTTCTCTAAAATATTCACTTTTTTATCAGAGAAATATATTACTTACAAGTGACGAAAAAAAATGAGATTACTCTGTAGTGATATCACTCAATTTGGAATTATTTGTTCATTTTTTTATCAAAAGAAAAACATCATAAACGGATCGTTGAAACGAATGAGACAACTGAAAAACAAGCAACGCGTTAGTAACATTTTTTAAATACTACTTTTAGGTGTGTCCCATTTGAAAAATGTCGGTATTTGGCTTAATGTCCGGCGTTGCCGGTTTTGTGAAGGTTCGATATTTAATTGACAAAGCAATTATCGACAACATGATTTTTCGCTGCCACTATCGCATCACAAGCGCGATTTTATTCGTATGTTGCACCATTGTGACCGCTAATAATTTGATTGGTAAGTTCGTTTGGCATACTTTCAAACATGTGTAAAAATCCAATACCACAAAAAAAAACATAAATAAACCATTATCTATCATTTAAGGTGATCCAATTGCATGTATCAACGATGGGGCTGTGCCAAATCATGTCATAAATACTTATTGCTGGATCACATACACTTTTACACTTCCGGGTCAACATGGTATTTTCCTTTATTCTTGAAATATTTAGAAAATTCCTAAGTTCATGTGTCCATTAAACAGACAATACTTTATTTTTGTAGGTAAACATGTTGGAACTGAGGTTGCGCAAAGTGGTTTAGGAAATGATAACCAGGAAAAAGTTTATCACAGCTACTACCAGTGGGTGCCTTTCACACTTTTCCTCCAAGTAAGATTATTTCTTTTTATTTCCTTGGATGTATAAAACTTTTGTGTATTGAGTTGGTTTTAATGATATTGATTTTTTGTAGGGATGTCTCTTTTATCTTCCTCATTACATTTGGAAAAATATTGAAGATGGTAAAGTTGGCTTGATCTCACAAGGCATTCGTGGAATGTTCGCTCTATCGCCCAAAGAACGGGCAAGCCGTCAAAAACGTCTTGTTACCTATATATTGGAAAGTTTGCGAACACATAACGGATATTCATTTGGTTATTTCTTTTGTGAAATTTTGAACTTGGTCAATGTTATTGCCAACATTATATTCATTGATGTATGTAATTGTTTTCAAAGTATTCAATTTGAATCTGAAGAATAATTTAAATTTCAAAATGATTTTTTTCGTATTTTTTTTAACAGAAATTTTTGGGAGGAACATTCTTAACATATGGTACTGATGTTATTCAATTTTCGAATGTAAGTTATATAATTTCTGTTTGAAAGCAAAACAAACGTATGAACACCGTTTTTTTTTTAAATCCGAAGATGAATCAGGAAAATCGAAGCGATCCAATGCTCGAAGTGTTCCCGCGTATCACAAAATGCACATTCCATAAATACGGAGCTAGTGGAAGTATTCAAAAGCATGATGCGCTATGTGTCTTAGCATTGAATATTCTGAATGAAAAAATATACATTTTCTTGTGGTTTTGGTTCATTATTGTGGCCATTTTGTCTGCATGTGCCATCATTTACTCTGCATTGGTAGTTATGTTGCCAACCACTCGTGAAGCCATCATCAAAAGACGATTCCGAAACGGAACAACGAATGAAGTCGAAGGTCTCATAAGTAATATACAGGTAAAATTTGTCCGCAAATCGAACAACATTTCTATAATATAAATGGGCAAAACGATTTTTTTTGTTTGTTTTATAGGTTGGTGACTTCTTGCTTCTTCATTTACTTGGTCAGAATATTAGCGTAAATGCGTTCTCGGAAATACTACGTGATCTATGCAATCGTCTGAGCTCATCAACACCATCAGCACCTTCGCCAATGGAAATGGCTCCGTTTTACAGTTCGGCATTGGAAAACGAAAAGGAGACTATGACATAAAATTCACATGAATTTTAAATGACAATGACCCAATTTCAATATTCAAATGAACTTTTCAAACAAAATTTTGATTTTTGACCCACAATCAGAGGTTATAATTTCATTAATTTTACGGTCTACATGAAGAGACATTCCGTATCTAAAAAGTATTATATCAAAAAGACAATAAAATTTTACTGAAAAATGTATTAAAATCATTTTAAAGGTTGATAGTTAACACGTGATAGTGCAAAAATGAAGTTAAAGAAATTGACGGGAAAATTAGTTTTATAATAGTATGACACAGACATTTCGATTCTCAATTTTTTTGGTAGTGTCTTACTTAACAGTGAAAGAATACTTTATATGGAGGAAAAATTGATCAAACTAATTTGATACACATATTCATATTTTTTTTACAAAAAGGATTGGATTCATGCCGTTGTCAACCACATTTTTTTTCACTTTTTCATAACATATTCACACAATTTTTCCATAAAAATATATTTTTAGTTAAAACTTCATGCCATAAAACTATGTGTAATTTACCCCAATTTTCAGTCTTGAACATAAATCAACATACTAACAACAGAATGTAATGAAAGAATTTATCAAAATTATAATTTTAGGCCTATAGTTTTTTTTGTCAAGCATTTACTTCAAATAAAAATAAAATTTATACATATATACTTCTCGAATATATGATCATTATTTTACCTGTTGCCCCAGTCAATCTTTGAAGTAACTTGAAGACGAAGTTCCATCAAATGATCTTGCGTTAAAGTTGCACTCAGAAGTTCACGACGAAGTTCCAATAGAGATAACATCACCTTGCGAAGATATGAATACTTATACGAATCACGATTCTGCAAGCAATTAATGGAGAAATGTTAAATTTTACTCATATAATATGGACAATAGTCCACTATAGTGTCATTATTAGCTTACCACGTATAATTTTTTCCATATTTCGGACCATTCGCGCAGAACTTGTGTACATTCTGCAACAACTGGATCGATTTTCGCTGGATCTTTTAGATAAACATAAGATTTGGGATATATGCCAATGCATCGTGGCTTACGTAAGTTTGTACCGCGATACCATTGTGAACATTCTTCAAGGATTTCTACACTATCGCCAACATCTAATGCAATACCATACTGAACATTTCCTTGCCAATTGTGTATTGCTATAACGAAAAAACAACATTTACGATTAACAAGATGGTAAGATGGTAAGATAGAAAGGCCTAATTATTTGAACAAAGATACGACTTCTTTATTGTCTTCACATTGAGTACATATGGTGTCATTCGTAATGTGTACATTGTTCATTGGTTAAATATGCGACTTCCTGTTTTTGCATTCTTTGTCATTCACAAATAAAAAAGCATATTCATATTCATATCCACATTCATATTCAAAGTTGTTTGTCATTTATATGGTTTTGTTCATGCTTTTTTGAAGCTATATTAAAAAATGTGTTATTCTTTATAGACTGAACACTTCTAATTGAAATGAATGATTCTTGACAATCTTTTTATATCAGAAATCGTTATAACTTTATCCCAATACTAACTAGTCTAATACAAATTATCACAGAAATAGAGAGTAAGGAAATATAAAAAAACTTATTATCAAGACTATAAGATAAAAATTGATCCTTAAAAGTTGGTATGATATGTGTTTACGTAAAAATATAAACACTGAAATATTCAGATTAATTTTTAGCTCATTTTCAATTTATTTATTTTCTCTTGCTGATATTGTTTAATATCTGTATATTTTTATCGAAATTCAATTATTTCGAAAAAAAACCATATCTTAAAACTCTTTTTAAAAAACTAATAACAATTATTAATGACTTAACTTCTAATAGTATTATTGGAATGATAACGTACCCACGCCGTATTTGTTATTTACTGGCTGCCACATATTCGATATGCATATAACTCACATACATAAAATAAATACGTTCGGTAGAAAAACGCAACCAAAAAAAAAAATAAAACTTTGACTTTTGGACTTTTTTTTTCACAAAATATGACCGCAATTCAAATATTTTGACATTGTGCAATTGAATTCAAAAGAAATTTTGATTTAACATTTCCAATGACAAAGTATATTTTTTTTTGTTTGATATGAATTGCTAATTAGGCTTTATTTTATACTAAATCACCACACTTGAAACACAGTAGTAGCACTTTTTCTTTCACATTTGAAAATTTTCAAATTAATTTCGGTGATTGAGACAAAAAGATAAAAAAATATATAATTTGGCGAAGTCAAATCAAATCGATATCAATATTTTCTCTTTCAGTCGTGCTGCAATTTTGAGGAGTGAATCAACAATACGAGATTGTTTATATACTGTACATTAAATGACTAGTTAGGACGCTGCTGCTGTCGCTTCTGTTCATCACATACACACAATAAAAAGACCAAAAAAGAAAACCGTGAATAAAGGAATTAAATGCGAGTAATACAAACAAAATGACGTTTGCGTTGATGTGTGCAAAAGCTGTGATTATGAATGAAATACCGTGCGCTTATTTGTTTGTCGTGTGTACTACAACCAACATCGACGGCGGCGACGGCAACAAATCAAGTAGCATCAACGGTACATTTAATACACAGAAAAGACCTTTCGAATCATAGTACATAGTACTCAATGCTTTGTGTTCACTTCCCTAACGCAAAGATTACATTATCATTCGTATGGGGACAGTATACGAATAAGAGCGTGTTAGTCTCTATCTGTCTGTGTGTGTGTCTGTGTGTCATTTTGACGTTTAAATGGGTGTTTCATGTGCCGCACATACAAAAAACAACTACAATCAAAATATTTAATGTATTTTATTGGGTAGGGTTCAATTTATCAACTTCGATAATGCAGGATGTATCATATATAACTATCTCTTTCAGATTCATCTCTTTCTTACTTTCTTACTTATTCAGTGTATACTTATTGAGTGTATTTGTTCGGTACAATAATAAAATATAATAATGCAAACAATTATATCATGATACTTATTTCTATTTGCTTTTTGTTTGCTACATCTATTGGCTCATAGAAAATGACAAATTCGTATTTTCATCAGACTGTTGTTTCATATCGTACGACATATTGCTGTCTTTAAAACTGAAACTGAAATCAAAGTTAAAATTAATAGGTATTATTAGATAATGTGTTAGAAAAAAGTACCTTGAGGAGGCATCGCTATCATTTGGATTAGAGCTGGATGGTGACATGTCATTCTTGGATATGTTGTTCATCATGTTCATGTATTCTTCTTTCAAATTGCTAGAGTAAAATATACATTCAAAATAAACCACCACATAGACAATATACAAATTCATATTATTTACAATTTTTGAATTTTTTCACTTTCTTCGACCAGTTTCTCATATTCCATTTGTGTGCTTTTGAAGCGAATTATTTCCGAACGGTTTCGATTGATGATTTCATTTTTGTAATAGTTATGTAGATTCAAGAGAGATGAGTTTGACATCGCTTTGTAAGCCTTTTCCAAAGTATCTATGTCGATCTTTTTCTAAAGAAATAAAATACATGTTTTCATTGAAATATATGAAATATTTGCGCTTTGATTTTGAAACTCACATTAATTCCTTTGTCATCAGCCACCACCACTTGATTAATTTTTTCCATAAAACATTTGTAAAATTCTTCAATCGCATCCTTGAACATAAGCAAGCCGCTTTCTGTGCAATCTATATTATTTGAATAACGTTTCGAACAGTATTCTCTCAGAAGTTTGGTTGCATAAAAAAAATTCACTTACAATCAAATCCTTTAATGCGCAAAAGTCCAGTCAATGCTTTGCCAATAACGTCCATTACCTAAGTGAAGAATCACAGAAGAAAAGAAAAGAACGAATAATCAAAAATAATCAATAAAAATATGAATCTCATACTATATAAGTACTGAAATTAATGTATGAATGAGACAATGAAAATAATCGAAATAACGGCCATTACCACTGGTTTATTTATTTGTGATATTGCTTTCGGTTTGCCTAATGTGAAATCTGACACTTTATGAGTTTCGAATGGGGATGTAATGGGCTGATGTAATTCTTCCAAACATGCCTTTGTGTCAGCTGAAAGCGTGATTGTTGGCAGGACTTGACGTTGATTCGCCAAATAAACCTAATAGGTAACAAAAAAAAACAAATGTAAGCATACATCTTACTGCTTTTTTGCTACATTTTTACCATTTCTTCACTGTACATCTCAATCATAGATTTTATGCGATTTGTATGATTTAGAAGTTCGACCGTTTGAGTTACCAAATGATTTTCAATTTGAACTCTAAAACATTTAAAAAAAATTCAGATTATTGTGTACGAATTTAAGTAAAAAATCATTTGATTACTTACGTTTTTACTGGATGCGGCTCATCAATTGCACCAAGCATTTCAATTTTAAAACGCTTCTCCGGTGGATAAATGGAAAATACATCTTGAACTTCGTATTTTGAGTCGTAAATTTCTGGACATTCGCCCCAATGAGATTTTGTATGACTCTTTTCCATTGTAAATTTGGAAATGTTGTAATTTTTGAGCGTATTTATAAGTGACAGCCAAAGTGTCAAATACAGTTTGACAGCTCTCGAAAAGATGAAAACAAAAAATGTCTAATGTGACTGTCGAAATGTCTAAATTTATTGCTTTAAACGTTACATGTATGTACTGTTTATTTAAATAATAAAAATAATTATAATAATAATGCATCATTCTTTAAATTTCCGGCGTATAAAAATGGGAACTGGAATTAAATAAAGTAACATATTAAATACGATAAAACCAACGGCGAAACCAATGGAGGCTGCCATATCGATGTTTTCTTGGGGAAGAGCCCGTCCTAATTTCTCATACAAATACTCTGAAGTGAGTGGACAAACAGTTACCGAATTCGGTATACAATTCATACGACGCGTCAGAAAAACGGCACTATGTAATAAGGTGCTTGCGTATCGTGTATGTGTTGCTTTTGTATTTTCCTGCAGCCATGGTGCTAAGCCCTTATATGAACGTACCTAAAGGGCGAATCACAAGAGAAAAGAATACAATATTAATTTAAAATAATCGATCAATAATCGAAAAATAATCAATAAGAATTAATAAATAATAGAATGGCAATTTTTAAGTGAATTTTCCCTTAACGTACCGTTCCACTTGCCAGTGCTAGGCTCACACAAAAAATATAGCTCACAATGATCGCAACATTTATTCTTGATTTAACAAATAGAAGCAAAGTTATTGAAAGCTGTTCGGCCAATATATAACTGCTCCATAATGCAACCAGCATATATGTGAATGCAGTGCCGTCTGGATCGTTGGCGTTCAAGAAGATTCTGAAAAAAATGTGTAAACATAATGTTTCATAATTATTTCTATTAGAATAATACAATTTTATATTGAAAAATAATAAAACTCACGGATATAGGATACAAACTGAGAGTGCCGTTGATATGATTGAAAAAGGCAATGATACTGATTCGTAAGCTAGAAGTAATGTGGTCCCTGTATATAAACCATCATCATATTCTTTGCTAAATCGATTACGCCACGGTGGAACTGTTCGAAATCAATTAATTATTCCAGAATTCGAAAAATATCCGAAAAACTAATCAAAGATATGATTTTTTGTACATACATAAACTTATTGTGACCCACACACCAGTACCATAGGCCAAGCCCAATATGTTTAATATCATAGCACTTTTGCTATAAAATCCTTTTGCATCATCTCCCACATTACTATAAAATATCCACATAAGACCCATAGCAGCCGGCAATGCAAATAATCGTAGAAATAATGATTTCAATCCAGCGTGACTGCATGAAAACGTAGCGGCAAGTAATTTTCTGTGAATTAATTATTCGATAATATGTGATTTTTTTATGTTTTTTATTTATACATACAAATAAAGCATTCCCCATACTTTGATTTCACTTGGCTTTCCATACGACTGATAATTAATAAAAAGAAAATAAATTTAAATAAAAAATTGTAAGAAACCTTTTTTTTTTTCAAAATGTTGCTAACCAATGGAACCTTGCCGGAAAACCCAGATCCAATTGGATTTATTGGAACATCAGGTAATGGTGTTTCTCGTGCGAAACGCTGTACTAAAGCTTCAATTTGTTGACTCGATTCAACAAACCGCTCGCGACTTCTACAAAATAAAATTTCAAAAACAAAATGATCGTCACCTTAGCCATGTTTAGATCAACATTTGTATATCAAATCAAACCTTCGATCTACTGTTGACAGACAAAGATAGTACATTAATGGATTTTCAAGTTGTGGACAAGGAAACCCAATGCTGTGAAAATATTCGAGCATTCCACGCGTAGATCCCGAGTAAACAACACCACCAAGACATAAGAACAATGCTCTATCCAAAAATGGAAAAACGTCTGAAATTGGATCATGAACGTAATGTGAATGAAACTTACATTTAGTCTTCAATTCTTACATATAGTTATCAGATTACCTGAGCGGGGCTTTTCCATCGAAAGTAATATGCCACAGCCAGTTTTCTTGGCGTAATTTGACAGAATGGATACTAGCAAATACGCATCTAATGGATTGAGATTCATTGTTGGCTCATCCAGAAGTACCATAACCGACTCCCGAACCAATTGAACACCGATTGAAAGTCGCCGTTTTTCACTCGTATTTAAATATTCAACGCGCTTATGGGCTACCTGTGACAGAGCCAAGTCTGCTAGGATTTGACGCACTTTTGAACTTTTTGAATATCCATTGAATACAGTCGGTGTGTAGTGGAGTGTTTGAGACACGGTCAACCCACTAATGAAATCAACTGAATGCGTTACATAACCACATTTCTGTTGAAAGATTGATTTATTCAACGTTGAACCATTCAAGAGTACTTGGCCACGAGTATTTTTTTCAGCACGACATGCAATTACATCGAGCAATGCTTTTTTTCCACTTCCTTTCGAACCCAGTACTGCCATTACTTCGCCTGAATGCAAAGTTAAACTTACACCCTTTAGCACAAGAGCCGAATTTTCTTCGACATTCAAGCAACCTCCGCTATCAACCTACAACATTAATAAATCAATAAATATTTTTTAAATGTTCAATTCTCTAACTAATTTTCAAATTCAAAGTGATCAGAAACAAAACAATTCAATAATAATAATAATTTGGCAAAAATATAGAAAATTTATAGCTTTTCAACAATTTTTAATCATTTTCGTACATTTAAGTGGGCAATATCATACTGAAAAGATAAACTTCGAAGAACACTTTGGTCTACTTGCATTTTTAGCCAAAATTTAATATACTACTATTTATTTTTTTATTCACTGGGTCATATTTTTATGCATTCAAAATTGGTAGAGTCTCAAAGTCTTTGTCTACCAAATATTGTTAAAACCAACTATTCTACGATTATGCTCGCCTCAAAATTTTTTAACGACAGTGTATATGTGGCGGAATTTGAACATTACCTCAGCCGTATGATATATATTATGAGCTTCAAGTACATAATCACTTCCAATCATGTTGATATATTCTTTTAAGCAACTCGGTTTCAAATCAGTAATATGAAAATAATCCTATTTTTTAATTTAAAATAAAAATAAAAAAAACGTTTAGTTTAATTTGCTTGTAAATTTGAAAGATTCAACCACTAAAGAAATGTATAAATTTCTCATCAGTAGACCTACATTTATTCCAAAAATATATTATTTTAGCTTAGCTAAGAGTGTGTTGGCATTTTATTCGACTAACTATTGCATACAAATGAATAAATTCTATGTAGCGGAAAATTCGTTTTAAGCACCTTCACTCTTAAGAGTCAAAACACAAACTATGGCCGTGCAGAAGTTATTGTGTGCAATACGTGCGGTAAATTGTGAGTGAAGAATGTGTGAACGGGTCGACTACATACCACTCATCGCACGCATACATTTGCTATCTCTCTTCCAAATAGTTGTGGAATGACGCTACCTGTTGACTTCATTGAATAGCAGCATCAGAAATCAACCACAAGAACACATACAGGTATATATACCTATATCTAATTGGGAACATTCCAACTGAATTTTTAAAAATCACACTCAGATTGATAAATGCAACATTGATAAATTCCATATAATTTACCCTAAAAAATCCTTGTTTGACCAAAATATTCAGAATAAATGTTGTAATAAAAAATTATTGTTGTTGCACTCAAATTATGAGCAAATGTTTGAAAGTGTTTTTTATTGAATTGATGATCTAAGTTTGAGTCATGAACTGGTTCTTCTCCAATTTAAAGTCACTTGATTGTGAAAACGGTAAATGCCACTAGTGATTCATAATATACTAGGAATCTATACTACCATATGATTCAAGGAATTTAATTCCACATTTATTTTTGGAAAAATCCGGGATTAATGGGAAAAATTCATGGTTGATGGTTTGGATTAGAATTGATCTTAACACAGGGCAGGTGAACTTCATTTGCGTTTTCTTTTACCATCGGAAATATATGTATATATGGGCGAAGAAGAAGAAAATTTACGCTTTAGTGCGCATAATGTTGTTTCACAATGCACGATCTCTTCTAGCACAATTCTTATTCGCTATATTTGCTCCGCAAGCGCGATACGGTTGTCTCATTCCCACGAGAAATTTTAATGCCGATCCAACACACAAAAGCAGTATAGACAAAGAGTGTACGATCGCACCTACATGTACAAGGTTGGTGAATTTAGTAATGCCTAGTCGCTTGTGACGGTAGTTGAACGAATATTTTTACTAGTGTTACGAACAGTAATTCGGTTTAATTCTGTTTGAAGTTGTTTACACCAAATTTTACATAGTTTTTTTTTTTTTTTTTTCAAAACTAAATTGAGTTCATAATTTATTGTGCTAATAAAAAATATACTACTACATAAATAAAAAATCCAGAAGTAAATGCAATTAGAACTTGATTATTTTTTAAAGCATTTGAAAAACAATTATTCAAAGTTCAAAATGGATCCATTTCGACTTAATTAAATATACCAAAAACATAATGAATTAATAATTTAAAGATATATGAAAATATTTCCATAACATCTTAAAAGTGGGTATTGCTACGATTATTATGAATAAGTGCTCTAAATATATAGGTACAATATTAATTCAAATAGAAAGAGAAAAAGCGCTATTCAGTTGAATGTGTAATGAATAATAACACAGTCCTTGAATTTTTTGATGTTTTATTGCTGTATTGAAGCAAATCCCTTCAGTGTTCAATAATGTTAGAATTTGCGAAAGTAATAGCTTATTTTATTAGTATTTAGTTCTGATAAAAAGAAAAAAAATGTGATATAGATATTTTGTAAATTTTTGTATCAAAGTGACGACATTCTTTCCTCACATGTTCCACAAGCGCAGATATATTGACCATTATTAGATCGAAATTGACCAACTTAGCGTCTCTTTACCGCCGATTGAAATAGAAAAGCATGTAATGAAAGACAGAGAAAAAAATTAAAGAAGTATTTTGAGAAAAACCATTAAAAATATATGAACCGTATTTCGACCATCAAGTGGTAGCGTCCGAAAACATCGTGTTATATGCTTTCTGTAGTTCTTTCTCGCACAAATATCTTTCTCATTATGTTATGTTCTTCTTGTTCTTTTGCTTTTATTTAAGCGTACGTTCTTTTGCGCGAACAACTGAACATTACAATGGATCGAATTAAAAACCTGTTTCGTCGTTGATGACAGTGTATCTTTCAGCAAACTATTGTGCTATTGGTGCTGATTTTATGTTGAACAACTTTAACCAAGAAAACGAAATTACAACTGACCATTGAATGGTCTGTGCTTACAATCTTTTTAATTTGATTTTTTTTTTTCTGTAATTTGGATAGTTTCGTGAATAAAACGTTACAGAGAAATCCTGTGCGAAACAAAAGGTTAAAAGACTTGTTTATATATTTAATGTGACAGTGAATTTTTGACGTAATAAGGATGTACAACTAAGATGAACTAATAATTTTTTGTGGATGTTTTATTTTTGGCATTGGTAAGTTGGTATGTTATTATTATAAGTGATGATTTTGAGTGAAAATTATTATAATTAATATTGCATTAGTTATCTAACTAAATAACTTTAATGATAAAACTTTTTTTTCTTGATACAAAAATAAAGTCTAATACAAATTTTTGAACAGGAAAATAAGTTTTATTATTAAATTTATTTGATTATCTATAATAAAATGAATTATTTGTTTTGGTAAATAAACACGTGAATAATATTTTGCGTTACAAATAGCAATTTTTCTCCAAACTATACAACAATATATAAAAAATCGAACTTTACAAAGTCACTCACTACGTGTGACTTATATAAATTAAATCACAATTCAACACCTAGTTCAACACTCTTTCTGAAATTTGATTCATTCATATGTAAATTTTAGTGTCATTCTGTGTGATAACGGATTCTTCATATTTGCTTTTAAACACTTCGTAGTTTTGGTATTTAAGAAAAATTCCATCACATTCTCCTGGTTTATCGTTCACAAATAGTCTACATGAGTTTTTGCTCCAATAACGTTGTGGTCAGACAATGAAAGCTGTTTATAAAAGAAAAAGAAACTGGATACATTTTTTATTTTCGAAACAGATTTTAAAAGACATTTTTGTCACCAAACTATCAAATCTTTTCAATAGCTGATGATTTAAATATGTTATACATGTCATATAACTGGAAGTTTTACAAATACCAAAAAACAGTAACATTCTTTAAATAAAATGTATCATGACGAATTTAATGAGAAGAAATACAATTAGCTTATGATAAAGTAAGTGCAAATCAACAAACCAGAATCAAATTTACTATATGCAACTGGAAATTGGAAATCATCGTCATTTCTTCACTGTTTTGAAAAATGCACATCATTGTTTTTCTTAATTCTTACAAATTGAATTCACATCAATATAATAAGAAAACATATATAAAAATCACACACAAATCACTAAATATAGTGTTCATCTCCTATTGTTTGTTTGCTCCCATTTCAGCTGTGCCGTTTGCTGGCATTAAACAGCGACAAATCAGCGGTATCGATTATTGTAGGTCACAAAGAATTTATGTACTGTTATACCTTTAGATGACAAAAACATTTTCTGTACATTAAAGACCGTTGAAAAATATGGATGATCAACAACGATGCGTTCTATGGTTCACGTTCACGCTACAATTTCTCTTTTAATTTATTTTATTGATTTTTTTTTATGTTGCTAAAATCGTTTACGTCACATACAAATGTTAACACATCCAAACTATGAAAACAAAAAAAAAACATGTAATTGTCGTTTTTTGTGTGATTTGCAGAAAATATACACAATAAGAAAATTATGCAAAACACTGCACAAATCAAGTTTTCAAATGTGCTGATGACGATTGTTCGAAGTCAACAATGTGTGAAGTAGGTGTTTTACCTACATGTTGCATTTAAAATTTTCACTTATATGTTTGACTCATCGTTCAATGTGTAAACAAAAACCTCATCTTCGTATTCAGTAATAACGCAGACTTTACGTCGTGTTTCCAATGATTTTCTTTGTTAAAATATTCGTTAAACTCAAGACGGGAACCACCCAGCCGGAAAAGACTGAAAGTAAGCAAAAAGATTTCAATCTTGGTTTGCATATTTGCAAATAGATCCATGGCCATACCGTACTATTTTACTTTCAATTCAATAGTGAAATAAAACTTAATTTTTCGACTCTATCGACACCATTTGAGTTGTTGCATGTCCGCATGAGTTTATCTTTTGCCCTACTATTTTTTTTAAATCAAATTTCAACTTGCATTTCTCCGATGGAGAACTCGATAATTGGAGTTAGACCAAAATGTACACGTTAAGATTGGTCAAAACATTTTTTTTGCTTAAATAGAACATGAAAGTGAGGCAATTTGAAGAAATAAGAAAGAATAAGAGATATCTAAAAAAAGTTATTTTAAATTCTAGGTAGTACAAACACAATTTGCTATACTTTTTGAGTTAGAATTCTCATCGTCATAATAAAAACAATGATCTGAAACTATTTCATGTGAAAAAATCTTAAGAACATTCTCTTTACGATGAGAAAAAAATAAAGAAAATGTGGAGAAATGCAAAACAAGAACTTCAAGCAAATTTCTTGATGAAATCATTTTTTTCTTGTACTTGTAATTGCAGTGAACTTCAGCGACTTGAAAAAAAGTTCTTTAGTTGACTTTACAGTGTGACAAAAAAATGTTTGACTATAAGAGCCTCTCGCACTCATAAACATTATGATATAAATAGTAAACAAATTAAATTAAAATATGTTTTACAACTGTAAAACCTCTTACTAAATGGTTGATCTAACACTATATGTTGTGACAAATAATGATGACAAATTTTGTAATGATGCATGTGTAAAAGCAAATACTAACGGAAACCTGTTTAAGAAATAGCGTTTTTTTTCTTCAGCGTTTTTATATCTTGACGTTGATGTAAATGAAAATGAAAACGAAAACCAAGATTACAGTTAATGTCTAAGATTCTTATGGCTAAAATACCGCAAACCAAATGTCAGTGAACTTTGAAAATCACAAGGCTAAAGACGCATAGCTGAAGACATTGAATGAAATCGAAGATGCAACAGAAGAATACATCTTCAAATTATTCGGATAAACTATCAAAACATTGGGATATTATGATAAGTGATTGGCTTCTAGAGCTTTCATTTAATGAATCGAAATTGTTAAATATATTACTGATTTCATTTTAAACTCCAATAAATCGATTATTGAAAATAAAATTCATTCATATATGAAACAGATAATACAGGTTGGTTTGGTCATATTTAAAGTACGATGAAAAGAACTTTGATTGAAATCATTCGATGCACATCCGCTCATATTTTGTTCGTTGCATTATTATTATGTATATGCAATATTAATGCTGGGTTTATATACGTGACGCACCTTTTCCTTATTAAAAAAATCTACCCACAACTCCACACTATTCATAGTTGGTGTATTCGTTATTCATATGAATAAGAGAAGGCAAAATTCATTTCATGAGTGACAGTTCAGTCAAGCTAATCGAGACATTACACGCACAGGTAGATAAGGTGTGTTGTTTAAAATAAGTGAGTTGCTAAAATGAAATTAATTCACTCTTTGTTGCACACAATATAACTTTCATTTGTGTGAGATATTTTCGAGTCAAATCTTTCAGATTCTTCAGCCTTGATGAAGAGGATTTTCGGATTGTGAACATAGCGAAATCATAAAAAAATACAATTGGTATATGAATCTGAAGGTGATCTGACCATAATAATTATGGATAATCGCTTTACATTGATTAACATCAGTTGCATCACAGTTAATTTGAATAAAATGGATTGATTACATACACGTACCGCAAATTGTTTGAATTGTGCAAACATAAATGTTTCACAAGTACAAGTTCATTCAATACTGCAAGTACGTGGTTTTTTAAGATTCACTTCTTCGACAACTCGCGATTAAAAAGGATCGCATTTCCAATATCACTTTAACAAAATAATGAAAAAATGCAAAATCTTGCTCATATTTTCAATATATCGCTTTAATATTAGTGCCAAAGCTCCTCTATTGTGTTGACCGAATACGACCGAATACAATTCTGAAGATAAGTTTTAGATTTTTTCTTGAGGTCACGAATATTCTAGCTGGTCCATATTTAATTATACGAACAGCTCAGTTGTTAATTTCAACAAATCACTTGAAATATTTGATATAGCCATTGAAGTCAAATAACTTTATCATCATGGGATTTAAAAAAAAAGATTTAAGAGTAAAAAACAATATATTTTTCAAAATAAATATGAAAAAGAAATTATTTTCTATTTTGAAGAGATAGCAGTTGAATTTAATAAGTTGAACAAATAACCGACGAATTTTTTTATGATCTTGGAAATTAGTATAATTTTAACGGAACAAAAATCCGATGTTGATTGAGTATGGAAAAAGGTCCAATTTTCCAATTTGAAAGATGTTTCATCATTGTCTATTTGTATAGATTCAAATGTGCATTCACCATTTAAATGCCGTTGTAGTTATTTGTTGAACGGGAATATAAGTTACAATAGAAAAAAGTGCATTTATTTGGGAAAAATAAATCTTTTGAATAACTGCAACATAATTTTGATCCACATAAAAGATTCATTTGAATGAATTGATTATTTTGTGATCTTAGTCTTTTTTATGAAAAACAATATTTTCTCTTTAATGTATCTAAGATTATTTTTAAATTGGAACATGGAACTAAAAGTCTAATTTTAAACGTCTTTAATATCTCACATGTTATATCTTTTATAGAAAATGGAATTGAACAATATGGGCTATTCATCACATCACCAACGTGACCGAAATGAGAGACGTTATTCAGTACCACAAGGTCCAAATGCGCCAATAATACCGGCTGCTTCAGAAGATCTGCACGCCTGGTCAATTTATAGGTAATAAAACATTTCGAAACATTATAAAACTACAAGTAAATTTGATGCTAAGAATTCCGGCTCAATCAATGCATTCATTGCAAAAAGAAATCACAGACTATATCGAACAAATTCAAGTTTAATTTTCAAAAGTAAAAAGAAAATAAATAAAACGATTGAGCCGAGAAAAATACATAAAGAGAAAATCGAATAAAGCCGACGAAAGATGAATAAACATTTGCAAGATGAGAGTCTGCGAAAATTAGTGCATAAAAGAATCACTTCTTTACGAATTGTTTTGAAGCGCCAAACATAATAATAAAACAAACAGTAAAAAAATTTCGTTTTTTCATCACCCATGTAATTATATCTTCTCCCCATTTCGCTTCTTTCACGTTTTTTTTTAAATTTCTTTTACTTTCGTAACAAATATTGAGATGCATTTAATTCACTTGTAACGTTTTGAAAAATTCAGTGCATTTAATCAAAAAAAATGCCGTGGATCTACAATGCAATACTTACTTTTCCGCATTTCATATAACACAACATATTGCGATGAAATAGTTCCTCCTTCAGAAATTGTTCATACTTTACATGTAAACAACTTCAGTGAATACAACACTATATTTTACAAACATTTTCGTATAAAAGTATAATATTCTTCTTCTATATAGGCAAAATTTGAATTCAGACTTTACTGATAGTGCCTTGGGCTCATCGGATAAATCACCACTGCCATATGGAAACTTTCAGCTGAGAGATACCACTGTTCAGTCAATATTAAATCATCCTAGGTAAATATTATTTGAAAACAAAATGAGTAATCACATTAATCTATAGATATTAATAATCATAAGATGAAATAGCTTTGAATTTTTCATATGATTTATTGGTTTTCACATTTTTATATTAAAGGTATGGGCCAAAAAGTCCCTTAAGTTCAAACATGTATACCTATCTTAAGTTCGGTCTACCACGCGTTTTTCCACCAAATATGTCTTCACAACGTTCACATCGAGCAGGACCTGGGCCGGGCTATAAAGGCCACACAAACAATGGTTATCGAGATAGTTCTGGTGCTATTTCATCTGGCTACGATAGTAGTGATAATGAAACAACAACACATCGTGGTCGCAATCCGCCTAATAAACAAATTCGTAAGTTTCGAAGTGAGTCAGACTTTCGTGCAATTGGAATGGGCAATTCGCGACCTAGTCCATATATGCATAGTGGAGCTAATCCATCCCTATCCGCATTGCGACAACATAGTCGAGCGAGTATAGCTGGAATTCATTTGCATAATCAAATGAATGGTGGAAAGCACTATGGATCGACAAACTATCGTTCCCATAGTGAGGCAGATCTATTGGGTGGCACAAGCGGACATGAAACGATTCATGATACGATTGGTAGAGACTATCAAAGACATATGCGACACTATGTATCCGATGTTCCATTATCAAATTTATCACCATCACGTCGTCAATCTGCTGCAATGGCACTTGTTTACCCCAATATACAGGTACATTGTTTGGATATTGAACCGAATTTGAGAGGAGTATCTTTTCAAGCAAAAGCTGGTGAGTTTCGAGCTCTAACCAATTGAATTAAGAAAAATATTATTATAATCATTCTTGTTGCAGGTGACTTATTTGCTGTAATGGCAACATCAAGTCATGAAGGAACTCAACTTTTAGAAACTCTTGCCGGACTAAAGGATAGAACATCGGGCGAAATTCTAATAAACG
Organism: Contarinia nasturtii; assembly: GCF_009176525.2. Lineage (NCBI taxonomy): Eukaryota > Metazoa > Arthropoda > Insecta > Diptera > Cecidomyiidae > Contarinia > Contarinia nasturtii. The sequence goes on from NW_022198836.1 coordinate 768,894, forward strand.
GACAACGAATTTCACAACATGGATTGAAAAATCTATGTAGTTACGTGCCAGCACCGGAAAAATGTTCACTTGATCCACGGATGAGCGTAAAAAGTATACTTAATTTTTATGCAACACTTCGCGGACCAAATGCAACAATTAATTCTAAGCAACAGGTACGGATTTTTTTGCTACTTTTATTTTATATTATGCTGAAAGCTAAAACAAAATCAAAAAGATTTTAATTCATTTATCATTTTTTTTTTTAGATAAACGTTCTCATTGATGACTTGGGCTTATCAAGTGTGAGGGCTTCAAATATATCACGCTTAACACAATCAGAAAAACAGCGTCTTTGCGTCGCCTGTCAATTGCTTACAGATGCAACTGTATTGATATTAGATCAGATTACGACAAATATGGATATATTTGATACGTTCTTTCTAGTCGAATATCTGCGACAATGGTGCAGCAACGGTAAAATGGTTATCATGACTTTGCAACCACCAACATTCGAAATACTGTCCATGTGCTCAGGTGTTCTTTTGATGAGTGGGGGACGTACTGTGTATAGCGGGAGTCGTTCAGATCTACCACGTTATATGGGAAGTGTTGGTTTTCCATGTCCACCCTTTAAAAATCCAGCTGACTATTACTGTACGTAGTATGCGATAGTATATTTTAGTTTAAACTTATGGTTTATTTATTTCAAATCAAATACAACTAAAATTTTACTTTCAAATATTTCCATTTCATTTCAGTGGACTTAGTGACATTAGATGATTTATCTGCTGGTACGTATTTCTTCAAATTAATTTAATTTATTTATTTTATATTATTTTATGATAAAATTTTTATCCTTACTATTTTATATAATTTAATACTTTAAGCTGCGATGCTAGAATCATCAGCAAGAATTGAAACATTAGCCAATGCATGGGATCAAATGAATTCCGAGCCACCTTTAGCTGCTCCACCAACTGCTTTGCCATACTTTGTCCGCACTGCCGGTTTCTGTGGTCAATTTTATGCACTATTCAAGCGTTTTATCATCTACAAACAGCCCGGATCGATATTATCATGGATTAGTAAGCTTATTGTCGCAGCCATTCTGTCGTTATTAATCGGCTGTATTTATTGGGATGTTCCATCAAGTGATCCGCAATTGAAATATAATGATCGTTTCGGCTATCACCACAGCGTGATGATACTTGGTGTGTTTCCCTTATTATTCATGACCATAAAGGATATTCACACAGATAGAAAATATGCCGAAAAAGATATTGCGTTAAAATTTTATGGTGGAACTGTTTACATTATAACACAGGTATAGCACCAATTATTTGTAAAAAAAAGAATAGAAAATGTTAACGAAATTAATAATCAAATAGGTTCTTCTAAATCTATTGCCATCTTTGTGTATATGGTTGGCATATCTCCTTCCTGCTCATTCTATGTCGGGCCTGTATTCAAATTCAGATGAAAATAACATCTGGCAGTATATTGGTATGGAAATTGGTTTTTTGTTGCAGTATTTGAATTTTTTCTTATATGTGTTTGATTATATAACGCACATGTATATATAGTGATTTATTAATTCTATTTGTGTCATATTGTAGGTTACATGCTACTTTTTTTAACTGTATTACAAATACTTGCACATTTCTGTTCGCACCTCGTAAATACGAAAATGGCATCTTCCATCTTATTGATGTTATTGATTATGGCGATCACAACAGTCGGAGGTTATAGTGTGCACATCGGTGAGATAGCCTCATATTTGTGGTGGTTTGAAAGTTTTTCACCACAAAGATGGCTCTTGCCAATTATAATATATAATGAATTCACTCAAGAAACATTGGCAAATACAGCTGGTCAACAATTGTGTCGAAATAAGCATGTGAGTGTTAAAGAAATCTTTGATTTGTCATCTACATGTTTTCCGTATTTTTATTGAATGTTCCAATTTTTTTATTCTATTATTTAGGTCCAACGACAAGAGATCATTGTACAACATCCATGTCCTATACCGAATGGCACGAAGGTTCTGGCCGATCATTGGTTACTTCGGGAAAATCACATTCTCGACTCAAAAGATCCAGAATCGTTTACAATAATTGCATTGTCAATAACGTGGTTTGTGATATTTGTTCTCACTTGCCTGGTGTTCATTACTAACGTACGAAAACTGTTCCAAAAGAAAAGCAGCAAAGTGAAAAATTCCTAATTACATCAATTGTTGAAACGTATACAAAAAAAAAAAACAATATTTGCAATAAAACAAAGTGACATAAACATATACATATATCATGGTCATACGCGTAACATGGTCATTGGTCATACTGAGGACTGAATTTCATTCATTGTCACGTCAAATTTTTTGACTTTGTCCATGTCAGCGTAAAAATTATTTTGTAAGTTTTATTTGAAAGATTTAATTACACGTGTATTTATCACTCACAAATCGATTTTATTTCATTTCTAAAAAAACATCAGAATGTGCAAATGTTATACGAAGAAAAATGATTTTGAAATAGTAAGCATTTATGTTCATTTTGGAAAATTAATGATTGTATGAATTGTATTTATAATGGCGAATAAAAAATTCTTGCATTAATAGAATAAACGTGTTTTAATTTTTATACATTTTATTATGAAATTTGTTTTTACATTTGTAAAATTAGACATAATATAATTTAGACTCTCTTTTTTTCAAATAACAAATGATGATTTTTCTTTCAAGGTTTGATTTAGAAAAGTGTATTTACAAATATATGTTTCCTTATTGCTTTGTAGAATTCCAGTAAATTGTTCGAATCATATGTGATTGAAAGCCGAACATATATTGAATAGATGAGAAATGAAAAAGACATTTCTTCTTTTCTTCCAAAAAACTAATTCTGGTTAACAAAAATCTGAACTATATTCTATTATTTATTAACTAACATTTTTGATGAATTCTTCTTTAAATGGTTTGTTTTTCGTTTATATTACAATTTTGGATTAAAATCATTCAATAACAAGAATGTCATGTGAAACTTAGAATTTTAAAATGCATGGGAAGTAAAATCGAATCACTTTGAAATGGCATAAATACCTTCTAATACAATGAAGTTTTGTGTAATTGGCATCTGTATGATAATGTCTTAACTTAATAAAACAATTTTATTTTTGTATAGACATCATTCATAGATTTTTGCAGATCGTTCCATTATTCTTTTGCTACTACGCAAACACATATCTTCGTTTTTGTAGTGAATCCCTACTGTGTTTTCCCGAAATCAGGCAGATCGAATTCCGAATAGTCATGTGGTGTATCGTTCGCTGAATCATAATAAGCATAATCGTAACTTACATCTTTTTCATCTTTTGATATGGACTTTTTTTCATGGGAACTAATCGATGGTAGTTTTGTTGTTGATACTTTTGGTGGTACATTGGATTGTTTTGAGTTGGCCGAATTTTTTGAATGGGCCCATAGTTCATTTCCACTTGCCGCAATATTCTGTGAATGGGCTGTATTCAAGAATTCTTCTTCTGCACTATTGCGAAAACTCTTTTGTGTACCACGGTTTAAGTTATGTTGCTGTTTGTTGGTTGTACCAATACCATTTTCATTTTTCGTATAAATTGGTTTCAACGAATGTTGTAATGTCTGTTGTTGCTTTTTCCGATTTTTAATTTTATACCGTGCAAAATCTCTCTCATATAACTCTGCATGATACTGTCCATCATTTTCGTCAATTTCACTTACATTTTTTTGTGGCTGTTTTGAAGCTTGGTGCTGTAAATGCAATGTTTGTTGTTTATTCGACTGTGGTTCTTTAAAATTAAACTGTGAAAAGTCTGGATTTCGATTAAATATGGGATTAATTGGATTTGATCTCAACGTCGTACTCGTTATCAAGTCATCATTAATAGCTTTAGGTTTTGTCGGCGTGCTCAAATTATCATTTATTTGTTTGGCCACATTAAAGTAAAATAATGGCTTAAATGTAGTTGGTGCGTAATTTTCTTTTGGAACAAGCGTGGAGAATTTCTTAGTGGATGTTGAAATTATATTATTGTTATTGCTGCTGATTTGTTTGGTTGTTGTTTTATGAACATTTTTATCGCTTATTTGTGTATTAAGCTTATGATTTAAAGATTGGGATGGTCGATCCTGTTGGGTTTGATATTGTTGATTGTAATTAGTTTCAATTGATAACCTATTTATTTTGGCTGTTGTAGAAATAAAGGGCTCTTGACTCTTTTGCGTCAAGAACTGATTCGACTGCAATGCTTTTACATTTGAATTCGGAACTTGTTGAACGGATCTATGTTGCTCGGAAGTTGGTGAGTATTGTGGGGATATTTGTTTATCTGTAGTCAAGTAGTCATTAATATCATAATGCAATTGCAGTCGCTTTTGCTCTAAACTAAGGTAAGTTTGAGCATCGCTTGGCCGTTGATTGTTATTTTGTATATTATTGATGTTGTTGTTGTTGTTGTTGTTGTTGTTATTATTATTATTATTTTGAGAAGGCTTCTGCTGTGTTAATTTGCGTTGTTCTAAATTAAATTGATTGATCAAATCTTGTTGATTAAAATTGGGTCGTTCTTGTGGCAACGAATTGTGTGCAATTTGAGATTGTGGTATTGATGGTGGTTGCACTGTTGTTGTGACAGAATTTTGACTTGATGGATAAAAACTACTTGTATTCGATGGTTTTTGTTGAGTAAACGTCGCTGAACCGACTGTATTTGCAAGAGTGGAAGTTGGACGTAAAACTGTATTGTTTGTTGTGAGATGATTAGCCATTATACGTTGATTGGAGAAAGGACTCGTCGTTTGATAATTATTAATTACATTATGATTATCAAATACACGTGCATTCTGTTGTCTACTCGATGAAATGTTCGATGAATTCGAATTGTACAGATTATTGTTATAAATATTACTGTTTGTATAAACAGTACTAATCGCTAAAGACTTATCGGTTACATTGGTCCCTTCAAATTTTTTAACATTAAGATGATTACTATTGAAAGGTGTTGGCGCAGACACCACTTGTCTCAGCGGGACAACATTGAATGTTGATTGAGTCGTAATTGGATTATTGAAGCTATTTGCTCGGAAATTGCTTCTTTGTGATGATGAAACTGGCACAGATGTCGTTGAATGTACTTTAAAACTGTCGAAATTATTACTATTATAATTTGAAAACTGTTGTTGTAAGGGTCCAAGTTGAGCATGTGATAATGAATTTGCTCTAACCGTAGAAGAGAATGTAAACTTGAATTGTGGAGATTGTGTCGTAGATTTTGCGGTGAAAGGTGTCAAAGTTGTATAATTTTGAACAACGGGTGGTTTAAATGTGGTGGAACTTGTAGTCGCAGAAGTTCCACGATATTGAATTCGGCCACGTGATCGATGACGATTCTTCGCTGAGTTGTTTATTGTGTGTCGCTTATAATCGTCATCATCATCGTTACTGTTTCGATTACTATAAAAGTTTGAAGAATGGCTACCTTTGAATATTTCGTCATTGTCTGAAAAAAAGGTTAGTAAAGTATTATTTCAAATTTCCGTTGAACAGGAAAAATTGAAATGTTACATTGAAACTTACTATTTGAGTTTGTTGGAACTGAAACAAGTGGTGTGAGAGGCTTGCTGATGAAAAAAGGTACTGTTGTTGTGACCTTTCGAGTGGTCAGAGTTGTACGTGGTGTCGTGGTCGTTGTCGTTGTCGTTATTTTTGGCGACTGGTATTGATAAGCTGGCTTCACTGAACTCAGTTCATATTGTTTTTGATTGAACGATGATCCCATATTATATATAGCATTTTGAACAACAATAGGTTGCTTACTTCTTCGAATATCATCTAAAATATAGGTATAATATACATTTAATAATAGCTCACTTTGAAGTCTACTATTCGATCAAGAGGCTTAATTTTTTCAGTATTAGATGATACAAATTAACAAGATGTTCGTGCTTTGCCGAAATTTGAAAGACAAAAGACCTTCATCATCTAAAATCTTCTAGTCGAAAAAAAGATAGTTATATTAATAATCCTTATTGGTATGATCTTGTTAAATATCTGGTATTATTTCGAGAAGAAAGTTGAGCTATAATTTCCAAAGACTATTTGTATTTTTTCGTGTTTTCACTATTGTGAAGAAGCAAATAACAAATACCAAACAAAAATTTTATTGCACAACAAAACTTCCGGCACTGTTCGTCTTTTTTAATTGGGCTGTCTATTTTGCTACTCGGTTATACGTGAATAATACGCTGATTTTGCCTTTTTGCACGCGTTGCTTCTCTTAACATTTTGATGATGAGTACCACAAATGAAGAGAAATGTTGTTCCACAACAATGCGTGTTTCATATTTGATTTGCGCACAAAGAAATATCGATTGCAGAAAATAGTATTGATTGCAAAAAATAGTAGGGGCATTAATGTATTTTTCAAGCGAGACGGTAATTTCGATCATCCAAATGTCGTTTTTGATTTTATGCATATTTCACACAGTTTCAGTTTTTATTATACCTTTTTTACAGTTTTTCAAACTTTGAACACTCATACTGTGTGTTTGAGTGAAATCTCATAATCGATAATATCTTCGGCAAGCACATAAGTTGCTGCTGTTGTAGCATTTATGTATACTTTCAAGAAATAACCAAATACTCGCAGAAGAACTGTTGCTACAATGTATTTTATGAGGTTTTTAATTTCGAGAGTTACATGGATAGGAATACAATGATATATTGGACGTGAAGTGAAAATCAACTATTTATTACAACGAGCTAGAAGAAACACACGTATGTTTGGCGGAAAATATCAGTCAAATGGCATCGTGAAAACGGATGGAATTTTTCACAATTCTTTTTTTTCTTTTTTTTTTAGAAAATAAAATTAAAATTAAAATTTTGCACATGCATCAACATCAAATCGATGTATGAACATATAGAAAAATAACTCTAAATAAAGCATATAAAACTCACTTGATTCAGACCGCTGCAAATGAAATGTCGATTCATCTTCTGTGGCTGGTGTTGGTTGCTTGCGTTCAAATCCCGACCCAATGCGATATAGATCAAAGTTATCACTACCATAAAATAATGTAGCTTGATCGCAATCAACATCACCAAAATCAGCACAAGTTTGAGCCTCTTGATCGAATGCAGTTCCATTTGGACACAAAAATCTAAAATCTTGCACCTGAAACATTGATTTAAAAAAAAAATTACCTAACTATTATTTCTACAAACTTATGCCCATAATTATATCGTAAGACATTTGATATTTTTCATGAATAAAAACCAACCAAATATGGTGTTGCGTGCCGTATACATAGTTCTCAATGTTAATCTTGATCAAAAAAGTCACACGATTCCGTCTTTAATGGCTGAACATTTCTGATAGTTGCTTACATATTTAAAGCGGAGTACTTGACTAATAATCAATGCACGAGGTATTTGTCGATCATCATGTACATCAAAATACCTTTCGAGCCTTGTCATATTTTTACAAAATGCTTTGAATTAAATTTTCACCATTATTCATTGGCTTATGCGATTATGGTTTCTTTTATTGGTTCATCGGTGCACACATAAATTTAAAATGGCATATAAAACATATCTCATTTGATGCAAAGGTCACTAAAATCACTTGGGAATATGAAAGTACAGCGTCGCAAAAGACGAAACAACAATAACAAAAGTCAACTATTCGATCTCATGACTTTAAAGAAGTAGGAATGATAGAAATAGAGATGGGAAACACCTAGCTATACTATAAAAACCTATACAATGAGCAACCATGAACGCTAGTTCATTTAAAGTTGTTATTCTTTTTATTTCAACTTTCGTTGATTTCCACCAAAGATTTACGTCATACAAGAAGAGCGTATCTTCGCGAGAAAGTCTAGACTAATCAAAATATCCGACCATAACTTGACAAAAAAGTATTGAAACTTTGCAAACAATAAATTTCATACTATACGAACTATTGTGAATTTAATACTATACATTGGGACATCTAGCTATTTAACTATTTAATCGTTTAAAAGACTCGGAAGAATTTTATCCAGTTATGCTTGGTTTTTCATTCGCTTTGACTTCTTCTTTCATTTCAGACTTGTATTGAACTCTATTACAGTTTTCACTTTCTATTAACACAAAGGTTAACTAACATAAAGACTCGTCGCTTAGTAAACCTCTTCTGTCGCCATTGTTTCATCTTCTTCAAAAAATATCGAGTGTATTGTTTGTTATTGATTGAATGGATTGATTTAACATTTACAATCACATTTTTTTCTCTTTAAAAATTTTACGATTGCATGACAAACTTTATGTCCCAGTTTGCTTCATAATAAAAAAAATAGTACCATTGATGTGCGCACACGATTCCAAATCAAATATTTTCAACTACAACCGGGTGAATGTGAACGATTTTCTCATACAAGCGACCTTGGATCTTAAATCCACTTCATTGAAATTGAAATTAAATAGTATTTATTATTTTAAAATTGACGCACATGTTACTTCTTCTTTTTCTTACTATTCGATCAAATGTACAGTTAACTAAAACACAGATGAAGTGGTTTTTCAAGAAGAAAACAAAATTTGTAATTATAGTTTTCATAGGCCGCAAGTGATTGGCATTTTGTTTGAATTCAAACAGAGTCTACGTCACGGTGCAAATCTCACAGTCATCGTTATTACAATGATACTTAGCACACATTATAAAAATTTTCATGTACATGATTTGCATATTGTGGATATTTTTTTTTATTAAGCTGTAGTAAAAAGAAAACATCAATAAATACAGTTAACCTTAATTCTGAAGACATTCCATACATTAAAAATCAATAAAATTAAATGTTTCATTCTACTAGTAAACATTGAACACTTTTTACAAGTTTTACTCATATTTTTACGACCACAAATAGAACAGAAATTGAGTTTTTGTTTTCAAACGATCTTTTTTAAAGCGAGAAATAAAGAAGATTTCGCCTCTGGCGATAATAAAAACCAAATAAAACGCTTTCTTCTATAATTAGAATTAGATTATTTTGAAACTTACCCCGACGCCAGCAATTTTTACGCAAATATGAAACATTTGACATTGTGTCTCTGGATCAGCATAGTAGCCACCCAATATTTTTTCACGACATGAGAAGTCAGTTTTGGGCATATTTTGAAGACTATATGAAGGATGTCTGTTTCCATTTTTATTGATATTTGCAGTTAGCTGCAATGTCTGATCGACGGAAATCAAGAAAAGCCCAACTAATAGTTAAGAAAAAAAAAAACGAAATTTTTAATTATTCGCTAATAAAAACAGAATATTTGAAATTATGTTGTAGAGATAGATAAAAGGTGTAATATTTCCGTAACTTTGTAATCTATCACTTTCTATACCACGTGCTATTTTCATATGTTATTATATAATTTGATATCATGTGCCGTCTGTACTGTAATAGTGTTAATTCATTCCGACATTCAAAATGTTCCAAAAGAAATGTTCGTTTTCTTCCCAATAATGTTGACCATTATAGCAAACTGTTTTTTTTTTTTGCTCAATATGAATAGTTCGTCTCTTCTTTCTCTTCAGTTTTCATCATATGCGATCTTATGTTTGGAGATGCTATTGCAGATCTTAACATATGTATTGTGTTACTAAAAGAGTTGAACACGCTGTTTATTAAACAAACTGTATAATGTTATTATAATAAAATAGAAATGAAATTGTACTTGATGCCTGTTAAGCTCTCGTAACTCGTAACATTCTATATAATTGTCGTCGTCATCATAAAGTAAGATAAAAAAAATACTAATAACTGAAGAGAAGCACCCTGTGCATTCACACATTTATTTACAAGTTTGTCAATTTTTCAATTAAAACCAATACATCTACTATTCCAAATATTTCTTGGGATGCTTGAATTGTCTTGATGACCAACAGACAATTTTTTATTATGTTATGTGACATGACAATAATATATATTGGTATTATAGAATTGAAGAGCACAAGAATCCTTTCATTTAAGGTTGTTCGAAGCTGTACTTTTGACTATTTATGTTTTCATTAGTCACTACTAGAGAAAGAAATATGTGAAATTGAAGTGGTTTTACAAATGAGCATTTCATCGTTATTTACATCTCGCGGTGCCCTTTCGTGATACTGTAACTAATTTTCTCGCTTAAAGTAATTCACTTAAACGAAAATTAATTTGCAGACCACTATTTTGAATTCGTCTTCATTGTACAAATCTCACAAGCCCGTCATGCAACTTCTTTCACTTTCGATATTTCACAGCAGCTGTGATTTAATGATTTACAATTTGAATTTAGAAAATACTATGTCTTGTTAGTCGATTTGAAAGTATTTTAATCGTCGGAGTTTGGATTGTGAAATTATAATGATTATATATTATAGGCTCTAGTTGTAATAGTGAATACCTTAGGTTGATCACATCTTCTTTATAATTTTATATGGTAAAATGTTTAAATCTTCAAATGTAATAACGCCCACCATATCTGACACAAATAACCAATAATAACAATACAAGCATAGAATAATACAATTTATAAAAGTTAATTTCTTAAAATAAAGTAATAGAGTTTATTCAGTATGCACTGTGACACTCCTTACTCAACAAGTTTGCATAAGATGCATTCCACATGAATTGTTCCGTTTGCTTAACTAATTTAAACTTAAATGGGAGTGAGTGAACTATTTCTTTTGTTTAAATCAAATTTCGCCAAATTTAAATGAATTTGCTATATAATTTGGCATATCTAAAGTACTTATACGTATATCTAATTCAAGATAGGAAAGAGAATCTGCTTTCTGCTTTGGGGAATCAAATTAAATTGTACATATGATTATTCCAATGTTACATGAGTATAAAGAGATCTATACATTCAAAATATATTCCACTCTACAAATATCATGGGAAAAACTAAAACCGTATTCATGAGATAGCCATAGTTTTTGATTTTTCCCCGTCTGTACTTAACGTCATTGTTCAATAAATAATGTTTATTGCATTACTATTCGGCTTGAAAAAGTTAATGCACAAAACACGAAGCGGTATATAGTTTCTTGCACAGCAATGGTGATGTACCAAACAAATACGATCAGAAGCAAGTGGAATTCGTAAACATTCTAAAGTTTATGCAATGTCTTTTTATACGATGGCCCGATTTAATTGAAGAGAATGGTGAGGAAAACTAAGCATGTTTGGTTGAGTTGGTTGAGTCTTTTTTACTTGCTCTCAAATCCCACATTATTATATTTTATACACTACAATTCACTGGGAGCCGTGCATCACACAACATTTAACGTTTAAACCATCCCCTCTCTAAATAACTTCAATACATTATACTCAAGCAGAAAGAGAATGCTATGAAAAGGAGTTTTCACAGTCAATTTCAATAAAAAAAAATCTCATTCTTTGTCAAAACTAAAAACTAACAACTTTATTTCTAATCAATACTGAGGCAGCTTAAAAGCATTTTAAATGTTAATTTTTGCGATGAAAAGGGATTTATGAAATTTTGTGATTTTGATTTATGATAGTTTTGTAACAAAACTTTTGTTGATTACACCTCTTGATTTGAAAGTAATCGCATGATATTGTCAAAAGTTGAGTTTGCCATCAACTTGCGACTGTTTCATTAAAAGTGCACAGCGCGTTACTGTTGCATCAGACGTGAGAAGAATATGTTACACGAAACTACTGCCTTTTGTTTTAATCCCAGACTATGGTGCAAATATGTATTTTGTTATTTTCATTTAAAAAGCTCAAAATAATCATGGTAGTTTTGGGACATAAAAAGGAAAAACGCATTCATTTGTTCATGTGTAACTTTTATATTTTTTTTGCATAAAAAAAAAACAAAAAAGTATTGATACAATAAATATTTCTAAAAAGATAATAATATTAAAGTAGCTTGAGATTTTCATCTTGTACTTTCAAAGAAAATATTCTAGAAAAATCAAATATTCTGGAACAATTTACATGTGAACTTTCGCAATTGATGTTTTCATCTTTTAATTAATGGTACTGAAACAATAGCTACTTCTATGTGTGCATTTAATGATAACTAAAATAGGCGAAAATGAAAGGAATGTGTGTTTTCAGGCAATTATTTTAAATAATGGGAAAGACCAGTTATTTACAGTGACACGCATAATAATCATGTACTATATATACATGGTATATGGTAAATCCAAGATGGTGTTGGCCATGTCGAATCTCTATTATATTTATACTAAAAAAACTTCGAACGGAATGAATCGTGCGTATCATTAAAGTATAAAATTGTTTGCATCAATCTTTGGCATTACTGAATTCACAAAAAAAAATCTCTTTAAATGCTAAAGTATCTCATTGACAGATCGTGATGCCAAGAATCCATATGGATTCAGTTTTAAAGTGGTAGTCAAAATATTCCGTATTTTTTCTTTAGTGATGAAGATTCAATCTTCTCGCCATCGCTTTGTAATGATGCTTTGGCTTATAAGTTCGTAATTATGATATTTGCGTACACATTTAATGCATCAGTACGTGCGTTTGGCATTACACATAATGTTCGCCGCCCCTCTCAGCTTATGAATTAATAATACCTTTTGTTGCATGTGAATATGCAAAAAGAAATCAACAAAGACAACCATAAGGCACCTTCATTTTGTCTTAACTCATGTATTTCTACATAATTCTTCACTTTTTTCCCATTTTAATATATCTTTGTTGTTTTATGTGTTTCTTTGCTGTGCAATGTTTTACTAAGCGATGAAATATTCGTTTTCGCTTTTAACTCGCACAAAATTGAGCGTTTCGTTTTGCAAACAAGATGAACATTAATTAATATTATTTCATTGCGTTTTTTGATTGATGAAAACATTTTTATTTCCAATAATAAAAAAATATTGTTTTTTTGATTTTCAATGATTTTAGAGACAAATCAGAAAAATAAAGAATATTTTGATGAATAATAATCAAAAACCAAAAATTTAGTATTTAAATGTGAAAATATTACTTTTATTTTCACTTTATCATTTAAAATTGTTACGATATTTAAACTGAATTATGCGCATAGAATTCATAACAATAAAGTTTACATTGCACTCGATTCACTTTATATAGTTTATTTGTTTTAATTTCACTTGCATATTTTCATTGCAAATTAATTTTTCACACTGTGAGAATACAATTGTCTCGTATTTTACAATCAGACGCATATATAAATAACATCTGTCATATATGTGTACACATTGGCCACATGGTAACACATAAAATGCAATTCTTTTATTTAAATTAAAATGTTTATTGTTGAGGTTGCGTTGAACAAAGCGCATAGGTTGAAAAATTAGTCAAAGGTTCTACACGCATAAACACATTACTTTTTTATTGCACACTTTCGTCTTGCAATCTTATGACATACTCGTATTTTTTATTTGACGAATAAACTTCTCATACTGAGTTAAATCACACAACATTTTTAGTATTTTTCTCAATTGAACTTATTTTCATAAAAAGAACTCTATATATTTATCAAATTTATGGCAAAAACTACTAATAATAATAATTTAAAAAATACTAACCGAGAAAGTAGTAATCTATGATCTTCATCTTTCTTCTTTTCGTGTGTCTCCAATGGTCCATGAAATGGAGATTTATGTAATTGATAAATAAATCCGAAAAGTCAATAAATCCAGTGATTGCACAAATATGTAATTCTTAATGTAAGCAAGAATTAGCAATGTTCGGGATCTTAAATCGCACGTGATTTGTTTCCATTTAAACTTTACTTAATAAAATTTCAGCACACATATTATTTTTCAATTTTTCCAAACAAGAAAACGTAAAACAACACGTAAAAACATAAATAGCGATTTATAAAAAAAAATTGTCTCGCAGAAAACTGTGGTTTGTGTCTATTCCTATGGCATAGAAGTATGTTTTAAGCTATCTCCAAATATGCTATGCATACAATATTCCCGCAACACGAGCACACGAAAAACAATGTTAGCTTGTCTATATCCAAAAACCAAATGAAAATGAAAGGAAGAGTTACAAAAAGCGAAGCCGTTAAGTTGTTGAGTTGCTGAGAGTTAAAATATCAGAGTGAGTGAGTAAGTAAGTGAGTGACTGTGTATATTTTATGGTGCTTGTATCTTTGCAACAGGTAATAAGTGCGGCGAATGTCTGTTACCTAGCATGTTGAACTCATCGATTATATATTAAAAAAATAATAGCGGCAAATCAAATTGAGCAGCATCGTATGGGAACTAATTGCATTTGCAGATTCCATTTACCTCCATAGATCACGTACGGATAGGAGGAATAAAGCAATGAACATGATTGCCGATACAGAATCAGGTTATTACTTTAATTTAAATGCATGCTGTTTGTATATGTTACTCTGCTGATTCACAAGAGTATTTCATTACATAGAAAATCACACATTGAATCTAGGTGTTTTTTAATATTCGGTGTTGGAGGAATTCTTCGTTGAATATGCAATGCTAGCACGCATAGGTCAACATTGTATTTAAATTAATCTACCTATTTGTGGTCAAGCTCATTAATTGCGATTTTTTTTTTGATTTAACAAAAAGAATTTCTGCGTAAGCAAAAAACTTTATCTCAGGTTTACCTACATGTATATGTATATTTTTAAAAGATACTAAATGCATTAAGTAAATAATTAAGTTTCTGTATTTTAAGATATTTAATATTTAATTGTAAATTTCATTTGGTTTTCGTTTCTCACGATAAGATTCAAACTATGAAAAATACATCAAAGCACAATGACAATATTGAGTCTTTTGAGAAGAGAAGTATGAAAAAAGAAGAAAAGGAATATGATGAATGATCATGTCATCCTTTGAATTCATCTTTCTTTTAATAATTACAGAAACCTTTCATTGCAGAGAATCGTCTTTTGAATATCATATTATATCATCACTGCATCGCATTCGAAAACAACTTTCAATTTTTTTTTTTCGAAAAAAAAATTTGTCTGGTAGATAGTACTTCAATTGAGATTGCAAATGTTACGAAAATGCAATGCAGTGGCAATATAACAAAGATGAGGCGCAGAACGTGAACTGAATGATATATAAAAAAGCATTCAACAAGCAAAGAAAGATCAAAATAATGCCACAAAAATCTACAAACAGAAGATACAGTGAAAGATTTATTTTTATTCATTGCAAGAGTAGTACTCATCTTCATATTATCTTCTTCTTTCAATTGTTATGCAATTCTCTCACGATTTCATAAGATCGAGTAGCTGTTGAATCACTACTAACAGAAATAATAATAGCAAAAAACATATCTAGCAGCTGAACAAAGAGCATTACACAGAGAGATATAGAGAGGAAAATGACTATTTGTTCAAGCATATATGGAATCAGAGTTTCTTCATTGTATTTATAGTTCCTTCAAATCCAGTGTGGCTGCATGTGTTTGTCGCTGTTTTCGATGTTAACGTTCGCAAATATTTCGTAGGTTGTGAAAGTACTTAGATGCATTAAATGTAGATATTTTAGCGTTGCACATGCGCATGGAATGATCTCAAAGAATAACGTACATCAAAACATATAGCTTAAGACCAAAATGTATGTTAGTACATTTTCTGAATATACATATGAATCGCGCAAATAAGAAGCAACTTGTACAAAATATGTTCGTGTTGTAGTCGTCATCGTCATCATCTCTAGACATAAGATGCAACATTTGTTTATGGTTGCATACAATCTCACGTCCCTGGAAAGTCAAAATTTGAATTGGACAAATGCAAGTAGATTGTGTTGAACCGATAAAAAATGTATGTATACATTGAGTGTTTTAGGTTCGCAAATAGTATTTTATTGAGAAATTATCGAGATCAATAGATTCAAAGATATTCATCATTATGCAATCGCTAATTTCTGTCATACTGCTTAAATTAATGTGAATAACAGCGTACAACGTTTAATAGCATACTACAGCGTAACGTGGTTAAAGAACGATGTACATTTTTCTATATCTGATATCAGATCCCCTCGATCATCGGAATTTGTTTCATTTTAAAAATTACTTTTTCTCCAAACAATTTTAATTTCAAACCAGAGATTCTTATTTTTGGTAATTTTTTCATTTAACTAATGAAATGGTTGTTCTTGACCACACTGAAACGAATAATTTATCATCCACATATTCGAATCAAATACCCGTTTGTTACATTTTGACGTGCCATTAACATTTGCGAATTTATATGGGTAAAAAAATCAAAATATTTTCAAAAGTCAAACGATGACAAATATTGTTTCACATATTTTTTTTGACACACAATTAACTGTGACCTTCGCTCATCAAATTGTTTTAAGCATAAATAAATCGTTTTGTTCACACAAATTGCTGATCAGATTAAAAATGAAGGAAAGATTTGATCTAAAGATATATTTGTTGATTTCACATTTCGGAACAATCGCGTGAAGAAGATATTAACAATGTTCAATAGAAACAGATGGACATTTCAAATCAGTCACGCATCGTAAGCTTTGAACATATTTATACTATATGTTTAGCTTGCGATTTTTGATTTGTACATGAGGCACAATGTTTTATTCAATTGATATTTTTCATGGTCAATAAACTAAATTCTTACTATGTTTTCTAGATTTATTGGAGTACCTCTTTCAAATTTGTCATTTTATCGTGTCAATCGAAATTTTTCAAACTCAAAAGATTTCTTTTTCGCATTAAATACTTTATTTATTACAATTACAGTGAGTCAATGTGCTTCTTTTGAAGCGGATCAGTAACTCATGTGTTGGTATAAGATTTATTCAGCCTTGACTTTGATTGTTTTGTCCTTTTGAAAGTGTTTGTAGATGCTATAGAAAGATAGTACGATAGGAAGCATGACTGGTAAAAACAGGGGAATGTAAATAGCATATCTATGGAAAAGGAATACGAAATTCAAGAAAATTTGTAAAAAATTGATAACAACTGAAGCGGGCTTAATTGACTTACTTTTGGTCATCGGGAAAGTACAATAGAGCCAATAAACTGGGATCGAAAAATGCTCGTTCCGAATTTTCAAAAGCCAATCTCGCATAAAAAACTGCATTACTTAAATCATTGTTCAATAAATGGGACTTTGCCTTTATGATGTTATCGTATGCCTCGTTGATAGCCAAACCAACATCATCATTGATTACAATATTTCGTATGCCATCTAATAAAATTAATAATTTACATGCATCAAATATATTTATTATAATTGATTAATTAATTAATAATAAAATAATATTAATACCCAAAAGTTGAATGAGTGATTGTAGAGTTGATGTGGCTGAACTTATCAAGTGTACTGCACTGATTCTTAAATGACTGTCGATTTCCCATGATCTCGGTGTTACTGATTCCCAAGGATTGATATTTGCAATTGGAATTTCAGTCTAATGTGTGAAATAAATAAACATACATTTACTACTGTATATGTCCAAATTCAATCATTTTTAGATTGTCACATACGTCTACATGAATGTCAATTATACGCCGAAGCAAAAATAATGCGGCATGCATGACGCTATGTGTGTTAATATTAACTTCAACTTTCTCTTGATTTGACATCCACTGTGAGCATTCTCCAGCAGTTGGATTAGATATAATGATGCCGCCCCATTTTTGTGATAGAAATGAGTCAATCGTTTTATTAGTTGCTCTTTGTCCCTTCGAATTGTACAAATACAGCGGACTGTTGTCACAAGGAGGAATATAAATTATTAAATGTATCGTGGGACTTTCATGAATGGATATCCCCAATTTCCCCTCGATTGATGTAATTATATGTGGTAAATTCTCTTCCGTCACTGCATAATGAATGTCTGATTTATTTTCGGAATTTGGTATCTAAATATGGAAAATATTTCAAATTCAATATCGTTAGTGCCTATAATCATGAATAATGTATCCAAAAATGCCATTCGTACCTGTTTTTTTGAAAACTCGAATGGAACTTGATATTTCCATTGCGATTTCAATACAAAATTAGATACTGGCTGAATTTCCTTCAAAAATGGCTGTATATATGCTGTGTGATTAGATATAAATTTGTAGTGAGTAAATACACATTTTCACTAGAATGCATATTAATGTTCGATAAATGATCACCATGATTACAAAACACACACTCTTCAAAAGATTTGTATCTATGTTAAATGATTTACTCACTATCGATGGCAGCGCGAATATTCCAACGAACTTTTTGTTGATCTGGCCTGGGATGGAACACCGACACCAAGATATCATACTTTGCGCTAGGTGGTGTTGTGTTTTCCAATTTTTTTTGTACTTTATATTTTCGATCATGTAACTTTTGAGTTGTTTTCAATACCGACTGAAGTTTTGGAAGCCGGTATATCCATTGCATCAACACACGATGAATTTGTGTTGCAGCTAATTAATAAGAGAATCATTATAGTTTCATTATATCGTTTATAATAATTTGTTATTCTAATGGGCATCAATTACTGGTTTGACTTGATATGAATGCACTTCGATCTGAGGTAACGAGTATGTCTTCGGTAAATTTTGTCCATTCCAAAAGCATAAATTCACCACTTTTGAGGGGATATTTTTTCAAAACAGTTGATTCAAGTGAAGCTGGTGTGTTGACTTTTGCAAGTAAAGTGTCTTCTATTTGGATTGCATAATATTCAATTTCGATAAATCCTGTGGAATATATTATTTTTCAGTTGTATTTTTTTATTGGTTCGCATAATAAACATTCCTAACAATAGTTCACCTTCTTTTAATATGAAAGTTTTTAATTCATTCATAAGCAGCTTTGTTCTTTCGTTCGAATATGTAAAAATTCCCACTTTTGATGAAATTTTAGTGACATCATCACCAAGGAGATTTATTTTTGAATATGGTAATGGAACTCTGTAGACTTCTGTGGTTTTAAACCACATAGGAAAACCGATGACAATTATTATGAATGCAAAGGCCAATGTAGCCAGAATCCGTTGATTGTCTATAAAATGAAGGAAAATAAAATGAATAAAGTGTAACAAAGTATGTACGACTGTATATTTCACCATTTTTAGAAAAAAAATAAACATGATTCATGTTCGTTCAAATTTTTTTATTAAATAAATGCAAGGCATAGCTTCTAACAATTTTAAACTTTGTAGCACTTTATCGAATTGCTTTTTCATGGTACAAATAATTTTTCAATGGAACAACGTAATCTACAATTTTGATATTTGGTTAAGATTTACAGTTTTGTTCCTGAACATGATAATATTAATTGCTTATTCAATATAAAATACTTTGTTATTCCTTATACGATGCAAACAAAATGTAGACATATTCATCGGACTTCAGGCTATTTTTGGAAATGTATTTTACGAATTTGGTTTGACCACTGAGCCTGTATACAAGATTGAGCGCGTTATCTTTTGGGTGAATGGTTAACAGTGCATCTTCCTGAGCTAATCCGTCGAAATCTTCTTCTTCATCTTCATCTGTTGTCACTTCATCCTGATTACTTTCAACGTCATTGCTTCGAACTCTAACTGTACTTTGTGAATCATGACTGAAAGATGATAAATCATCGATATTTGATTCTTCCTCAGACGTTTCCACTACTATGGAGCTGTTAATACTTGATTCACTAGAATTTTTGCAATTTTTTGGTTGAAATCGTGATTTAATTTTAGTCTTAGGCCGACTTGAATTGTCTTTTATACCGGATGGGCTCGAAACGCCACTTAAATCCATACTACTATTAGTGGCATCGGTTTCAACGGTCGTATTGTATTCACTCACATTTTTTAAATCCTTCGCTTCTTGTAATGGACTGAGGTATGTAATTTTCCCAACTCCATCACGAGCACCAAAAAATAGTATTACGTCGAGTGCGCTATCGTTAAATGAGGATGAATCACCAAGCAACGTATAACAGCCCTGTGTAAATCGACACAATTGCACCGAACATGTTGGCGATTGTGCATGCATACCATACAAATCAAGTTCGGTATATTCGTGTAGCAATCTAAACATTGAATTTGATGTAAACAATGTGAGCAAATCCTTAAGTGGCCCACTAGATTGCGGCGTAAGATGTAGGCTTTCATATTTACGTTGATTTGCTGGACCTTCGAGTACCCAATCTGTACAATCTTTAAACTCAGATACAAGCAGCTCAAAGAATTCAGATATGAGAAACATTTCCAATGACACTTCAGATTTCTCTTCAATATGCATTTGAATTCCATGTTTTGCTCGTTTGCGTAAATAATAAGAATTTATCCACTCATTTAAATCAAGTTCATCGGTGTTTGGTGGTAGATATTCCATATTATTGGGTTCAAGTTCACTATCGTTCTCTTCAGATGCGTCTGATATGTTAGAGCGAAGGCTACTTTCATTATCAATTGATGAATGAATTGATGGACCATGAAACCATCCATTTATTGTTAGGCGTGGATATACAAAATTTGTCACTTCACCAACTTGATGAAAAGATTCTTTGCATACTCGAAAAAATACGAATTGGTTGTTACGTGGTGTGAATTTTTGTACGATTGGATATTTTGGTTGGCCTGTTAGTGCATCAGTTTCAAATAACTCCAAAGCTCCTCCCATTTCCTCCTTCCATTCTTCACACCATGGAGACAAGTAAAAAACAAAAGCGATTTGTCTATCCGATAACAAATCATCGTGCACTAATAAGTAGTCGCCATAATTGTACATAGAACAGGATGCTGAAATTCTAGTTAGTGGAAGTCCGGTAATTTTTTTCATCCATGGCAGCATATTATTTAAAAGCATGTTGTAAAAACTTTTTAGCGCAGGTTTTGCATTTGGTAATAGATTGACTAAATCAGTCGTTTGGTGAAATTCATAGAGGTCCATCTGTTTCCTTTGCCACTCCATTTCTGACATTTCTGATACTATTTGCTTCGTAAACGAGTCCTTTTCCAAAAAATCCGAAAGAACGCATATTTTAAATGGCTTAGCGTACAATTTTACGCTATCATTGTTGAACTTCTGAAAATCCTCCGCCGTGTTTGACCATTTTGTGGTAAAATCGTCCATAAATTTTTTATTGGTAAGGCACGAATTCACGGACATTAATTTGAAATTCACTGTAGTTTTGTTAGTGGACTTTGTATTACTTGAAACTAACGTTTTGGATGCGTGTTGATTAATATCATTTTCTTTATTTTGACTGCAACTGGCTGCACTGTCCTTTTTTGTTTTTTCATCTTTCGGCAATGTTTTTAGTAGCGCATCATCATTTTCTCTATCACTTGAACTTTCAATCATTGGCTCGAACATCGATTCATTTCTTAAGCCAAATGATTTGTGCTGTGACGAAACATTCATGCGTTTGGGCGATAACTGATGAACATTTGAATTTGGAGATGGTCTTTTTTGTGGAATGGATGTCGAAGGTTTTTCGCTACCAACATCTGCAATTGGTAATAAAACCACGGTTGTTTTAAAATTCATATTTAATGACACAACGGACGTAAATAGTTATAACTTGGTAATCGTTAGTTCTGATTGATTGTTTTGTGTGTTCTTTTTTTGGTCTACGATTTTTACATTGATAAATTGACTAATCTTTTTATGATTATATTTTCATTAAAAATATTTTATAAAAAGTTGTCATTGTTTTTGTTCGTCTATAGCATATTCGTAGTTAAATGATTTAGGTTATGTTTGAAGCGTTTACATCGAAGTAAGGTTTGATTCAATAATCATGAAATTATCTCAGTTTATCAAGTATTTGTAGTTTTTTTAAAAACAACTTATCGAAATTTACAATAATCGAAAAATATATTTAATTGTGAACTTTGTATTACAAACCTACACTATAAAGCTCAAAGATACTAAACGGTTCATCAAATAAATGCCTATATGCTCATAAACATATTATTTAAATTTTAAACAATGTGTTGAAAGACATTTCAAGAAAAAGGAAAATCTAAACGAATTTACAAATGGAATGAGTATTTTTTCTTGTATTGAAAAAGCAGTTTTCTATTTGTGAATTTACCATTTTTTCGCTCGGCGAGCTCATTTATAGCGCTATCGATCTTCTGCTGATCGTTTTCTTTGGAATCATCTGCCATAATACAACTTTACACTTTAAATTTGGACAGGTTCTGATATTCTATATCCTATGTATCTTCGGTCTGTTCAAAATATTTTTAGTTCAATTAAAAATAGTAAATAAATATAAATTTCAATGTGCAGCTTACTATACTACTATGACGACTCAAAAGAGACAAATTTATCGTGTACTATCTGATAGCATTAAATGTCAAATATGTATTGAAACGAATCGGATAATGAAACGTCTTGTGATTTCAGTTCAGCGGATATGAGCAAACGCTCATTGTTTGATTTAATAAGTATTATGAAATTTTTATTAAGTTTAATATTTTATATTTCTGTTTCAGTTCTTTGTGTCCAATTTCTATTTGAAATTAAATTCTCTTCCACTGACATTTCACAATAAAATGCATACAATCAATTTGATTCCTTTGTACCGTTGCTACCGTTTTCTTTTTTTCTATACGTTAATTGATGGTTGTTGAATTGATGAATATCCTTTCCAAATGTAATAACCTTAAAATAAAATGAAATCTTCATATATCCAAACATATAATGCCTGTTGCTAAACAGACATAAATGAGAATTTTTAAAATGTGATGCCTCTAGTGACACAAACGCATCGGTTAAGCATTATCTGCAACGTAACGCATACACATACCATGGGAACTAAACCATTTTTTCCCACGCTGAAGGTAATTTTCTCATTGAATGTTCATTTTGTTTGTGTGAAACCGTCTAGTCTCCAATGTTTGTTGCACTATAATACATAAATGCGCGTCCTCTATATGTGTGATATTTATGTGGCGTTTCATAAAACAGTCAGTTATGCATCAAGAAAAGAAGCTGCACACTCACACATGGGTTATAAAAATTCAAACGCGTCTGAGTGGTGTATATATGAAAGGAACCATTGTTAATTATATGTAATTTTAAATCCAATGCAAACGTTAAATTTAAATTCTTTGCAAGGAATCTGATTGAATTGAAGGAAAAATTGAGAACATTTTTCTTATTTTCAAATTTGCAATAAATGATGGAAATTAGCCAAACAATATTAATTTGTTGCAATTATTATACATATGGATTATTTCATTTTAAACTTGCCGAGTCAATGAATTACACATGTTGTCACGTACTACGAGTGTTCATTGTACGTACGCAAGAAAATGAGTGCAAACAAGCTAAAATGAATCAAGCATACAAACAAAGAACAAACTAAACCCAAATGAAGTAAGTAATATTGAGGTATAGTAACGAATAAAATGGTGAATCGATGGCCGTTGAATTGATTCTGTCACAAATACACTGTAATTTTGTATGTATGCGTACATATATACCTACCAATATACACATGTACATTCCAGTTTAACGAATCTGTGGTTCAGTTAAGAGCCTAAGTGTTAGGGTATCACAATATTTTTATGAGCCACATAAAATAACGTACATTTTTTGTAATCCCATTTAGTTAATTTTGAAAAATAAAATCAAATTACATGTTCAATAATTTTCCAAGTAGTATGAAAGCTAATTTTAAGAAATAACATTTAAGAATAGATTTTAATCTTGCCACATTATACATATAGACAACGAGAGACACCCTAAATTCAGTCATATACACATATGCGACACAACCACATATCACATAAATTATTAGTGTATACGTTATAACACCATATTTATTTGGGTTTTTTGTTTATGTGTGCATTACAAAACTCTTGAACATTTTACATAGGAAAGGAAGGGAAACAAAACTACAAAAACGTTAACACAGCTAAATAAACCGAATGAGAAAGCAGACCGACATTACCGAGCATGTCTGTGTGTGCGTTTGGATTTGTATTTGTGGGTAGAAAATGTACGAAGTTTAATAATTCCGGTGTCAAATACAATTCCACATAAAGTTTTTTTTCGCTCTTAAGTTTCAGTATTCTGTGCATTTTCCGTTTGTTTAAAATACATTTATTTATTGAATATTAAATGTAATTGAAGCGTCGAACTTTGAAAATAATCAGTAAAATCGGAAAAAACGCATCGATATGTTTATCTTTCGGTAGTTAAATTGAGTTTTTGAAATTTTGCAGCTTTTCGCTTGTTCTTTCTTTTGATAATTTGGTGTGTGATGTGAATGGATCCATTGAAAGGAAAGAAAGAGAGAAAATAAACGTCGAAAACAGGCACAACACATATACTAAAGATGTGAAATGGTCGACGATTTTAGTTGGTGTTTTTTTTTTGTTTTTGATTGTACTTGGAATTTTTTTAACAAATGTTGTCAGCAGGTGGACACTACGTTTTGAAAAAAAAGTCAAGGAGTTATATCGAAGATATAAAACGAGATCAAGATACGGCTTCGATTTAAATTTCAATGAAAAAAACATCAAACTATACAAATGAATGAGAAAAAGAGTAATTGCTCGTCGATATTGTGATCTTTGTGCCATTTACTACATAAATTTTGTGTAATATAATATTACAAGCAAATTAGAATTACTTTGATTTGTCTAAAATGTGTTTTTCATTTCAGAATACCATGATAATAATTTGTGAAGCTCCGGAATATAGATGAGACAGTTGAATATTTTTTGGAACAATTTTTTGGAATATACTGCATTGTGAATTAGTTTAATGTGAAAATTAGTGAATCAAGCCTTTAATTTTCGATTTTATCAGGCTGCTGTACCTATGGTATCGCACATATCAATTAGTTTTACCTATTTCGATGAATTTATAATTTATACAGATAAAGGATATTTTTAATAAGAGTGCAACAGACAAACTAAAATATTCAATCAAACGCATGAAGAAAATAAAAAAAACGAGATTTCCGGTGTGCATGCGACAGGCACTTCGTAATGAAACCATCGAAAAAAAACCATTAAAAGAGGAATTAAATGCATAACAATAACAAAATGTGCAAAAATGACAGATGAACATGGAATGTTAAAAAACGGTAGTATAGATAGTGTTGGTATAGCTGGAAGGGAATTGAATTTTGATTCAACAGAATCTTCAAGCTCAGCCACAGCATCAACGACAACAGCTACAACGTCGTCGACAACGACGACGACGACGACAACAACTGCAAGTTCCACATTACCAAATAACGATGGAAACAATAATGAAAATAATAACAACAGTAATCGGCAATCTCAATCACAATTGCATTCACCCAACGATACAGAAAATGGCAATGCGGACAATTTTATTAGTAGTGGTTGTACAAGTAACGGCAACTATAGCAGTGGCACTGGAAACGGAAACAATTCCAATAGTAAACAACCAAATCATAGCATAAACTACTCGAATAGCAATAACGGGAGTCCACTACATAATGCGTGTGGAGGACGACTACAATTTTTTAAAGGTAAATAGAATTCATTTAATTTCTTTTTTTTTTATTTGACAAAGAACATCCATAAATTCAAATCCACACACATTTTAACCATAAAATAAAGAATGCATTAAAGTGACAAATGCTATTTACATATATCAGAATGTGCAACAACTTTCGTTGACGATGCCATTGCTGGTTAATGTTGTACTTGCTTCAAACGTGAACGCGTGGGCGTGTGCATGCAATATTATAGCATACGTGTGGCATAAATTTGAGTGTTTGTGCCTGGTTAGTAATTGACTAAACTTCTCTGTACCCTTCTCCACAATTTTGATTTGAATCGAATAGAACACATCACTTACCGTTCCAGGCTAAATCACGCCATTCAGCGCGACTGGTTCCAACTATCTTCCTCTTTCACTCTTTCTCTCTCTCTCTCTCTCTCTCTCTCTCTCACTAACTAGTTTCATTCAATACACTTTACACTGTCATTCCATTTGTTTTGCTTTATATCTAAAGAAAAATACAAAAAGATGATGAAGAAGAATTGGGAAGATTTTTTTTTTTGAAGAATACATAGGGAAAAGAAGAATAGATGTCGGGTTCTGCTAAGCTCAAAATCTAAATATATGTGCGGCACGTAAAACAATTCACGTTAGACGTAATTACATGATTATAGGAAAGTACAACGTAGCACAAGCCAAAGTCAAGATACCATAACGCATTCAATGCAATAATAATAATAAATAATAAAGAATTCTAAAATCGAAAGAGCAAACAACATCGAGTATACGTTCCCTTTTCATTCTTTATGTTTTTCCTCTTCATCACCGTCATTAGTTTTGCCCTTTCCTTCTCTTTTTTGCCTTCGGTGTAACGTATATAGAGATGATACACTATAGTGTGAAGTTAAAATGACGAATTTTTTGAATCATCGTTTATACGAAATTATTTACACGTACTTGAATATAATTCATTTAAATAATAAAAATAATCGTTGTTGCTAGAAATGTTTGAAGAAGAAAAAGAAAAAAAATGAAAAAAAATATCAAATAGTATTTTGGGTAGGCTTTTTAGTGAAGAAAACAAAACTCTTCACATCAATGTTCATAACAATTTAAATTATATTGGAACGTCTTAATATTTAATTATTTTCTTATTTTTCATGTATATAGATGGAAAATTCATTCTTGAGCTGGCTAGATCAAAAGAAGGAGACAGGGGATGGATTTCTGTACCAAGAAAAACATATTGGCCACCAGCTGCTATTTCACAGAATAACATAAACAATCACAAAAATGAAAGTTCCACATCGCTTAGTTGTAAGTTATATCCCATATTTAAGAATTTATTTCACAAAAAGTACTTAGTTCTAGTATACTGCTTTTTGCAAGAAACTTTAAAGTCAGAATACATGAGTTTTGGGAAATTAAATTACAGTGCGACCTAGATTGTTCGTCCCTCGATTATCTGCCACTTTCGTCAATTATCAGTCTCAAGAGCCTGGGTTCACGTAGAAATATATTTTTAAGAGTATCATTTTCAATGTGATACAAACATCAATAAATTTAATAAGCCAGTAAATAAAAGACATCTCAATTTAAGCTTTAATAAATTAAACAAACCTATAAATTGATTGTCCAATGCTCGAGGTAGAATCGAGATCGCACTGTGTATAAATTTTTTGAACTGAATTATTACTTTTATTTCTGTTTGATTTTTACGCATTTGGTAATGTTTGTTTTGAAAAGTAAATATGATAATGAAAATGTATATATTTTTTCTACAGTTTCTGATGACAACAGCTCTATTCAATCTTCTCCCTGGCAACGCGACCACAGTTGGAAACAGTTATCACCTCGTAAAAATATTTCGAAAGACTTGCATTTTTATTACTATCGACCGGTAACAGTAATTCTGAGTGAAACTTCAAAATTGGTATCGAAACGTATTCGACGTCAACCACACGAAAAAAGAAATTACTCGACGTCTGACTTATTTACGAACCGAAATTCACGAAAAAATTCGGTCAACAATAAGGCGGAAAATATTAACATTATTGTTGATGATATTGATAACAATAAATCAGATGAATCAGATAACAATGCCGAAAAGGCAGATGGTACCGGAGATACAGTTGACAGTTCATTGGGAACTAACGAAAATAAATTCATTAGCGATGATGAAAAAATGGATTACAAAGTAAGCGATGGAAGCAATTCCAAGTCAGACGAATCAATAGCACTTAAAGTGCATAATGTTGAAAATTGTCAGAGAAACAAGAGACAAGTGATGCGTTCAACAAAATTGAGCGGTGTAATTGAGAAACTTATCGCCAAAGTGTTTGAAAAACCAATGAACGTCACATCTACTCAAATTGGGCTCGGTATTCAATTTTCATCTTCAAATCGATCGAATGAATTGTTTTTTCCACACCAACACGTTTCTCCGCGAAAGCGAATACTTAGAGAATTTGAAAAGGTATCCCTTGAGGATCGAAATTCTGCAACGCAAAAAAGATCTCGATCTAAGAGCAGTGTATCAACTGATTTTGCTATGATAAGCAGTTCCAAAGCATCTGGTGCTAATTACTCGGTTGTAGTAACACAGCAAACGGCAAATATTGCAATTAACAATAAAGAGGAAAGCAATAGAATAGCAAATGGAACGCCATTGAAAAATTCGAATTCAATAGACACTGCAATATCGGAAAAACCATTCAAAAGTTCTCGAACAATATCAACAAATGTATCAAAAAGTAGTAGTCATTCCCATGCATCAAATGAGACTTCATCGCAACCCACATCAAAACCAATAAGTAACTACAGTATTATATCGCTCTTGGGGCACAATAATAGTGATGGTAGTAAAAATGAAGCAAGTGCTGATGAAAAAGCAATCAGTGAGAATAGAGGATCTCCAAGATCGCCCATGTCATTTAATCATCAAATTTTGTCCAGCGGTCGATCAACACTTGTCACGAAGAAGAAATCCCCAACCAACTGTGGAAATGCATTAATCAATTCACCAACTAATTATCGTACTACTCGTTCACCAGATATAAATAGTCCAAGCCCAGGGTTGCAACAAAATTCACACCACAATCGATATCATCCATCTTTGTCGTCACCAACATCTAGTTTTCATCCATATTTATCGTCATCTCGCGCTTCACCAATAAGCTCGGGCACCTCGGGCACGTTATCACCAACCGACCTATACCGTCATCGATCGTATCGTTCAACAGCGTCGCCGAGTACAATGAGCAATAGTAGCGTAAGCGGTCTCCATCAATATACATCTATAAATGGTTCACCGACCGCATTCGCAAATCGATACTCACCATCAACATACGGTGGTAGCACTAAAACTTCGCCGACACAATCATCACAAGCGCACAGTTTATCGTCGACGTACAATGTTAGTAATTTGTTACCACAAACATGTGATGTAAATACTTCTAATGTCAGCGAAAATCCACGATACTCACCAAACACAAAACATCGAATGAGCGATTGGTCACCTGCACGAAATTCAAATACGCCAGGACGAAGTAGTCCATCGAACTACGCAAATAGTAATAATAGTTTATCGACAACAACGATTCCCAAAAAGACTGCATCTATTCGTCAAAAATATGGATCTCTAAGTCCAAACAATGGTTTTGCGAGTGGTGAAAATATTACTTCAACTAAAAGTGATTCAAATGTTACAAAAAAATTAACAAGTGAATCTATTCAAGACTCAAAAATACTAACGAAACGATCAAAATCGCCAGGCGAACTACATAAGAAGCCTCAAACACAGGAGTTATATGAAAAAGATTTACAAGCCCGATACAATGCTGAAATAGCTGCAATGCATCATCAGTCTTTGATAGCGTCTGCATTGCAACAACAAGCATCAAGTCCATTTTATCATATGTATGCAGGAAGTAATTTACATGGATCTAATATGCCATCGATGTCAGCTGCTGCTGCTGCAGCATATATGAATCCATTGTATTATCATCATCCAGCCAGTGAAATATTCCGGAAATCTCATCCATCTGCTACGATGGATCTTCTGCATAAAAATCTTGTTCCATCGTGGATGGATCCATATAATGCATCAATTATGCATTATCCAACAGTTTCTGGCTCATCATTAATGTCGGATAAACCACCATTAACAGCAAAAAGTCAAAACGAAATTCATTCAATGTTAATGTCTCCGTATAGCTTAGGTAGATCTGTTCCGGTAAGAGATCAACATTCCGTCGCCGATGTTGATATGTGGAATGCAACCGATAATAAAAAATCTCCTGTTGCAACACCTACAGCCACATCCGCATTTCGACGACAACCACAGCAATTTGGTGATTGTGAACCAATCTCACTTATAAAAAATGAACCAAGTTCAGGTATCTATAGATTCTTCAACTAGATGATTGTACTATACGCATTCGTAACATGATTAAAACTAAAAAAATTCTCTATGTTTTTTATTATTATTTTCAGACGTTCCATTAAATTTATCAAAGCATTAAAAGAACTTTCATGGAGTAGGAGTAATTATAATTTTCATTTCTGTATTCTCACAATTCGTAAGTCAATATTAGATTGAGAATAACTCAAACTTTGATTTTAAGTATCATTGCGCAAACTATTTAATTTAATCAACGCATTATTCTGGATATTTTTATTACTGCGTTTAAGCAACAAAGGCGCACATTGATATAATTCCAAATTTAAATAAAACGCGCAACTTTATTCAAATACATTAAATGTATTTGAAATTAGCTTGAAATAAATGGAAGCTTCATATAATAGATATACCATTAAGTGACAAGTTTGGAGCAATTTTTTTCAAATCGATTTGATTTGTATATAAACATTCGACGTAAGGAAGCAACCTAAGAAAGCCTATGGAGTTTTATTAAATACAAGACTTTCATTCGAAGCAGGTATTTTTGTGTTGTACGAAAAGTGGTTGATCCAAAATAAAGTTTACACTAAAAAGATATTTCAAGTCAAATAATATTTATAGAGTTTAGTTAAATTTTCTTCTAAAACTATTCTAAAGACTGGAATTATTTCATTATTGATAATCATATGTCTCAATCATATCGTTAACATCTATGATTGATATTACCGCACATGCATCCAACACGGACAAAAAGTAAATTATGCTTCCGTGAAAGAATTTTTGTAAATATGCATTGGATTTTTTGGAATATGTTTGAACTTTTCAATTCGAATAAAATCTAATAGATTTTTTGAAAAAAAAAAAAAAAAAAATACTCATACCGCAATCCAAAAATGGTGCCTTTTTGAAACAACAAGTATAATTGCGAAACGAAAATATTCATGAACTAACTAAATAGAAAGAAAAACAGTCAATTTCATCAAATCTATGAATTCATTTCATGAGAAGAGACATATTCTTACATAAAATCGCCCAAAAAATTGCATGTACATTAACAGTCGTATGAGCTTGTGGACTTGATTGATGCTGATATTTTCGATTCTTTCGTTTGATAAATAGATATAAGTTTCCTTGAAAGTTTATCAAGAAATATAATTGCAATGACGAAATGGGTTTTTTCAATCAAATGTAATTGTATATTTAAAGTTCTCAATCCTGAAGTGTGCTTTAAAACATAAGGAAACTTTAGCTATTTATCTATTAAACGCGTCCTTAAGTCAATTGAAGATTGGTCACAACCAAATCAAAATATAAACTGAAACAAAATCATCAAATCAAACCAAGCACAAAAATCAAAAAAAAAAAACTTCATCAATATAAACAGATTGGTAAGAAAAAGAATTCAATTGATTTGACGACACACGCTTAGATAAATAAGAATAAAAGTTCTTAAAAATAAAGCAAAGACGAAAGCGAAAATGTGAGCAAATCCTTGAGTTACTGGAATATGGCCTGAACATAATAGTAAGATGGAAAATTAATCAAATCGACAACAAAAATTCGGAACAACGTGTGCAATTTTCGAGAAATACTTTTTAAGATTGACTTTCAAGAATATTTTAATACGCGTTTTATTGACCGGAAAACAAATATAATTCAATTCACAAATATATGGTCTAATATGGTCAACGAATCAATTGCAAAATCCAAACAATCGAGCTTTTGTCAAGATTAAAAGAAACTAGAAATCTTAGATGTGGAAACTAATCCGTGAAATTTACATAAATCGAAAACATTTTCATTCAGCAAACGATTTTGCTGGAATTTTTATAAAGCAAACGTTATCGACTGAAATAGTGATGTTCTTAAAATCAAACTCTTAAGAAGAATCAATAATATGGCCAAACTTCACCAATTAAATTTCACAAGAATATTCAAAGGATAAATCGTTTACAACTTTTCCTTTTGTTCGTTTTATTAGAGATACTTTCGTATTTTCACCATGATTTAGTGTTATAAAACAACAAGATGAAATGAATAAATCCAAACGTATCAAATTAGTTAATTTTTTTTGCTATAGATTTTCCTTGAAAAGGAAAACAAATAAAATTTACAAAATAATTAAGACAAATAAATTGCAGTTTAATTAACAGCATGACTGTTATTTAGAGGGCTGTTTATTCTATGTGTTAATCGTTCTTCTGAAGTTTAGACCGATGTGAATATTCATGTGAAATTTTATTGATGACGTATAAGTTTGTGTGCGAACAACGATAAGATGAAAGAAATATTCTTAAATTCTGGATATTGTAAAAACATAATAATGTTTGTGGTGAAAAAAGGGAAAATAGATACGAAATATTTGAATATACATATACACACATTTTATATACGAAACATCTATAAATATATTTTCATAAAAATATAAAATATTGTATTATTTTGAGACAGTGGTCTAGAATTGAACAAATTGCGCATATTTTCTAAGAACGTATACACATATTTTATATACGAAACATCTATAAATATATTTTCATAAAAATATAAAATATTGTATTATTTTGAGACAGTGGGCTAGAATTGAACAAAAATGTAACGTTTTTAATACATTTTAACGTTGAAAAATGTAACATTTTGATCCATTTTTGTGGTCATTTTCGTGTTAAATAGAAGGTAGATTATAGTTTCCAATAAAATTTACGAATTCCAATGGAATGGATCCACTTGTTTTAGATTCACTTATAATAATATTTCGTTTGACAACATAATGTGAACACGGTAAGTTTTAAATTGCATCTTTAGAGATAAAGATAAAAAAAATCAATTCATTTGGGATTTTGGTTTTGCGTAATTTGATTTAAGTTTATGCAAAAGTTTATTTATTATTACTTGAGAATTATGTGTGTGGTTCAAGCATGGTTTAGAAAAGCTTTTTTTATTTTCTTTTTAAAAACGATTTTGTGTGTTCGGATATTGATAATATTATGATTTTAGATATTTTTTAACTTTTAATATTTTGCTCATCTCTGAGAAGGAGCTCTTCTCCTCGGTGCTCCTTCGGCTCATTACAGCCTCCTTTCATATATTGCTCAGAGAAACAGTCTCGACGTGAATGGTTTTCTTTGTTGTATTGGAAATGTCATGGATAGAATGACAATAAAAGGTTTTACGCTCAAAGGTATGAATCAATTGAAAATAGAGTTTATTCATTGTTTAACGATTTTGCTTCAAATTACATAGGACTTTATCGGATGTTTGGCGCACAATGGCAATTGACAAACAGCAGCATTGTATCCAAAAGATATAAAATGAATATTATAACGATTATTTAGCGTAGCTAGGCATGAGTTTTGTGGCCTTGTTTCGTGCAGAGAGAAGGAGCCCGTAAGAATGTATTTTTATATTTTACAAAATCTTGCGATTTATAAATCACAAAAATACATAAAGCAAAGTCACATTGATTGTCAAAACAAAGATCAAATCGACATTCATAAAAACATATTTTAAACTTTGAGAAATAAAGCAGAAAACAGAAAACAAAATAAAACAAAAACATTGATTGTCGTTTCATTATTTTCATCATTATTATCATGTTAAAAAACGTGTTATAAGACCGGGCAAACAATGGAAAAAAAACAAACATGACACTGACAGAAGCGACTCTGCCACTGAAGTCACTTCATTGAAGTGCTATCGTTGCCATTCATAGATATACACGAATTCGCCGCGTATTGTTCGGGAATATTATAGGTAAAATTAAAATAAATGTTTGTACGTTATCTACGTTATGTATGTATCTTGTTTTATTCATTTAATATTAATTTTCACTACCGTTAAATGTATAAAGCTGAAATGTGAGAGTTTGGGGATTAGATATAAGAATGAAATGACTTAAGTACAACACATACTTAAGGTGGAATGGATTGTCAGATGCGAGCGGCGATGTGAGATTCAATTGAAATAAGTAATGGCGAAGACACACAAGTATATGTGTATAGGTAAGGAGCGAGCGTTTCGCCGTCAAAAACTTTACTCAAATGCATGTTAATACGCACACACATATGTATACATAGTAATTAAACAATACTTCCACTTACTCGATATAAGGAAAACCTTTTTCTGCATGTGGCCAGCAAATATTTAGAAAATGGCGACTAATATATCGCGTCTTGTTTGCTTGTGTTAAATGAAAACATTAACTTCAAGAGAAAAAAAACTAACGCGGCTCTCTATTTCGTTTATAAGTGAAATTCCGGACGTATTGGCTGTCGGAAACATTTCTAAATGGCATACATTTAACTGAAAAATTTAAATCTCGACGACTTTTAAAAAAAAAAAAAAAAGTACATTTTCTGAAAAGTGGAAAGAAATTGTGAATGGAAAGCCGCAAAGGAAGAGACACCGACCATCCAACCGTAGTTCATTCATTTATGCACTTTGTATAAGATGAAGTGAATGTGTGTTTATTGAATATCAAAATATCAGAAGTAAAAACTAAGTGATTGTGAAAATCAGACTCGGTTGTATTGATACATGTGTTTAATCCGTTTTCTTCTATGAATTTTTGTTTAGAAGACTATTAGTGAAAAAAAAAGAAACGAAAACGTCAAACGAGCGGCGAACAGAACCAATAAATACAACGAAAAAATCTATAGTAACAATATAAACGCTGACATTTTTCTTCTTCTATTTTTCTTTATATAATTGAAAAGAAAGTAAAATAAATTAATTGTTTGCAAATGAAATTGAGGAAAACACGAATACTAATCTGGAAAAAGTGTCGTAACATATAAATTTGTGGGCTGTTAAATAGCGTAATTGTTTTTTATTTCATTTATATATATACGCTCCGCTTCGGACATTACTTGCTTTATTAAAATAAACGTTCTGCGAATTGATATAAGCAAGCCAACAAAATGACGTCGAACATGTACCGCGTTGGAGGTAAGCCATTTACATGCAATTTAATTGATCCTTTATCTATGCTTATTTTGTATATATTTTGTTAATTCACAAGACATACTAGAGTATTTTCGAAATTGATAAAATTGCCAAACGCCATTTTTTATTAAGGCCATTATCAACTCTAAAGTAGTTGATCCGAAAATCATTCTTAACATATATTTAGTTAATCTATTTGAGCATTGATAAAACAGAATAAGTGTGCGTGGATTTATTTATATTTCAAATAAAATTATGATGAGGGGAAAAAGTTTTTTTTTTTTTTTTGAAGAGAACGGATTTTATACTTCGTTGCTTTTACTAGGCAAATTGAATGACATTTTAAAAAATCTATTTCCAGCCTGCATTCAATGCGATAAGTTTTATTATTTCGATTGTTTTGTTTTTGTTAAAAATTGTTGGGACATTTCTTGTAATAATCTTGTGATTTCGAATTTCAATGCTTCCATTTTTGATGAAGCATAATTCATATGAAATAAGATATGCTTTAATACAAGGCAGCATTTATGCTTCAATTCATCAAGCGTAAATGTATGTGTGTATGTGGCAATATTATATGTTGCGACGACGACAACGACAACAAAAGCGACTACCTCAAAATAGCAGTAGTGAAGTGGGACAGCAAGTGAGTTCAATGAAATGCATGATGTTATTTTTCGATTTTCGTTTCTCTGCTTCCAAATTGAAATATAAAGAAAAACGCAACGTGTGCCGTGGGAATGTTGAAGTGGAAAATAAACAAAAAGTTCTAGTAAAAAATAATTTATTTTTTTATCAAATTAAAAAAAAAACTTTTTTTTACGTATAGATAATATGAAAATCATATCACTTCATATATTAGTATTTTGCAATTTTGTTTGCTCTGATTAGTACCTGCAACTGTATCAGAGAAGATAAAAAAAACACACTATAACAATAATCAAGTGAACATCTTTTGAACTCCACTTGGTTTCAACGATTCGTATATTTATAGATATTTGGAATATATGCACTATGAAATATATATACATCGGTGGTAAAGCTTTCCGATTGGCATCGCTGCTTGTCGTACGCGTACGCACGCTTGTCGGATCTAATTAATTTTTTTGCTTTCATTGTTTTTCTCTAAATATTTTATAATAGATACGTTCACGAGAACAATATAGAACATATGCATATAATCAGTTCATACATATACATATTGTTTCTCCAAAAACCATATTCTAATTTCATTATAAACATATCAAGTCCCAAATCTTTATTTAAAAAATTGGAGTATGTTTTGTTGATATTTGGTAGATTTTTCCGGTAGTATGGTAGTTTTAGGATAGAGAGACGTATTAAACGCTGTTTTAGCATAATTATTTTTGGCAATTTTATTTATGTCAAGAAAACTTCATATAACATACGTTAAGTTTAACAAAATCAAATTAAAATATGATCACATAACAGGTGTATCGTACAAAATAAATTTATTTTGATAAATGATTAAAAAAAATTATTTCAATAAGATGTATCAATATTTGGTACAATAATATATCGATAATGTATATTTCATTGACTATAAATGATTTCTGTATTTTTTTTATATTTAGATTATGTCTACTTCGAGACATCATCCACGGCACCGTTCCAAATTCGTAGGATAGAAGAACTTAACAAAACATCATCGGGAAATGTGGAAGCAAAGGTTATGTGCTTTTATCGAAGGAGAGACTTACCAAATCCCTTAGTTCAGCTTGCCGATAAACATCAAAGTAAGTAAATTTTGAGGAAAAATAAATGTTTGTTGTTTAGATGATCATCTCATACAAAAACGGCAGATTGAAATCTAAAGCATATTTGTTGCTACTCATTCGAAAGAATAGTAAAAAATATCATAACTTGAAAATCATAGAAATTTAACGACATTTTGATTTTTAACGATAAAGATGATGAATAAGGTTTTTTTTTTATATCTGGGGTGATATTTTAAGTAATTATCTAAGTCACAAGTGAGACGTGATATTAAGACATTGGAAATGTGGATATGGATGATTTGTTTGCAACATCAAATTAAAAAACTCATTCTTAAAATATTAGTTTTTGTGAGAAATAATGAAAAACTACAGCTCTCACTAGTGACTTTGAAAAAATAATATTGTTTTATAAAAGTTCTTTGGTATAATTATCACATGTCAACATCTTCATTTTTGTGGAATTCTGCCTCTGAGAAGAAAAACAAACAAAGATGTGTCAGACATAATATTTGAATGCTTCACAAATCTCAAAGAAAACTTTTTTATCGTACGTTTATAGTGGCTTCAACAGAAGATTCTCCAATAGCGAACAAGTTAAAAAGAATTTGGTTCAAGACTCCAATTGGTGAAGAGCAGGCGACACAAGCAGTCTTAGATCCAGTAGTTGGTGAGTTGTTAAACGTGTTGATTAGTTAAAGACATTCAATGACTTGATTTTTCAAAAACAAATATTTTGATATATTCCAATAATAGCTTCATTGGAGGAAGAACGCAATAGTCCAAGCGGTGGATCTGGTGGTAATGGTTCAGAAAAAGAACCATTGACTACAAAGCAGCGACATCAAATGAAACATCGCGAACTTTTTTTATCACGTCAGGTTGAAACTCTTCCAGCAACACATATTCGAGGAAAATGTTCAGTTACTCTGCTAAATGAAACTGAATCAATCTTGAGCTACTTAAATAAAGACGTGAGTAGTATGACTAATCGGACTCCAATTTACCAATCTATAAATTGTTATTAATTTATAAAGTTTTCATTCAAGACATTTAATTTAATTAAATAAAAATACAATAAATTTTAAATTTCAACAATAGGATTCGTTCTTCTATTGTCTGGTCTTCGATCCAACTCAAAAAACACTATTGGCTGATAAGGGTGAAATTCGGGTTGGAAGTCGATACCAAACCGATGTTACACCATTACTCCGTGAAGGTGATAGTGATAACCGAAATTTGGATGATTTGGAAAGTTTAATTTGGACGCCCAACCACACGTTGAGCGATAGAAAAATAGATCAATTCTTGGTGGTGTCGAGGTCAATCGGCACATTTGCACGGGCACTAGATTGCAGTAGCTCCGTTAAGCAACCGTCCTTACACATGTCTGCTGCTGCTGCTAGCCGTGATATCACTTTGGTATGTTAAATATTTCCGTGATACGAGTATTCGATATGATCATTTTATATGAACTAAATAAATATCTTTTTTCCTTTTGTAAAATAAAGTTTCATGCAATGGACACACTTCACAAGCACAATTATTCAATAGAGTCATCAATGTGTTCATTTGTTCCATCGAGTGGGCCAGTATTATGTCGTGATGAAATGGAGGAATGGAGTGCATCAGAAGCCAACTTATTTGAAGAAGCACTTGATAAATATGGCAAAGATTTTACTGATATACGACAAGATTTTGTGAGTACATATCAAAAACCAATTGATGATAATTGATCACTAGTGACATTCGTTAAGTTTTATACAGAATATTTATTCAACTTTCGAAAATTACGAACAAAAGTGAAGTTTTTACAGATTGGAACCATGCATAGTTTTTTTTTGTAAAAGTACCGAAAATAGTCTCTCTTATATGCTGATGAAATGTGATATATTCGATGAAAATAATTTTTTATATTTACTATTTAATAGCTTCCTTGGAAAACACTTAAGAACATCGTCGAATACTATTATATGTGGAAAACAACAGATCGTTACGTACAGCAGAAGCGTTTGAAAGCTGTTGAAGCCGAATCGAAATTAAAGCAAGTGTACATTCCCAATTACACCAAACCAAATTCTGCACTTTTGAATAGCTCGTCAATCACAGCAACGACGAAAGGCGGCTTGAGTATATTGAATGGAAGCGCCAATGGAAATTCTAATAATGATGTTATTGCTTATAATTGTGGTAAACCCTGCGAGTCTTGCTCAACTGCTCAATCTGCACAGGTATGCATTTTCCTTTGAACAAAAGAGTAGCTAATATAAAACCAAAAGTCGAGTTATTTTTTAATGCATTGCTTGTTTGCTTGTTTTCTTTTTTACAGTGGTACGCATGGGGACCTTCACATTTAAGCTGCCGTTTATGTCAATCTTGCTGGAACTATTGGAAAAAGTATGGTGGCCTTAAAATAGCTTCGCGCTTAACTGATAATGACGTTGATAAAAAGAAGTTATTGACCACAAATGCTGCCAACACAGCCAATGTCAATGCCAATGCCAATGCCAATGTCAATGCCAATGACGTAGATGGAATTGTAGCTGCAGCAAATGCAAACGATTTGTCAAATCGATTATCACACAAATGTTCAATTGCTAATTGTGACAAAGAGTTTAAACTCAAAGCACATTTAGCTAGACATTATGCCCAAGCTCATGGCATTGCCTTCCGATCTGGATCGCCTCGTCCAATTATGAAAACTCGAACAGCATTCTATTTACACACCACTGGCGTGACAAAGCTTTCACGTCGTCTGTGTCGTCACATTATCCGTTCAAAGAAAGCAGCCCGACAACCATCCTACGCCATTAATCTGCAAGCTGTCAAATTGGAATGTATGTTATTTATCTCTTATTATGCACCTGTATTATATTTCAATTGGTTTAATGTGTTTTATTTTTTTTCATCTGCAACGTTTTTGTGACAGATGCTAATGCAATTGCTGATAAATCTTTTAATGATGTGAGAAAATTGCTAATTTATAGCAAAAAAAATCGTGGTAGTGTCACAAAAATTGCCAATCGCCTGGGAAATCCAGAACCATGTGAAAGCGATTGGCTGAAATTGACACCTAAAGATAAAATGCCTCAGCCAGACAAGGTCGCTTTTCCCAAACCACCAAAAGCAGCCGATGGCAGTTTAATATATGAACGCATACCGAATAAAGGTGAGGCTGAAAGTAGTAAAAATTCAATGGACGCTACATCGCCAGTTTCATTGAAAAGACGACATCAGGGAGATGATGTAAATGGAGTAGCTGCCGATAATAGTAAGTAGAAACTATCTATTTATTGATCTGTGGCGGTTTATCCATCAATATTGATAACATAGCAAATAATTTGCTCATTTTAGACACATCAACCGTTGCACCACCAGCAAAACGACCAAACAAAGATCCAATGCCATCTCATCGGCCCACCCCAGAACAGTATGCAGCTATGATTTCAGCGGCGGTAGCTGCCGGACAACCATTACCAAAACATCATGTAAGTAGATAGCAAAATGTTGTATTGTTAGAAATTCAAAGAGAAAAACTGATTCAATTTTCATTTATATAGATGAATGGAAAGCCAAAAATTGCTCAAATGTCTAGAACGGGTTCAGGACGCAAACAAGTTATAAGTCTCCAAGACGCACCAGGTATAAGAAACGATTTTAACCTATTTTTTGGTTTCTCTTTAATTAGTTATTATACTAATTTTTCAATTTTTATAATTCCAGACGATGTCTATTTCCGGGCTACTGAAGGAAGCAAGTGAGTGTATTATCACGCCTAATCTAGCCTCTTTGTTTTATTTTTTTTTGTTATGGATATATCTTAATTCAAATGTGATTATTTTTATATAGGCGGACAAGAAAAATTTTAACGGTCACTGAATTGCGTAGATCAGCAAGAAAACCATATCGTCAACTAAATTCATCTTGTTATGTGGCACTTTCGAAAACACTGACCGTGCAGCTTGCATCACTGCCAGCCCAGCTACAAATTCAACCAGTACCACAGGCAACAACACCCACCGCACCTTCAACCAAAGCAGCAGGAACAGGTATAGTACTAAATGATTGATTCAATTTCATATAATATCGTTATTAAATAATGTTGTTTGCTATGTTACTATTACTTATAGGTTCAGGACCTGCCTCAAATAATACGCCATCATTGAACTCTCCAACAAATGCTGAAGCACCAGAAGCCGCAACAGCAGCAACGGCCTCAACATCAGTTTCAGCATCATCAGCCACAGAAACATCACCGCAATCCCCACCAGCCACTGTTGTTGCTACTTCTTCAACAGGTAAATTATTTGCCACATAGCTTGGAGTATGATAGTATGAATTATTTAATAAAATTTATCATTTATCTTTTTTACTTTAGCTACATCATCAGCATCACCAGACGCAACACAGAATGAGACAAATGAAGCAAACACGACTGCATCAGCTGAAAATGACACCAACGACAGTAGTACCAGTGGTGCTGGAGAAACCCAATCAGTTGTGATATTAGATTGACCCAAAAAAGCATCCCAATCACATCATCCATACAATATGGATGCAATCCTCAATTAATCGAAAGAGAAAAAAATTATCAAACTAAAAGATTTTTGAAGTAAAAATTAAAATAGATCTATTTAATAATAATAATAATCTTAATAATGGATAATATGCATATTCGGATGGGATTAGAATTATGAAAACACATAATGTAAATTATGTGAACGTATAATTTATATTTCTAAGACATTTATATTTTGTAGCCAGTAAATGACGAAAACAATGTAACTAAATTGCTAATTTAAAAAAAAAAAAATACGTAAGCCTTTCCATTTCAGACATAGCATTATGTGGAAAAATAATCTCTGGAACTTATCGTATAAACTTTAATGTTCAAAAGTGAAACCGATATCTGTTTGGCAAAATTTGTTTCAATCACATTTAATCGCATCATTTAATGAGGTTAAATGTTTTGATGAAAACAACACAATTCTAGCGTCACTCTATTCTCGAAATTTTGCTAAAAAGTTTTGATTTCATAAATTAAAACATATTACGCAATAAGAAGATAGAAAATAAAACATATTGCTATTTTAATATATTCGAACATTTTCTCAGATGCGTAATAAATACTTTTAAATTATGTAATCGTTAAAATCGTTAAGTATAATACAGCAAAAGTATTGAAAAAAAGGATAATGATGAATTTTTTTGTTGTATGAAACTTTACTTGGGTTTCCCTATTCTCCAAATAATATTTTAAAATTGTTTGAAATTTATACCAGAAGATGCAGAAAATTTTAACAAAAGCTGCAGCATTTCACCTTTTCAGTTCAAAATTTTTTACAAATGGAAAAAACAAATCTTTGATATTTTAATAATCAATTGTATGATATACAGATGGCTGAATATAACGGCCCGGCCACAAAGCGTGTCACTGTCACGTTATACCAGTATGTGAAAATTGGTTTTCATAACTATTTTAATCCATTAGGCAGACGTTTAAACTCTTTTTATGAACTGAACGAGAAATCTATGTGTATTGTAATTTTGCAATGAATTAGGGAAAAGTATATTTGAAAGGATTATGGAACAGTAGATATAAATAAATTTAAACTGAACTAATTCGTGAATAGTCGACAAAAGAAACGCAAAATTTGTTTCGCGATTGTACAAAGCAAAAATAAAAAAATTGAAATTTGTTTCAATTTGGGCTCAAGTTCTGTCAGCAAGCTTTCCTAATTAAATAAATCAATCATATGAGAACTTCTTCAAATTTCTAATGTTTTATTAATCAATGAATTACAAATAAGGGATATTTTGATTTGAAACAGAAAATCTTTATAGAATATAGTTTGAATTAAAATATGACATTTGCATGGTGCATTAAACTTCTAGTCGATCAAGCATTATGTGTTTGATGATACAGCTAATTTTTTCAAATGCTCCATAAATACTTGAAGCGAGACATCATCAGTGAGTACCGGAGCGCCTCCATCCTAAAATAAAGAAAGATTTTCGGTAAGAAATGAATATATATGAGCTTACCGAGCCCATATGTTACGTTAATATTTTTATTGGGTTAATTTTTTTTTTCAAATTTGAAGGCACGTTAAGTAAATAAAGAAAGTTA
Organism: Contarinia nasturtii; assembly: GCF_009176525.2. Taxonomy (NCBI): domain Eukaryota; kingdom Metazoa; phylum Arthropoda; class Insecta; order Diptera; family Cecidomyiidae; genus Contarinia; species Contarinia nasturtii. Next base: position 811,553 of record NW_022198836.1, read on the forward strand.
TTTTTCAAATGCGCATATGTGAGTTTACGGAAGAACATATTTACAAAAAGAGCAGAAAAGCGTAAGTCAATTAGTTTAATGAAGAATCAAGATTGAGAACGTTATTTATCATTAAACATTGAAACAAACATGAAGAAAATAAAAGAAAAATAATTATTGTTATACCGTAGCTGGGGAACCGATCATTGGCTGTAAATGTCCAAAAATAAAATTCATAGCAAAATTAAAGGAACACAAACAAACAAAATTCGGCAAAAAAAAATAAAGTGTCGTTGGGCTGCGCTTATTAATATGTTAATAAACTTTGTGTGTAATCTCTTACCTGACCATAAGCATACATATTATTGTGTGTCTGTGATGGATTAACTTTTGATAGTAAAAATCGTGCTTGAGAACCTCCCGCTTCAGTATCTATATATCGTGGCATGGGGAAGCGAGTTTGTAGAATTTCTTGAGCATCATCAACCGGTGCCTAAATCGTAATCATATAAATAATTTATAACGTGAGTCATTTTGACAGTAGTTTTCGATATAAAAGTTTATAATACTTGAAGCAGCTGTTTGAAGTTTGCATATTCTGGCATATCTTGGTATTTGAGGGCTCTCCATTGTGCTATTGTTTCACCATGGAAAATAAGAATTTGGAAAAAGGTGTCCATTAACAGAATTCGATCTGGCTGAATTGACGATGTATCCAGTAAGACCGGTTCAGGTGGCCCGTTGAATGAATACGAGTACAGAATTGGTTGAATCATAATAAGTGACTGTGTGAGATCCTCACGCATTAACATATGTCTGTGAAATGAAAATCAGGTTTCTTTTTTTAGTTAAACTATGGGAAAGAGTAAAAAATTCGAATTTAATCTACCTATAAAATGATGTTTCATCTGGTGAATTGTTGAAGACTTGCAAGAATTGCGATCGACGCAAGTGATACATAAATTGCGGATACAAACTAAAGTTTTCAGCCAGTCGAAAACTATTTGGATCGTCTTTAACATATTCACCGAATTTTTGACATAAACGAATGAGCATTCGATCAACCCAGCGTAACACATCGGGGCCATCATCAGTTTCAGCTCGATAAACAACCATGCGAGACATTAAAACTGCAGCAGCTTCTTGATCAAAACCAGCACTTATATGCGGTAGGTTTGTCGATGCATCGGCCCAACTAAAGTCATACATAGAACATAATTAGTGAGATAGAGTTTGAGAAGACAACCAAAGAACCTTACTTTCTTGCCAATGTTGTAACACGAACACGACGTTGACCACTAGAATGCTGATACTGTGTAATGAATTGTAAACAACCTCGACCGCCTTGCGGAATTGGTGCCGCGTGTTGATTTGCCACCTCGAAGAAAAATGCAAATGTTGTGTTTGCATTTAAGCCACATGATTTCCATTGAACAGTGTTTCCCAAGCCGATTTCATTATCCGATACAGAGGCATTTTTTACATTTAATGAAACACATGAACCAATACCACCCTCAATTTTCAATTCTCTTGAACATTTCACTTCAATTGTCGCATTAAATGCCATTTTTAAATCATTTTTCGAGTCACGCGCAAATACACGCTGGAATGTTTGCTTGAACAATGATGAATTGAAAGAATCACCCATAACCATATGACCACCAGTAGAGTTGCATAATTGTTTCATCTCCAGAAGACCAGTTTGATCAAGGGCACATGAGTAAATGTCCAAAACATGCCCATTTGTTGCTGTCCGCATAGCCAGGGCATCGTAGTGTTTCGTGGCTTTCTTTAAATATTTTGCATTATCTTTGTGTATATCATGATGGGACCGAATTGGATGTTTTAGCTCATCATCCAAAACTTGACCGGGACCTTGGCTACAATTAATATTTCGAAATTGTATGATTGAAAACCAATCAAACTAAACAATAAGATACTAACCTGCAAGGACCACCAACAAAGCACATGATACGCCCTCCAGTGTTTGGATATGTACATTCCAATAATCCAACTGCGATGGAGATTGCAGCACCAGTTGAACGTAAAGCACGTTTTCCTTGCGGTACTGGCCACGGGTCTCGTTGCAATTCACTCAATAGATCCGTTAGTGCCATGTCACATTTATGTACTGTTTGTAAAAAGCGATTGGCAGGCGGAATTGGTGCACCCTTTGGCTGTTGTGTATTCACTCCACCAGCAACACGCCCGATACCGAGCATCTCTTGAACTTGTTTTGCAGAAAAGTCTTTTGTGCCACGGAAAACATAACTTTTGGAACAACCATCTGAATTTAATTCATGAACTTGCACCATTTTTCCGAATGTTATTAAACCGATTAGAGCATTTGGTGGCAATAGACTGAGTGACATTTGTAATGAGTCTTTTAATGCAGCCAATTCTTCATCATCCATGCACGTGTCGACAACCAATAAAAATACTGGTGGTAGACATGGCGCCCGTGTAATCGTATACTCAATTGTACTAAAGTTCGGAATTAATTCGGCTGGTTGGTGTTGCTCAGTTATTGCACTGTATTGTGGTGGAAACGGATTTCGTTGAAAGCAAAAATTGCAAACCCATAACTTTGCACGATAATCCACTTGACATAATGGATTCAAAATAGCTCTGCAATTGCTACGTGTACACAAAACCGGTTCATATTGAATTGCTGGCAAATCTGTACGCTCCTTTAATGGTTGATACAAACATCCGAGTGGTACCACTAATCGGCTACTATCGATTCGACTCGATGGCCAAACATTCCACGTCAAACGGATACCATCACGATCTTCATTCTGCTGAATATACTCTTCGTACGTGGTCATGTTGGTCTAACCACAAATAATCGTTGCTAATTGTTTCAAGTAAAGAAATATATGGAAATTAATGTAGACACAAAAAGGTGAAAGTGTTTTCGTTTAACATACAATTCTTTTGAAAATTCGAAATATACGATTAAAACGTTGACCAACTCAAATGAAAAATCTACTCACGGTCAATAATTTTATCAATTTTATTTAGTTTTTTTTTGTTTCGAGAAAATAAATCTCTGTTGTGAACAAGCGACAAACCAACCAAAACTGAAGAGAATAACTGAGCAATATTCCACGTCAGTTGGTTTGACAGTACAGTGTACGTCACTATTTCAATAATTTGACAGCTATTTTCACACTGCCACACTTGTGTTACCAATGCAACACGTCATATTTAGCAACAAAGACTACATTATATTTTATGAATATGTTCATTTTATTTTATTTGAGGTTGACATTAAACATTATTTTTGAACATTATTTCGGAAATTTCGAATTTCTTAATTTTAAAATGAAATTTCTCAAATGATTTTCTTAATCATTTTACGGATTCGCCCTTTTGTTTTGCGCTACCTGTAACAGCATCATCTTTGAAATAGATGAAAACAAATGAGAAAATGAAAAGACCGACCATCATAGAGAATGCGCTAACATAATATGGGAATGCGCTTGGTATGAAACGTTCGTATTGAGTGTGTTGCAATGGGCGAACAGAAACTTGAGTTGTACTATAAAGATGGGTGTATCCTATGCGATCATAGTCCACTTTAAACTGATAAACTCCATATACATCGGGAATTTTGAATTGAGCTTGATATTTTCCGCCACCAATATTCTTCAATGTAGTGCGTACAAATGGATCGATTCGAACAAATTCCAATTGAATATCGTTTGCTTTGAATGATTGCCATTTTCCGGAAATTAACTCTTCGATAGATATGGTATAGACAACTGGATCGATAATGGTGTATGCCTGTGGAGCTTCGGTTTCTCCAACCTTATGATGTTCAATATTAACCACACGTAGACGTCCAACTTCTCCGAAAACCCATTTACTGATTGCGGTTGCAACTTCTTGATTGCCAGACTTTTCATAAAATTTACCACCATACTTGGAAACGCCAGACGTAAAAGCTTTATCGGAAAAGAAAAACAACGAACCAGAAAATACGACACGAGCGTTATTTCTAGCTTGCAAAGCAGCTATCAAAAGTGTGCCTCGACCAACAGCATGTGGATATTCTTTAATTGAATTTTCTGGAATATAACTGTAGGCAGTCGAGTCGGCTGTTAAAACTTGAAGAACAAGGCTATTTTCACGGTCGGCCAGGAGTCCAGTGCCTTCATACAAAAGTGGAGCCACATTTTTCGATCCGACAATTAATGGAGATGAAATTAAATTTTCAGGCGATGCTACGATTTTCGTGTGGTCTCCGGCATCCGAAATGTCATAGTGATGGTGATCGATTACAGCTGCACCATCTTCATCAACTTCAAAACCGCATTCGGTTGCAAATTCACGCAAAGCTTCACCTGATTTGGAACTCGATGCGACCAAAACATTTCCCCCATTGTCAATGAAATCTGTTATTTTATCAACACTAACATCACCTCCAAATTCGTCAACCGATGGAGCAAAGATGATTAGATTCTGGTATAAATACTCGCCATATTTTGATAAAATCAAATTTGGATCGTCAGCCGATTTAAATGTCAATTTATATCCTCTTTCTATCAACGAAAATATTTTGAAAAGAAAATGATTAAGGTTAGATTCAAAGTGGCCGAATTGAAGTTTATTTTTCTAAAGCATATTGACACGTCACTCTTTGCTATGTTCAAATACATATACCGCAGAAAATTCACCGGCATTTCTTACCTTGTAAACTTTTGAAAAATATTGAATGAGTTTCACGAATTGCCAAATTATCAACCAAAACGAGCGTATCGCCTACATTCTGTGCCCATGATAATGCACAGAAATATGCAAGAATTAAACAAATTCCAAAATTCTTGTTAGCCATTGTATTTTTTTTACTTTGGTTATTGTATGGATTTGTGACGACTAAAAGCCAATATTATATTTTCTCTGTATCGTACAATTAGATGTGTGGAGAGATTGAATTGACAGGATGAGAGGGCGCCACAAGTAATTTAGTACACCATTTTCATTCGAACTCAACGCAAAATTATCGTTTTGCAAACTTTAAAATAGATTTTTTTTTCTGATTTTTTGGTATATTATTAATTTGAAATTTTTTTTATAATTTTTTTCATATGTTTAAGCGTATATAAGTCATTTATTTTTTTCACATTTTTATGTGTCCATGAATACATCGACTTGGAACCGAAATCAAATTCGAATTAGACTTTATATTTCGAAGCCGTTTGACCATTTATTCGTGCCTTTTCATTGCACTGTGTTGAAGTAAAACGCACATTCTACCGGTGACTCTCGCTGCATAAAGACGTATTTTACAAAAGTTCTTCAACGGAAGTACCGTTAAGACAATCAAAATCTTTAACCATATCTCAGTTGTGATATTTGGCGCCAACTATTTTGTGCAAAATGGCAAAAGTTAAGACCGAAAAAACTGGTGTACTTTCACCACGGGCTGCAAAGGTTCGAAAGGTGGCAAAAACACAAAAATCGCCAAAAGTTGTTGCAAAGGTTGCTAAGATGTCAGTCAAAAAGAACACTAAAAAAGGTTAGTAGAAAACCGTGTACTATTTTCCAATCCAATTCTGTTTTAAGTGTACAATTTTTTCTCATACATAGAATTTTTCCAATGTAAAAAATATTTTGATTATTTTGTGAATATTTTTCATTCTTATCCAGTTCCTCCGAAACCGGCTCCAACTCATCCGAAAACATCGATCATGGTGGAAGATGCATTCGCAACATTGAAAAACCGAAAGGGTCATACATTGGCAGCCATTCGCAATTTCATTGCTGCAACCTACAAAATCGATGTGAACAAGAACAAGCGCATACAAAAAAACATCAAAAAATGCATCAGCGATGAATTCAACGCCGGCCGTGTTCGTATGGTGGACTCAGAAGAAGATGAAATCAGTTACCGTAATCGATTCGCATTGGTGAAATGAAGCGTCTCTATCGTTTATTTCGATAGCCGTATTCGTATCCATCAGACAAAAGTTTTGATTAATTTTAGTAAGTTATATTGATATAACTAACAAAAAGTGAAAAAAATCTGTAGCGTGAAATGATTTAAAAAAAAAAATTCTAGACAAAAAAAAAACATTTTCGAAGATTATTAGATATTTTGTGATTAGAGAAATATTTTCCAAATCCAAATTACCGTAAAGAAAATAATATTTATCGATAAATATTCAAAGGAATACTGAATAAATGTTCATATTAAATTCGTAAATAAAATCATTACTGGTTAAAAAGAAAAAAAATTGTTATTGCGTCGCATATAGTTTTTCATGTTGAAATAAAGGATTAACGGGATCTCACAAGAGATTACTTGACTCTAAGAAAAGAAGAGCTTATAGTTCGACCATGATCCAAGTATACATTGAAAATTGAATGGTAAGAAATCAACACAATTTCAAATTGAAATGGCGCTATAATGAAAAAAAGATCTTTATGTTCATTGTCTCCACATTGTGAAGATATATGAACACATTCGTGAATATGTTAAAACCATGAAACTGTTTTGACATTACTACTCAGTATGTATATAATATTTTCACTTGCATTTATTTTTATGGCATACACACACACACACACATATTCACTGACATGAACCGTTTCCATATGTATATATATATTTCACACTCACACATGAGCTGTTTGAGTGGAACAAACTAAACCAAAAAGATGAAATAAAGAAGCCGAAAATATATAAAAGGAAGAAATATTTTTGCTACGTATTTGACAGCCCACTGGTTTAGTTTTTTTTTTCTTCTTTCAATTCGATCTAAAAGTGGATCTTTTTCTTTTGAAAAATCAAAATATTCTTTTCAAAAATCTTGTGTCGGAAAATGTAAATCAATTTATCTGATGATATATGTGTAGTTTTCTCTCTGTGCTCAAGAAAAATAATGTTATAATGTCAAATTTCGTTTCGAAATGAATAAACTTTTAGAAGAAGATTACTTTCTGTTATTGGATGCTTGGATCTTTTGTTAAGACATTAGTAACTCATTTTGATTTATAAATCAATAACATTAAATTGATTTTTGGTTGAAATAAAAATTTCAAATAGTTTATTGAGATCCTATCGAAGTGCGAACATACATACATAGTGAGCGACATCTTTGACTCTATGCTGTTTTGGGCAGAAAGATTGTGGTTAAAATAAAATAGAAGAAAAAAAGTGAATTTACGAAGGTGGATCGTTTGAACATTTTCGGAAAATATGTAAAATAGTTTGATCTCTGATTTTACATGAAAACGATAGCTTTTCATCGCCATTGGATGCATAATATTTAATTTACATTGCTGTAACCAAAACAAATCAAAGGTAGATATGTTGCTTTTATGTCATACATAAAATTAAAGTGAAATAATGGTGTTGAGATAAAAACGTCAACGAGACTATATATTGTTAGTTTTGGTTTCTATTTTCTTCGATTGTTATGTTTGTTTTGTAAAAAATTGAAAATTTATTTATGTATCAATCTTATTCATCAATTGAATATTATCTTCCAATTTACTTGTGCAAATGCTGTATGTTGCTTGTTTTAGAAAATATAAGATTCTTTCAAATTTCCAATTTCCACTTTGCATACATATCACACGAAACTACATACTCTTTTGTTTTTTGTTTAAATTTCCATGTATTCAAACTGGACAGAATTGAATTCTGGATATCTTTCTTAAATTCTTTTTTCTCGCACACAATCCAAGATTTTCTAATCATAAAAAATCATACTCATCAATGCCATTCTGCATAAATTAGAGATACAGTAATTAGTGTTTTACGGCGACAACTCGATTGTTAAATAAAAGCGATAACTGTCCAGTTTAACCAAGATTAAAGTCATAGTACATAGCTGTGGATAGAACCAAATAACCAGCGAAAAGAATTCAAAATGGAAAGTCCCGGCGCTGCTGGAAGGCGTCGTGGAACTTCTCGCAGCAATGTAGAAGATCAGGCATTAGATCAAATTGCTAAAGAGGTAAGTTCAAACACATTTTACCACATTATCCTATGAAATGTGTGGCGGCGACGACATGCACATATACCACATAATCTAACGGTAATTTTTGCTGATTTCTTCTCTCAGCAAACAATAACCGATGTAACATAAAACGATTGAAAATATAGCGGTTACGTTCAAACCACCTAACATCATTCTACATTGAATCAATCATATATACATATCATACACACACATACATTTCCATAAGATAAAAGTAATTTTTTGTTTAATTTTAATTTCTTCTGGTATTGGCGCTCAGCTTTATTTGTTTTTATTTAGTGCTATAGTGTAAAATGCTCGCATGTGCATTTGTGTGTGTATCCAATGTTTGCTTCGATTGTGGGCATTGCGGTTGCCCTTGTATAGTCATAAATCAATGAATTTCTTAAACATTATTTTTCTGCTTTAATGTCAAATTTATCTATTTAGTTTGATAATGATTGTTATTTCCAACTTTGATCTGTTGAATGTATTGAAAACAGACAATGCATTTATTTCGTTTATTTATGCTTAAAAGTAAACTTTTTTCATGTGTGAGCACACTTTGCACACATGTATTATTTGTCAATACATCAGTTGCTCGTTAGCTGTGCTGCCGTCATCATCGTCGATACTATTGTGGAACATTGAAAAATGTGTCATACTATATGGTGAAGAAATTTTTAGTAAAAAAATCTGTTTCGCGAATGTTAAATTATTTTGTTTGAATTGAGATGTTTGTGATTATTTTGCGATATTTACATTTATAGTGCAGAGAAAATTGAGTATATGTTCAATTGAGTATCCCAAAGAGAAACAGTCCAAAATACCAATACAAGTGTTCAACCAGTCAAGTAATTAGATCTACACGTTTTACAAGGTTTTGATGACCTCATAGTTGATGACGATTCGTCCAACATCAAACATCGAAAATAACAATAAATTGATTATTTCAATGTACATAAAAGAAGAAATTATCCATTCATGCAGTTAGTAAATATCAAGCAACATTGATTGCATAAAATTGCAATTGCCAACTTTGTTACATTATTTTTCTTATTGTTTTGTAATTCTTTCTCGATTTTATAAACATTGATTCAAAACTTCAAAAATTGGACAGTTTTTCTTATGATTGTATTGTGAACCGGTTTCAAACAGATTAACACGATGGATTTATCTTCGTCAAAATTATCGCACTCTGAAAATGAAAACAATAACAACAATAACAGTAAATCTGATTGTGAAAATGATGAAGACTACATTCCTGATACTAATTTAGACGAACAAAAAGAGCTGTTTGAAATCGATTCAAGTGATCTCGATGATGGTTCAGATTCAGATCAAGAACAAGACGAAAACATTGGGAAAAATATTGTTTCGGAACATGAAAATCATTGCAATCAGAAATTAAATTTACACAGTGAAACAGTCAACACTATTCCAACCATACAAACAAAATGTCATTCCAATGAAACACACATTGACAGCCATAACATACTAAATGAAAACGATTCATCAACGATGGCAATTAACTGTTTACATGATAAAGAAACACTTGATACAAACGATGATAATGCCGAAGAGGATGAACCGATCTTCGATTTTTTGGGCAAAGCCAACGAAATCGTATGTTACATTATATTTTATAAATATATTACAAGCGCTGGTTTTTTTTAATACAAACAAATCTTCACTTCATAACTAATAATGGTATCATCAGGTGATAAAATGTGTTAAAGCGATTAATTTTAATGTTAACAATTAATATGAGATCAATACAAAGGAAGGTCTCATTCTTACTGAGTCTATAATGTTTTCGAGTCATTTCCAGTGGATAATACATTGTTGGATGTGGTATATTGCTTCATTAACGGTGGTTGAAATTTATTTACACACACAATTCAATTCATTATCAAATGATGAAATTATTGTTTAAATACGTTGTTTTTGGGATGGCCTCGGTTTTAACAAATCTATATGTTGATTTTTTGTTGTATTACTTAAAGTCTACATTTATCATATTACAAGTGAATAATATACAAGGAAATGAAACTTTTTTGAATTTTTTTGGTACAATTTTCTCTTCACATCTCAAGGCCGAAGCACGTTTGGCACAGCGAAGACTTGCCCGGGCAGAAGCGCGTGACATTCGCATGCGTGAACTTGAACGCCAACAGAAAGAACAGGAACAAAATGCAGATCGAGCTTTTGATATGCAAACAGCAGCTGGTTTAGATCCAACAGCGCGATCTACACGTTTTACAATGTCTTCGGGTGCATTGGGTGCATTGGGTGCATTACGTAGTGGAACAATGTCATCACGTCGCAGTAGTGAAGATTCATTAGAAGAAGAAGGTCGTAGTCTTCGCGATATAAAACAAGAAATAAAGGTATTTATTTATATTTGTAATTTCATTATTTAATTGAAATTAAGTAATTGTACTAAATGCGAATTCGAAAAATATAACAGGATTTAGAAGAACGGTATAGAAAAGCAATGATAGCTAATGCTCAATTGGACAATGAACGCGCATCGAATACATATCAAATTCAATTGTTGAAAGACAAAGTGGAGGATATGGATGAGATACATGCACAACTGCATCGTGAGCACAAAGAAAAATGTCGAGAATTCGATACATTAAAACGAACAAATGAAAAACTTATGGAAGACTTAAGATTAGTTCAAGGTCAACTACACGAGCGTGACTTCTTAATTGCAAATGAAGGTCTGACAATAGTTTCAATTGAAAATGAAGACGGTTCGGATGCAAAGCGGGCTCTAGTCAGTGCAGAAAATGCTCAATTATTAGACACTCATCAAGGCTCTTTAGGTATGTGTATTGAGTGTATAAGCCATGATTTGAAAATAACGTGTTTTCATTAAAACATTTTTTAGATGTACGGTTGAAAAAATTCACTGAAGAGAAACAAGCCTTAAGAACTGAAATTGAGCAGCTCCATCAACAATTAATTAGTGCGAAAACACAAAGGCGATCTGGATCACAAAACGGGCCAATCGATGATGAAGACTATGAAGATGCACAAAGTAATATTTTTCAATTACCATTATTATTATTTTTTTGTTTGCTATTTTTTATCTGGTCACATGTATATCTGTGTTTTATACTGTCTTTTTTTCTATATATTTTTATGAATGCAGGAGAAGCAAATAAATTAATTGCAGACTATAAGTATAAGTTGACAAAAGCAGAACAGGAAATAGCTAGTTTACAAGCAAGCCTAGCACGTTCTGAGACTCAAGTTATTCGATACAAGAGCACAGCAGACGCCGCTGAAAAAGTTGAGGCCGAATTGAAAATTGAGCGACGAAAACTTCAGCGAGAGGTAAAATCACATTTATTTTCTTTCAAGCAAAAAATTCGGTCAAAATATTAAGTATAAAGCTGAAGGACATATACTACTTGTATTTGTTTGAATTGACCATTAATTTCTTTTAATTGTGGTCAATAGCCCATACTTACGCAAATCTGGGACGAATGTCACCTGCAATGATGCAATTTTCTTCAAATTTTTATTTGAAATACAAACAGTGAGTTTTTCTCCCAAAGTGCGACAGTAATTCACTTATTTGAATGTGAAAACCAGTTGTTTGTCATTGTTCTAATTAAAAAAAAAAAAAAAAAACAAACAATTCAACATTAATATTAAAATTGGAATCTTCGAAATTCAATTGAATATATTCTAATTTTTATATTTTGAGCCAAAATGAAAGTATTACACTTATGGCTTCTTCTTATAGGTATAAAAACATTCCCATGTTCGTTTCTAACGTATTCATCTGTTAACTGATCATCTCCTAATTTACAAAATTCATGTGTTTACTACTACATATGTCAGTGTTGATGACATCATTTAATTTTCTGTTCTTGTTTTTCCTTTACCAAATCAACATATATTTTATGAAAATATTGTCTAAATATGTTATTTCTATTGATTTTACAGAACCGCGAAATGATGGAAAAACTTGAGGAGCTGGAAACATCTCATAATCACTTGCTGAAACGTTTAGATAAACTGAAAAATGCAAAGAGCACATTGCTTAAAGAATTATGATCTACAAAAAACTGATTAAACGAACAAAACAATTATTTTCAAATGAAAATATCAGTCAAGTTATTAACTTAGGGTGCCAATTTAGTGCTGCTTATTGCTCTACATTTTCACATCTACGTTCAAATAGTATCTCCAAATTACAAATGGATTTAGAAAAAAGATTTGCCATTAACATAAAAAAAAACGTTTTGTGACGTGTCTTATATATGCATTATTATATAAATTTAGTTAATTATCCATCAATAAAGCAAAACATTAAATGTAATTAAAATTGTTCGATTAATAATCAGAATCATCGCAAATTTTGCTTTTCTATGGCAACAATACTCATACACCTACCAAAGAAATCCATTAAATCTGTTAAATAATACGGAAGTCCACGCTAAATAGCCAGACTTCATGATAGCTAAAGCTGGTGCGTGGTATGAATACTTGATTCCAAAACTATCAAACATTAATAATACCATAACCGGCTGTACAAAAATCGGATGGGGTTGCATCTACTTTAATTCCTAATGATGGGATCAATAAATCCATTAAATCATTTTGTAAAACTTGGTAATGAATTAGTGAAAATTTTCAGATTTACTATAAAATTCAGTCAGATTGCCTCACAAATATGTTGTGAAACATTATCTGATTTGTTAATCTTGACTAAAATGATCATTATTTTTTAATTTCATTTGCAATACTGCAGCCAAATCGAAATTAAATTGATTTGTCAACTATTTAAATCGTTTTTCAGTGTAGCAAACTATATATTATTATTATTTTAGTGTGTATTTTTGCAGGAGTTTTGATCAAGTTTTGATATTTCGTAAAATAAATACCAATTTTGTTTAAACATTTAATAAATTGTCGTTTTTCTATATAATCTTAATATTTTGAATTGTATTGTCATCTTCAACAGGGTTCAATAATATTTTTGTAATTCCTATTCACGATTAGTTTATAAAAGTCGAAACAACTTGACATAAAATAAAACGAAAAAAAAATCAAAAATCGAGAGATAATTATAAATGTCAAGTTTGACATTTTGAAAATGACGTTGCGAATAAGAACAAATCGCTTTGAATGTCATTTATTGTTTAAGTTGGTTAGTTCTATCATCACAACAATTTTGAGTACACAGCAAAAAACTGAATTATTTCCAACATGGCCAACGAAATGGAAAAGACCATAGAGCTAGAAAATGCCATTCGCTTCAAGTAAATAACCTCAATAATTCGAAATTATAATTAATTAACATTTGCTAATTTATTTGTTTTACAGGGATTTGTTGTCAACAGGTTCCAATTTCAAAATTAACCAAGAAAGCATGGCCGAAACCATTGATCAAGAGATTTTCGACGATGCAGGAAGCGACGATGATGACGGTGAGCTGGATGAAGACTTTGACAGCAAATTATCGCCATGGAAGAAAAGTTTCACTGAACTAAAAACACTTATGGTAAATGTTCCGAATAAATTTGGTAGCGCATCAATTTACAAGCGCATCATTAGCGAGGGAAAGGGTGAGGTGATGCAGTCTTATAATTGTCGCATCGAATGGACGTTCAGTATGTTTTTCGAAAACGAATCGAATGCATTTGACTCAAAGACGAAACCGATAACAGCAGAAATATCTGAAATGTTGATCGGAATTCAAATCGCGGTCAAAACGATGCGCAAAAAAGAGGAGGCTCAATTTGTAATCGATTACAAATTGATGTTTGGTAAGTTGAATTGTCTTGATGTTTTGTTTGATTTTCAGGCCTTAATTCCTTTAATTGCCCAACAATATTTTTGTTTTTTTTTTTTAAGGTGAGATGGGATGTCCACCACGAATAAAACCTAAAAGTGATGTTTTGCTTGTGGCAAAACTGATTAGTTTTGATGAAATTGGTGATGAACACGCGTGAGTATAATATCCATATTTAAAAACACATTAACAAATGATCGATTTACCCTCGATTATAGGTGTGATGAAATATCTGAAGAAGATCAACGAAAGTTCCATGTCATCAAAGATAAAATTGATGAGATTTACAAAAAATCGTTGGACCATATAAAAAACAAACGATATAGATATGCGATTACGGCAAGTCAAACGGCCCTGCGCAAACTTGAATGGTGCCAAGTTGCAGATGAAAAAGAAGAGACCGAGCAACAATCGTTCATCAATAAATTGTATATTCAGCTTGCGGATTGTTACATCCAAGTAGAAAATTGGAAAAAATGCTGTTTGATGATCAACGAATTGCGTCGGCGTTCAAACATCAGTCAAAATGTGTCAGTTATGCTGAATGAAGCCATTGCTTTGAGTAACATCGAAGAAACCTTTGGTCGTTCAATTAAGTTGCTACGAGCAGCACAGCAAATCGAACCTCAAAATGAAATGGTCAACAAAACATTGGCTGAGATATTGGAAAAAGATGCAAAATATAAAAAGGAACAACAAGAAATGTGGAAACGGGCCCTGGACCTGAAGGCCAAAGTTGAATCTTTGCAAAAATGAACATTTTTGTAATTGAATACTTATCAACATGTTTCTAATTTGAACTTATTTTTCATCACAATCATTAAAAAAAGTAATTTTCATAATATCGTATCAAAACAACGAAAAAAATCAACCGTTAAAAAAAGCTCCATTAAAAATATTGAATTCTAGGGTGCGTTCAGCGCCCTCTTTGTAATCTCCAATTCTCCATATTACTATATATTTAAATAATAATAATAAAAGTCAACCGACACAACATTGTTTATATTCAACAGATGTTGACAGATTGATTCGGCTAAAAAATATTCCATGCAATTAATAAAGTAAATAAATAAGTCAATCGATAAATGTTTTATTTGAAATCAGTTAATTGTGGTGTTGTGGTAAAAGGATGGCTTTACAAAAGCATCGAGATATATTTTTAGCAACTTGTCTGCTTGAATCAATTGAAGATGAAAATTATAGGTTTGTGTTATTTACTTCTTGCATTTGATGCATATACATTCAAGAAATTCTGGATTTTTTTTAGAAATACGCAAAAGTTATTGCTCGAACATCATGCAAATCCCAATTTACTGATACCAGAATATAATATAGCTCCTATTCACTATGCTGCTGGAATGGAAAACACAGGTAATTATGTCAGTTTATGATCTGATCAGTGGCAAAACAACATGAACAATCGTCATGAATAAAGAAAATTATGGTGGTTTTTGTGTGATGCTTAAATCAGAAAAAAAAGTTCAGCACCAAAACTGAAATTATTATTAATTATTACAGAATTTGCCGAGGCTGTAATGAAACTAATCTTGAAGAACAATGGTATATCTTTCGCTCGTTTATTTTATTTTCTGCTCTATACTATCAGTTTAGCTATCTAATATAAATGAATTTATCTATTTTTTGGAAATCAAGGTGACCCAAACATTCAAACCATCGAAGGCGAAACGCCACTACACATTGCAGTGATTTGGAATAGGACATTAATCGTAGAGATGTTATTGGATCATGGAGCTGATCTTTCGATCGTTGATAATGACAATAACACGCCTATTTCGCATGCATTAATAGAAGAGCACTATAATCTGATACCAATATTTCAAAACTATGTATTTGAAGAGAAGCTTCAGAAAAAACTCGATGCGAAATACGCTGAAAATCGAAGCGAGAGAGTGCTAAACAAACGATTAGACACTGTCATGAAATCGTTTCATCAGCTGGACATGACACAGAATAGTGATAATGACAAACTTTTGACGCCAAATCGTACAAATTTTAATTTTGATGAAGCCAGTCCATTTCTAGTGAATGTTAATTGTCGTCGTCGCCCAAAGTACGTAAATGTTGAAACAGTTAAATTCACAAAATGTACAGACGGACAGACCAATGACAATAATGTTATTGTGATAAGCGATAGTGATGAAAATGATGCTACTAAGGATCACAAGGAGAAGAAGAAAAACTTTGTGAAAAATCTATTTGAATTGACCGAAGACAATATTGAAAAACACTTGTCAATGGTAGTGAAAAGAAGTCGAAAAAATTCACTAATTCACTTGTGGCGAAACAAAGTAAATGAATCTCGTAAAAGAACATCTTTTTTACCCGTAAATGAAGATGAATTTGAGGCATTCCTATCTGATAACATGGCTGAAGTGGAATCGGTTCAATCATCTCAAAAAAGTTTAGAAACAGTTATACCAGTCAAGTCAACCGGTTACCAACAATGTACTGAAATCGAAGACAGCTTTATTACAGCGATTGACGAACATGAATTGGCCACCGTAGAAAAGAGTTTGACAAATATTGATTTAAAGAAGAGATCTGATGTAGTTTTTCAGACACAAGAGTTGTACGAACATTTTGATCCTGAACAAAATATTTTGTTCTACGAAAACAAATTGCTAGCAAATCCTATGGCCGCAGCCATTAGAGAAAAAATTACAGATCAAGACGTTATCAACTTGAATACATCTTCGGAAAGTGGTACAGTTACAGATCTGCCCACCGATTATGATACAGATGATTTACGAAAGGAGTTGAAAGCATTTGGAGATGTACCAGGTATTTTATTTTTAATATCGATTTATTGGAAATTAAATGTAACAACATTATCGAATCCAGGTCCAATTACCAAAAACACAAAGCGCTTATACTTGAGAAGACTGGTGCGATACCATCGTTCACGACGTCCTCAGGAATCAACACAGCATTCAAAACAAGGATCAATATGTAGTAAGTGCAGTCAAATTTATATGCTTAACGCAAGTCAATTTAATGAAAATGTTAAATGTTTCCTTTGTTTGTTAGATTTTTCAATTGAATTACAAAAAACGATGAAAAATGAAATCGACTCACTGGATTTCATAAACATCGACTATTCGCTATTGGAACGTCAAATGATAAGTAGCTTTCAATCGAGCCAAACGAAAAATATGCGCGAAGGAAATTTAAAAAAAAGCTTTAATTATTTGTTGATCGATCCCCGAATAGCCGAAAATATTCTTGCCGATTCTCAGGTATAAAATTTAAAAAAAAATGCAATCACTTAATCATTCATATATGAATGGGTGGAGAGTAAAGTGAGCTCAAATCCCGATGAGAATAAAATAGCATCATGACATTTTTTTTACATAGATTTGTTATTGTAATTACAATAACAACTCCATACAAAAAATGTCATGTTGCTCCTTTATTTTCATCGGGATTTGAGCTCACTTTAATACTCAACCGTTCATATGTAAAACAATATTTGACTTTTAGGTTATTCCTATGTCAGAGTTGTGGTGTCGTTTCTTAAAAGCCATTTTTTATGTTGGTAAAGGGAAAAGCAGTAGACCGTTTCACCATTTGTACGATGCTATTAAAATTTATCGTGGTATTTAACTAATATATTAAGGTAGAAAGAGTCACAAGCTTATTATTATTGCCGTCGCAAAATCTCTCTTACAGATAATAGTTTGGATGTGGAAAAAATGCCAGAGTCCTTGAAACTTGCACGAATTATCGACATATGGAAATCAAATAAGGGTGTCATTTGTTTACCGGTAATTGACGAATAAAATTAAAAAAAAAAATCGTTTTTTCGTAATCGTAATTTAATAATATATTTTTGTATTTTCTCAATAGGTATTTCATAACATAACACCAGTTGAGGCATATACACGTGAAGCAGCAATCATCGACTGTGTGGGCGTGGAAAATCTTACCAATATCAAAAGAGGCGATTATTATGGAATTGTTAAATCTTGGTCAATGCGAGATCGTAAGAAGTTGGGAGTGTTACTGCTGTACAAAGCTCTTCAAGTTTTTATGATTGAGGGAGAGAGTCAGCTGCGCCCAAACGACATTAAATAGGAAGTCAGATTTATAATTGACAAATGTTATCAATTAAAATGCTATTTATAAACTTTTTTATCAATTCAAATGAGTCCCGTCAATAACCGTATCGGTTGATAATAAAATCACACACATTCAAAAATAATTTAAAGTGAAACATGTTTTATTATTTGGTTTCATTTCTTAGCAATAGCACTCACATCGCTAGCCTAATGATCTACAATTCATTAAAAAAAGTATAGCGTGCACAGAACGACGGTCACTTTTTTGTTCATTGAATGATCATTAACGTACCATTTGAACAGTCTTTGAAATGAAGCAAGAAGAAATTACGTCGTATTAATATATGACTTAAACGTTTATAAACGAGTACCAAAGTACGAGTACCTCTTGGTATAAATTGTACTCGGTAAGTGGAGTCTATTGCATATACAATAGCATAATGATGATTATGAATCAAGTCAATTTTTTCATATCAGTCTAATTGAATTGTGCTTTCTTTTCTTTTTTTCTTTCCATTGCGACGGTAAAATTGACTGAAACTACACACGAATGCTACCCCAAATTCGACCGTAAACTTGGGCCTGGTAATGGGTGATTTGCGCTAACAATTGTTCCTTGGGTTATGTTTATAACAATGTTTTTTTTTTTTTGCTTTCGGTTGCAAAATGCATGGTAAACATTTTTCTACATGAATTTATATCGAATTAAAATTTATTTTT